>NC_052240.1:5040669-5356521 GCF_013401445.1 Tripterygium wilfordii
CTTTAATGCACACTCTCCAACAAGGAGGCCCTCTGAATTCTACAATAGTAAGAGTTGAAATGTCAGAACTTTTCGAGAAGTACCCAAAGTTGGACATGGAGACCAACCAAACAGATTGGATAACCAAAGGGCAATGGGTCTATCGAGAGAAATTCCATAGGTCTAAGTATGCAACCCTGTCCCTATTGAAATCATAATTTTTTGGGCATGTTTATACACAAACCAAATATATACGAATAAATTGACATATAAATCTAACTTAATGGGTTATTTGATGAACTCGGAGAGTCTGAAATGTATATATTGTCGCATCCTAGGATGTAAGACCAATAACCAATTGTTTTGGATCGTCCTCTGGCATCAAAAGTCCTGAAGAATTACATTCTTGATCAATTTAGCAGCTAAGATTTTTATCTCTTCTAAAGTGTGCAATAATAAACATCCTTTGTACTCCTAACTAGCTCAAGTAACCTCCCGCGGTTATTTGCTCTAGCAACAATGAGTTGCCATTCCATGATGTTTTTCACTGGAACAAGGTCTCTGTAATTCTGGACAAGAATGATGTTTACAAGCTAAAGGAGGATGATAGGACGAGCTATCATCATCCTTTGAAGACTTCTCACTGCAGGATGGGACAGTCGAGGTGAATTAGTATTCTTACTACAATGGCAATGGATATGATCCTTCCAGTGGAATTCATTCACAAAGAGTTTTGATGCATTTCACATGGTTATGTATGATCTCTGGCAGTGTGTCAAATGAATTACCAGAGAATATGATCCTGCATTCCTGCTCACTTATTCACACTTGAGCATCTCTGTACAGATTAAATAGCAGCTGCATATAACACTAACCATCCATGAACAATGCAAGCCATTGAAGAGAAAACCAAAATCAGTAGTTCCAGAATATGGATTAAAGCAAGATTAACAAATTGTTTTAAATAACACTAAACAACTACCACTAGCACTCCTGTTTAGTTCCAAAGTACAAAGGAAAAACTCCTCAAAAGCAGTAAGAACAAACTTCTTAAAAAATAAAACTCATTCCATCTCCCAATAAATCCAGCCTAATAAAAGAAACCAAGCACTTTGCCACCAACATTCTTTCTTCTAGCCTCTTCGTGGTCCATGATTCCAGCAGAAGTTGTCAGCACAATATATCCAAACTAAAAATTTTCAATCATCGAAGACAGTGTGAAAATGTCATTAGGTGACATTGAATAATAGGGCAGTTTTACAGTGAGATGAAAAGCAACATCGAAAAATGAAGACAAATTGACGAAGCGAAGTCCTCAGTACCAATTATGCTAACTTTGGTTCATCTTCACAGATGTCTTACATGCAGACCAAAAAAGGAAATTGAGAGAAACAACTATAATATCCTTTTTGTACTTACCTGTCTAGAAGGAAGCAACCTAGCAGTCCAACCTTCAATCTCCTTCACACCAACATCAAAACGACTCCTTCACACCAACATCAAAACGAGGGCTGATATCCCCGCATTTGTTTAACCTTCCATTATAAGTTTACACTTAAAATTATAGTGAAAATATCAAATTACCCTTGTTTTATACAATACTAGAAATATTAGTGTTAAGTTTACACACATATTTAACCCACAATTCAATTTGTAAATCTCTCTAATATGTGTATTTCTATTGAAAATCTCTCAAATCCAACAAGATCGGTAAAGTAATTGTTACATAGTATTAGTGGGTGTGTATAACTATACTCCATATGTTGATTTTGTGTTAAAAACTATTGAAATGAAAAATCAACAAACCATGTCCCATTTTCTCTCTAAAAATCGGTACAGGCGTGTTGTTTTTCTTCTAGAAAAAAGACAGAGACATGTTGTTTTTCATCCAGAAAAACAACAGGACTGTGTTGTTTTTCTGCTAGAAAAACTATAGCATGTGTTGTTTTTTTTCTTTTGAAAATTTTTGTGTAAACTTGGTGGTCTCTAATTAAATATGTAAAAATTATTTATTTTAAATTTTTAGTTTAAGGGTTAATATGTCATTGCATACAAGGATATTTGTGTAAACTATAAATTTTTTTTTAAAGTGATGTAAAAATCGTGTTTTCATGGTGTGTAGATAAAATTTCCTCTCGGTAAGGCTCAGCATTGGGCCTCGAAAATTTTGGGCCTAGCTATGGATTGATCATTTGATTGTCAGGTCGAATTTGGGACAAAATTGACAGCCCAAGCCCGGCTTGGACCCATATGAATCGGGCCTTGGGCCAGCTTCTGTCAAATGTCAAAGTTGATGTCAAATGTTCTCATCTCTATTTTCTCTATTTTCTCTCTATTTTCTCTTTTGCCATCTGGCTTGTCCTCATATTGTCTTCCCATTTTGCTCGAATTGGGTCAGATTCTCTGTGCCCTGGCAGGCTAGCACTTTTCAGATTCAAAAACTCTTTGCTTGAGCCTCCTGCCAGGTGGAACTTGTGAAAGAGTGATTGAATTCTCCTCATATTCAAGGTTTTACTGAAAAGCTAAAGCTAGTGAAACCATAGTTGGAAATACATGGCGGTGTATACGGGGGTGTGCTTTGAACTAACTATTTGGGCCTGGGCTTTTAAAAGTAGAAGTTACAACTTTAGCTGCAGGGCCCATCATGAGCTGTATCACCATCCCCGTTTTGAGGTAGGGATAAGCTTCCAGTGACGAGTGAGAATACAAATCAACTGGATTTGGTCTCCAAAGGCCGTTGAAGAGAAGGAATGGCGGCATCAGCGCGAATAAACTACTCGATTCACAACAGTATCTCCTTATTAAACCCCTTTTGTGCCTCCAATTGTAAAGCTATTATCTTCAAAAATGTCCTCAATTTCCGTCAAAATCTCTTCTTTTCCAATGCATCTTCAACCAGAAGAGCCGCCATGTTTTGTACTTGCAGTATCGGTAGTGAAAATTCAAATAAAGCAGATTCTACTGAACCATTTGTCGTCACAACTCCACTTTATTACGTGAATGCCCCTCCTCACATGGGCAGTGCTTACACCACCATCGCCGCCGATGCTATTGCTCGATATCAGGTACTCCGTCGAACGGAACAGTGTTCTGGGTAACTGGGTTTGATTTCAATTAAACAATTTACGGGGAAAAAAAAAACTTTTCTGATTTACAATTCGTCTGAATGATATGAAGCTAATTTTCATTGCAGAGGCTTTTAGGAAAGAAAGTTACATTCATAACTGGCACGGATGAGCATGGGGAGAAGATTGCTACTGCTGCTTCTGCTCTTGGTTCTACCCCAACCGAACACTGTGATGTCATTTCACAAGCGTACAAGGCTCTCTGGAAAGATGTAATTCACTAATTCTTTCTCTTTTTATATACCAAGCATGATTGGTTTTTAATCTTTTGACTGAAGTAATTAAGTCTCGTGTTTCTATGTTCGGATGGTTGCTTTTGTAGCTAGACATAGCTTATGACAGGTTCATTCGGACAACTGACCCCAAGCATGAAGCACTGGTGAGGGAATTCTATTCTAAGGTGCTAGCCAAAGGTGACATTTACCATGCAAACTATGAGGGGCTTTACTGTATCAACTGTGAGGAGTATAAGGTAATTCCTTGCCTGTATATGTAATTTTTATGTGTTTGTGTTTAGGGTTATATTGAGATTAAATGGGTCATCCACTGCCAATTGTTCTTGAAGGATTTAATCATTTAATAATAGACTAGGATTTTATGACATTGAAGTTTCGCTATTGTTTTCTTATTTGCATTCTTGTCCGCTTTCCTCTTCTATGTAGGATATTAATCAATGATAGCTTGTCTATTTGTATGGCTTGCATACATTTACTTAGTCAGCTCTGTGCTTATACAGGATGAGAAGGAGCTACTTGAAAACAACTGTTGTCCTATGCACCTAAAGCCATGTGTTCAACGGAAGGAGGAAAATTACTTTTTCGCATTGTCAAAGTATCAAAAATCATTAGAAGATATCTTGGCACAAAATCCTGATTTCGTGCAACCGTCATTTCGTTTGAATGAGGTGGGACAATGGAAATCATGTCTGCTTTTTTGAAGCTTTAGATTTTACTTTGCTTTATAAACATATTACGTCATTTATTTTTCAAGGGACTTTCCGTAAGAACTTAAATGGTTGCATTTAACTTATTATCTTACTACCTACGAATTTTAAACTGATGATTCAGGAATCAGAACTTATTGGCTCTCTTGTCTAATGTGCAATTTACACGCATCTTTTGTTGTCAGACATGTAGGAGCTATAGTTATTCTGGTAATGGATAAAATAAATAAAATAAAAAACGAGTGCTGCACGGGTACAGGTTTCCATGGTGGTTGAGGGGTTTTGGACTTGCAAGGGGAAAAATATATGTAGTACCCTCTCATGTTGGTGAGCTGTTTAATTGAATTTCTAAGGAACCAGTGAATGTTACTTTTGTTGTACTTAATTCACAAGAGGGTGACTGTTTACTGCGAAAAAATGTCAACTAGCAGGATGCTATGTCACGTATCAAAGCTCGCCAGGCATGATTTTGAGAGTTAATCTCACTTTCTGGTTGTTTTGAATATACTTCTTACAACGAGTAGTATAGGTTGGTTAGAACCTAGATATAATTTCTGCTTGCTGAGTTTCATTCTATAAACAATATGAAATATCTAACAAAGTAGCTTTGGGATACTTTTGATTTAATAATTTTCATAAGGTTATACATTGCTCCAGATTGTTACGTTAATGATCACTGTGTGGCTTTTTTTCTCCATAGAAAGTTAATATAATTGATGTCTCATTTTTCAAAAAATTATTGGTCTTAAGCCTTTCTTGTCACTCATTTGTGATAGAGTATGTTATTTACTTCTCCTTAACAGTTCTATGAATTCTAATTATAAGAGTATGAAAGAGTTATTCACTGCATGGATTTTATAGATGTCGGTTAGAGGTGAGCATATAAATTAAGAAGGATTACACTTGGGCAGTGAGAATTTGGGGCAGAACCATAGAAGACCACCAATTCAGAATCTTGTTCAGTTGGGTTTTTGTGTCATTGTTTTCAGAGCTATTGCCAATCTCTGGTATCATCTGTTAGATAGCCGGTATGTTAGATTTGATGCAGTCCTTCAAGCTACCAGCTTGGGTTTCTTGATTAGATCTTCTAGGCCTTAAAAAATTGCTTTTCTGTATAGGTTTTCTTTTCGTCCCCACGACCGAGAAATTATATTCATTATTTTTCGGAGAATTGGTTTGTTTAAGCATTGTGGACTTATCCTTAATGGTTAATCTTTTTTCTCTGTTCATTTAACTTCTCTCCAATTTATTTATGTATTCATCTTGTTAGGTGCAAAATTGGGTAAGAAGCGGCTTAAGAGATTTTTCCATTTCCCGAGCATCAGTTGATTGGGGCATTCCTGTTCCTAATGATAGCAAGCAAACAATATATGTTTGGTTTGATGCTCTACTTGGGTATAGTCCTTTCTTATATAAATGAAATCATATTAACCTACTTGTGAATTCTTAACCATTTTAATTCGTCAATCTCTGAAAACATGCAAGTGTTGCATTGCATGTATGTTGCGGAATATTTGTATAGAAAAATAATTTGGGTTTTTCACAAAAAATTATTGGTTTTTCATTCTTAAGTGAAGCTTTTGTTTCCTGGGACAGATATATATCAGCTCTGTTGGGGGAGATGGAACAACCTAATTTACAAAGGGCAGTTTCTTCCGGGTGGCCTGCATCACTACATTTGATTGGAAAGGTATGTAATCTTGTTACTTTTCAGGTGCCTAATAATCTTCATTTTCCATTTATGGAGTTAATTATGCTATTTATAAATGTGCCTCTAGGAAGGCATTTGGTGGACTTTTTAATGATATTTGTTTAGAAAAGACTTGAGGGTAGTCAATTCACCATTGATCAGCCTGTACTCTTTGGCTCAAATTACGTGTTGAGAGTTTGTCACCATTCCTCTTCAATTTGTGAGCTTACGGGTGATTTATAGTATTATCTTGGCACATTTATCTTCATATGATGGTTGCTGTTTAATCTGGCTTGCTATGACATTTGTTCATATCGAACTTCGTGCTTTTTTCCCCTGGAGGTGTCAGTCTTTATGTACTTGTTGACTGCGAATGATTGTACCTTTGGATCTGATCTTCAGAGGGTCCAATTAGTAGATAGAAAACTCTCTCTGTGACATGTGTCTTGTTAACAATCTTGTCTTACCTTTGTGTGTTTCTAAATATCATAAATATTTGTTGTTAATACTTTCCTTTCCCTCCTTCATTATTTTTAAAATATTGTGATAATATCTGCTGTATCAAGTTGCCACTATTATTGTGGAACTTTAGCCACTGCTGTAAATATAATTATTTTTCTTGGGGATTCATGTAGCTGACCCCAAATTGTATGGGATTGGGGGCCCAGATAATGATTATTGAGCAAGTGGGTTCTTCAATCTCCCAAATCATATTATAAATTCTGAGTTTCCGATGTATGATGTATCTGATATGTATTCTTGTTATTCTTTTGTAGGATATTTTACGCTTTCATGCCGTTTACTGGCCAGCCATGCTCTTGTCCGCCGGACTAAAAATTCCAAAGACGGTGTTTGGTCATGGGTTCCTGACAAAGGTATTGAAATATCATAACATAAAACCATACTGTTGATTACATTTTCTTCTGGACCTTTGTAAGGCTGATTGACTCCCTAAAAAGTAGATTCACTAGATTGTGTTCATGATAATTTGGAGCCAGTATCATGCTTGGGGAGTTATGTATCTCTACCCTTATTTCTTTTTAATTGCATTTGATGTGCATGAAAAATTATGTGGCATGGACTTCCAGGTCCGGAATTTCAAGATCTTGTAGTTGTCTTTCTAGAAATAAGACTTGTGTTGTGTGTGTGTGTGTGTGTTTATTTCCCTTTCTTTATGACCAATAAATTGTATCAAATAACATTGATGAGCAACAAGGTTTCCATGGAGTTTGAGTAGTTAATGCCTCAAGTCACTGTTCATTGTTGTAGAGAGTCATTGTATCATGTATGAAACTCCGTCCATTTCTGACAAAAAGCTGTTTTTAGAATAGTCATACTTTGTTTTATTTTATTTTTCTGGCTTCACATCAAACTAGATGGTCTACTATGAAAAACAAATTTCTCTATGATGTTTATTTTTTAACATAGAATTCTGGACAATAAAACTTCATTTTGATTGGTAAGAGTGGTTGTGTTTTCCCTTCATTCTTCCCTACCTACTGCTTGGAAATACTCTCTGTTATAAAATTCAATGCAAGAGTATCTAGGATCTTATGTGTCAAATCAGACCAGTAAACAAAGGTATTGGTATTCATCTACTGTTTCCAGTTGAGTACTATTACCGTTCTGTTTAATCTTGTATTGTTGCATTTTCTAGTTCAAATGCTGTGTGGAAGTTTATAATTTGTCTTGTATTGACTGGATAAGTTAAAATGTCACATAAATAGATATATTTCTTTGTAAGATGAAGCTTTATTTTTTGTTGGGCTTAATAAATGTATTGCTTGTTGTGCTTATTTTATTGTATTTTAAATTTCTCATACATCTAATTTTATTACATGCAGCAATGCTTTTTATTTTGAAATTTTAGGATGGCATGAAGATGGGGAAGTCATTGGGAAATACAATCCAACCAAATGAGTTGGTTCATAATTTTGGATCTGATGCTGTTAGGTACTTCTTCCTCAGAGAGGTTGAATTTGGTAGTGATGGGGACTATTCAGAAGAGCGGTTCATTAATATTGTCAATGCTCATCTTGCCAACACCATAGGTACTCTGCATAAATTTTCAGTTTATTGTTTCACTTGGCAGATATTTAAGTTGCTTTACAACTTAATATTTTTTGATCCTGATACTAGGATAAAGACACGACTTGAATTATTGAATTATTTTGCAGGAAACCTTCTTAATCGAACTCTTGGTCTTCTTAGAAAGAACTGCCAATCAACTTTGGTGGTTGATTCAACTATTGCAGCCGAAGGAAGTGCACTCAAGGATGCTGTGGAAAAGTTGGTAAGGCTGCTTGGAATTTAGTTATTTTTCTGTGTGAGCATGGATGTATAAAATGTCTCTGAAGTGTTTTCATGCTTTTGCCCAAGAAGTATATCTGAATAGCTAATGGTGGAATGACTTGATGTCAGACTGTAATTTTACAAAACCTAGATGAGTACATTTGTGAATCTGAATCCTTCTATATTTTTTCCGATTTGACAGTGCCATCAACATGGTTAACCCCTTCGGTTCCAGGCTGGTATTCTGTGTTATGGCAGACTTGCAAGTCTTCAAAACCAACCCTGACTGAGAGAACAATAATCATAATCATCAAAGCCTTTATCCGAAACAATGTGGGTTGGCTATATGAATTCAAACAGTAATTAGTAAGAGTTCATAACATGAAGTGTCAACCATTTATTGGTATCAAAAGCTGCACTCTTGACTTATCCTATAGATTCAATGTCCTTCCGTCTCACCTTTCTACCAATATTCGTAATTTACATCTCCTCTTATCCAATATGGCAAACCTATGTTGGATTTGTAGACTCCTAGCAGTTCGTCTCTGTAATAGTACATGTTTTAGTTTCATGGAATGTTGTTTTCGTCGATTTTCAGCTGTGATGGTAGAAGCGTACTGAATTGAGGATTTATGGAACAAACCTGTTGGTGTTTTCTAAGCGTCCAACAATTTATGAAGTTCTGGGCTTACACATTGACGCCCAACTTAGGATTGGATAGTGGAGGGAGGGATTGGTGGAAGGAGATGAAATGGGGTAGGAAGTTCGCCTCTCCATCACTCCCTGTAAGCGCTAATAGAGGAAACAAAAGTGAATGGTGGAAGAATAAAACTAAGTAGTGGAGAGTATATCTCTAGATAGAAAATTAGAAACAAATTGAAAAATATCCACATGTTGGATTCCAACTAATTTCTCTTATGGATTAATGTATCCAACCGAAATTTCTTAGGTTTGATGATGATGATCATGAGATATAAAATGTAAAACAGATCATTTCATAGTGTACGTTGCCTATCACTTTTGGAAGCATTTCCCCCGAACTTGTTTCTATGTTCAGTATGCATATAGATTGTTATTGGGCATATGTCCTTGGCATTTTTTCACAACCTTCTCAATTTTTCAAATGTTTTCTTCCCTTAACTTTTGCAGGTTGAAAAAGCTCAAATTAATTATGAAAAGTTCTCATTATCATCTGCTTGTGAGGCTGTGCAAGAGATTGGTAATGCTGGAAATTTGTACATGGATGAGCGAGCACCGTGGTCTCTTTTCAAGCGAGGTGATGCAGATGCTGAAACTGCTGCAAAGGTAGCACATAAACTGTACTGTCAATTATGTTTGAATAAAAAAATAATTGAAGAAAGCTCCTTTTGTCAACCTTGTAATTACTCAGTCAATTAAGATGAGTTGAAGAATGGTTCGAGCTTGAGGTGGCTGAAATAATAATATTGTTTATTTTGTGTTTATAATCAGACTTTGGACTCCATTTGACCTTGTATCTGTTTCGCCCTAGCATGCCATTAAACAGTCTTTCTTCTTTGGTTGTGGCACAGGATCTTGTCATTATTTTGGAGGTGGTGAGGATCATAGCGATAGCTTTATCTCCAATTACACCAAGCTTAAGTTGGAGAATATATCAACAGCTTGGCTACTCAAAGGATCAATTTGATGCCATAACCTGGGTCTCTCTCTCGCTCGCTCTCTCTTGTTTATGTTTTCCTGATATTTGAAATATATACACAGCATTTCATTATACTAAATTGATCCCATGGCTTTGAATTTGTAGAGCGAGACCAAGTGGGGAGGATTAAAAGGTGGTCAAGTCATGGCTCAACCTAAACCAATATTTGCAAGGATTGAGAATAAAAAGGCAATGGAAGATGAGGCTGAAACAACTAAGAAGGTTGTGAAGAACATAGAGAGACTACCTCAAGCACAAGGGGTGGCAGAAGCTTAGAAATCAAATTTCAAATACTTTTTTTTTTCCTTTTCTCGCAAAGTCACTCTTTTTATGATAATATAGTATAAGCGTTTATCTCCTCTGCTCCAGTTTGGATCTTGATGCACAAATTAGTTCTCTATTTTACTTTATCTTGGTAGCATTTGGAATTTTTGAGCAGATGGTCAATTATGTAAACACCCGTAGTGTATTGAGGATTGACTTGAATATGATTTTTTCCTGTATTTCCCTTGAAATATGAGCAACTACTTGTAGTTTTCATAAACATTTTCTGAAACTGTGGAAGAGGGAGAGATGATTGTGCTGAGAAGAATCTCCAAGGTCGTCAGGTCACAACTGCTCTTGGTATATTTTTGTTGCGTCCTTAATTTTGTCGCATAGATGCTCAAGGCATTAAGTTCTGAACTCTTTCGAGTGTCCGTCTTTGTTGGCTTTGTATTTTACACAAGGCAGACCATTTTGGCCTATATACATGCAAGTTTTGAAATTATACTTACTTATTTTTTGATCTTCACAGAATGCAAGATCAAAAAAATTGAAAAACAATCCCCATAAATTCTTGTATATTGATTTTATATTATTATTTTCTTGAAACATGATTTTGTCAAAAATAAATTTGTTCGTCTATAATATAATCGGTAAAATATATATTCATCACAGGATATTTAGATATTTTTTTAAATTGGGTCCAAAAGTTGACTCCAACGTTTATAATCTCGAGACCCAAAATTACAGGGGTCATATATCAAATGAGTATAAAATTATGCTTGAGAATATTCTAAAGGTCTACAAAGGTCATATGTCAAATGAGTAGAAAATTATGCTTGGCAATATTTTAAAGGTTTAGAATATGATGCAAATATGCTAAAGGCATATTCTAATAGTATAGAATATTCTAATGGTCGAAATTTCAAATATTACTTTCCAACGGTCATATACTTTTACTATAAAAAAGAGGTATAGAATATTCTAATGGTCGAAATTTCAAGCATTACTTTCCAACGGTCATATACTTTTACTATAAAAAAGAACTATGGTAGAATATTGATTTCAAAATACCAACTACCAAGATCTCTTCCACTTCATTCCCTCATCTCTCAACTTTTATTCATTGTATTTATCCAAAAAATTTATGACCGTTAGAATATGTCGTTAGAATATTCTCAAACAAACCCTTTCAATCCCTTTTGGCCTTAAAACTTGTCTTCCCAACACTAGTAGGAAACCCCTTGCTTTCTCATAACTACAAGCGTGAAATTTTCAGCCCACAAACATTGAAGATATTGTTCATTCTAGGCTACTGATCCGCGTAAATTTGTTCTTCATGGGTAATTGCTAATGGCATTTAGGTCTAGAAAAAGTGTCTTTGATGTGAAAAAAACTTGAGTTTTTCTTATAAATCACTCGGTTGGGTTATGTCAGACCGATGTACAATTTTTAGTCTTCACAACAAGTGCGCTTATACGAAAACATACATGGATTAGAGTGTAGGCTACGTAAACGGATAGGTTCAGACTTTCAGCCTATTGAAAACATTCTCAGGTGATACCTAAATGGCTTAATGCACTTATCCGGTTGTCTCTATCAGCCTATCAGGTAAAAACAAAATTGATTATGGACCACACTATGTGAGTCAGGTCCATAATCAAAATGGGCTTGTCCACTTCGACATAGTTTCTAGTAATTTGAAGGGTACATACACGGGCCCACTACTCGCTTTATAGGCTTGCAGTTGTTTCTGAAGAACTGCAATCGAACAGATCGCCTAATAACATTTCTGGTGCCTAAGACCTTCACATCTTGTCTCTTCTTTGGCTTTTCCCGATCTGTGTTGACACAGAAAGGTACGTCGCGATCTCTTTCTTTTATATCCATGGAACTCGCGCGCAATCATGAAGGCAGATTTTTGAGGTTTCTACGTTGCCTTCTACACTTGCATTTTAGGGATTTCCCATGGAAACTTGATCTTCCATGCTTTATGTTTGATGTATATACGCTCCGCGTTGATGTCTTGTTGTTGTTGTTTGCGAGTTTCTTGGTAAAGTATGAAATCTTGTTTGTCTCATATACCAATACGTAGCCGTTGACTAAGAGAACAAGTGTGATCGCATAGCGGAGTGGATAACGCGTTAGACTCCGAATCTAGAGGTCGTGGCTTAGAATACCACTGCGATCGTTCATCAATTGAGTTGAATTTTATGTATATCGCATTTTAGATTCTTGTCTCCTCTTTGTGGTTATAAATATTGTTGTCTAGTTTGCGACATCTTTTCATTGTCTGCATTGATTGTGCGTGGTTGGTAGGTTCTCTTGGACTAATTGGGTTCATAGCCAGGTGCGAAGAAATTTTTCTAAAATAATGCGAACTTATATTGATGAAATTGAGTATAATTTGAGAATTTTTGGAACTGTATAGCGAAACTGGATTTAATTTTATTTTAGGCCACAGAGTGCATCCTGACGCCTTAACTTTGGCTTTATTGTATTTGTTTATTAATCCTGCCAAATGGGAGAAACCTAGATGAAAATGCTTGCATGATAGGAATCGTAAGTGGTTAAAATTAGTTCAGGTGATAGATGATGCAAATCTAGTCTTTAGAAATCCTAGTATGAATTCAGAACTGGGATTCGTGTTTTTATTGATTAGTGTATGTACAAGTGAGTATTACCAAGTAGGATACCTATTTCAATATTTGCCAAAATAAGATATCATCAGTTGTTTTCTTCCAATTTATTGGTTGGCCACGGTTCAACTTGGGGGAGGTAGAGGGTTGCTTATATGTATGGAACGGGAAATATCATTAGTCTGAGAGCAACCAACTGATACTACAAACAACTTTGTCTGTCTTGGTTTCTTTGTTTCCCTCACCCTTGTAGAACATTGGTGCTCAACAGGCATAATATAAGCACTTTTAGTGCATTTGAATATTAATTTTGCAAGTTGGTATGATTTCATAGAGATGTGATTAACTATATTTAGTTATTTACTCTTCTTCATCTGAAGTGTTCCTTGTTAATTGTATACTCATATTATGTCTGTCATCTCGAGTGAGATGTAGCATGAAACCAGTGTCACAAGGTCTGTGGAAACGAGGGAAGATTCTTGATTATAATTTGTTGGCATACTCTGAAAATTAAAGGGCCTGTTACTTCATATCTCAAAACGGCTGTGAAAAATTGATTCCGTATTTACAAAGATTATAGAACTGATAAAACCGTTTAGTCTTGGATACTACTGACATGTTCTTATGTTATTTGTGGTATACTGCAGATGATTAATGATCAAGACTTGGGGTTTTTTGCCAATTTTCTTGGCATTTTTATAATTGCCTTCGTCACTGCTTACCACTTTGTGATGGCTGAGCCAAAATTTGAAGGCAATTGACACATTACCTACTATCAAATTTGAATGTTGTAGTTATTGAATTGAAGGCAGTGGATTTTTCGTATGGATTGGTGTTTAGGGAATAAAGATATTGATGAATAATGAATGATGCTTTAGTGGTTTAGGAATCATAGTTTAGCAAGAAAAGTAGAAAACTAACACTCCCTTGAATAACTTTATGTATTTAGATGAAAATAGAAGCTTTGCCCTCACAGTAGTATTAACTAACATCACTAAGCACTCACAGCAGTATTAACATCTTTTGGGTGATTTGTCTATTACATGGAACAAAGCACCGCACCTTTATCAACAACTCTGGTTATAGCAGGCACAAAGAAAATCATGATACACGTTCACAATCTCATCCTATCCCGATCGGTTTCAAATCGTACGGTGGAAAATCGATGGCAAAAACATCCGTTTCACACCCAAACTTCCCTCCAAGCTCTTTTAAAGATGAAAACGAGAGTCGTTGATGATAAAGCAGACGACCCGGTAACCCGACAACAGAGATGAAAACCCTAGGAACAGGAATCCAGCGAACCCCAAGGCGATCGCGACGTCTGACTGGATGCAGAACGAGTTGACGGCCTTGCACGTATCCGATCCCCTTAACATCCTTGCCAATTCGGTCCCGGCCGAGTTTGCTGACAATAGCAGGTACGCGAACGCCTGCAGTACCAAATACTGACGATTTCATTTCGTCCATTGCGAATCCTTTCTTATGCTAATAAAAATACAGATCAAATCGGAAGAGAACCTGGTCGTGGCCAAAGTCAAACCAGACATGAAAGATTTCGGGTAGGAGAGTGGCGCCTCTGGAGATTTCCCAAACGGAGGCTCCCATCTCAACGAGGGAATACGTCGCCACAATTGCATTGGCAATGAGAACGAATCTACAAAGTCGAGTTAAGATTTTAAGGCTGATTAACTAAGAGCGAATGTTCAAAATTTCTTCAACAAAAACCAGCATTATCTGGAACTATTTAGTGAAATAAATACTGAATCCGTAATAGTAAACGAATAAAAACCTCTTACATTTTCTCTTCCACCAAATGGATAGGATTGGTTAACTTAGTTACTGATTAGTACCTGAAAGCGTCGAAGTCGTACCAGTGAAGCGAATTGGAGGCAGTGGAGGAGTTGTTAGTGAGCATGAAAATGGAGGCAGCGAGAGAGAAGCAAAAGGCGGCGAATCGAAACACCAGAACCAGCAAGTTGAACCGCTTGAGTTTCTGTACGGACACCGTGGAGTGGAAGTGCGGAGTTGGCATCCTAGGCAGCGGCGAGGGCGACGGAATCTGGCCAATACGGGGCGAGCGCATGATGGTCTCTAATTCGTTGATAAAGATGGAGAAGAGGATTTATGTGGTGTCGATTCATGAGAGGAAGAGAGTGACTGATGATTCTAGTAATTGTTTTGCAGGAGATTTGATTCTTGTGAGATTAAAGGGACACTCACGAGACATGGCGAGACTCGCATGAGAGAGAGACACCCACACAGCTGGTAATTGATAGTGTGTGGGAGAAGAGTGAATAACAGAGAAAATTTACGAAAACACGGAGGGCTAAATCGTAAGACCAACAACCAGAGAAGTGAGAAGCTTTTTCTCTCTCTTTTTTCACTACCTTTAACCATCTTTTTTCTCTTAATCATTCACGCGCTTTGTGTGCCACCCCGTCACAGTTTGAGGCAGTAGAGAATGCTTTTTATCGGGTGTGGTCACGCGCGTTTCTGGTGTTTAGGGTTGGCTTATGTTTCTCCACTTTTAGTTCCTTTCTTTTAATGAGTCTAATTAAGTAATTAGACATTTTGAAACTTGTTATGAAACATTTAAGGTGGATGACCCAACTGAAGAGAATGAAAGCTACATCGGCTTCATTAAAGACTGAATGTATTATAACATTCAATTTAGTCTTTAATAAGTAATTAATACTTCCATTACGTTTGATATTATTCTGTATATAAAAACATATAATGATGATTTGTTGAAGTATGAAGAAAGAAGAGAAAGAAGTATTCTCTTCCATTACTCTTCCATTTAATAACTAGATCAATTAAGTTCTATATTACATTATATTTACAACACGTTATCAGCACGAGTCTCTACCATTCTATTGGTATTAGACCTTGTTTCTTCAAACAAGCAAAGTAAGTATTACTTTCTATTACATTTCTAATAATAATATTATCATGTCAAATATTGCAAAGTTAGACTTCACAGCCCTTGATATCTCGGGGAAGAATTACTTAATATGGGCTGGTGATGTTGAGATCCATATGGAAGCTATGGGTCTTAGTAATACCATCATTGAAGGAAATACCGAATCCCAGCAGGATCGGGCAAAAGCAATGATTTTCCTTCATCACCACCTTCATGAGGATTTAAAATCTGAATACCTCATGGTAAAAGATCCTCTACGATTGTGGAATAACTTAAAGGAGAGGTTTGAACACTATAGAACTATCATCCTCCCAAAAGCTCGTTATGATTGGATGCACCTGAGGTTGCAGGATTATAAAACGGTTAGTGAGTATAATTCTGTACTACACAAAATTGTTTCACAACTTGAACTATGTGGAGAAACTATCACTGAAGTGGATAAATTGGAAAAGACATTTTCCACATTCCACCTCTCGGATATAAACCTACAGCAACAGTATCGAAACCGCAATTTTACTCAGTGTTCCCAATTGATATCCCTCTTACTTGTAGCTGAGCAGAATAATCAGCTTCTATTGAAAAACCACCAGTCTCGTCCTACGGGTACTACACCGTTCCCTGAAGTGAACGCGATTGTATATAATAATCATGGACGTGGTGGAAGAAGAGGACGAGGCCGTGGTCGTCATAATCGTGGAGGTAATTATCTTCAACCATACCACCAAAAGAGGTATCATGTTGAAACAAGTCATAAAAATAAAACATACCACCAGAAGAGGTATGATCCTGAACCAAGTCAGAAAAATGACAAAGGTTTGCAAAACAAACCCCAGAAGGGTAATGAAGAGACTTGTTTCAGATGTGGTGCTCAAGGTCATTGGTCGCGTACCTGTCGTACGCCTAGGCATCTAATTGATCTATATCAAGCCTCCACCAAAGGAAAAACAAAAATTGTGGAAACAAACTTTGCAAATTTTGATGATTTTAATATTTCTGATGATTTTACACATTTGGATGTTTCTGATTTTTTGGAAAATCAAGATGGTAAGTCCATATAGGTTAGAATTATTTATTTGAGTGTGTTGTTTAATAACTTACGATGTTTGAGTGGGTTACATTAAAGTTTATGCAAGTATGTTAAATATATAATGAAATAAATGATCAATGTGTTATGTTTCAAGTTTTTGTACATTATATATATTAAAATGATACAATATTAACAAGAAATCAATAGCCCACATGGTAGGGATCTCATACCGCGACTATAAAGTTCCGGGATCAAATCCCTACAATGGCAATGATTTCAAATTTTTATTTATTTATTTATTTTATTGCATCAATGAGTAATATTAATCGGGTTTTCTTGTTTTAGAATTATGACTCACAAGGATGCATTACGTGGTTGTCATTCAAATGATGAAGACATATGTTTGATAGATAGTGCAACAACACACACTATCCTTCGACATGAGAAATATTTCTTACACATGACATTGCTTGAAGCAGATGTTGATACAATCTCGGGCACATCAAAAATGATTGAAGGCTCCGGAAGAGCTAATATTGTATTGCCTAGAGGAACAAAAATATATATTGAGGAGGCATTGTACTCTCCTAAATCAAAAAGGAACTTACTAAGTTTCAAAGATATTCGTCAAAATGGATATCATTTTGAATCTGGAAGTGAAGGTAATACAGATTATCTGTATATTACTTCCATTATTTCAAGCCAAAAGCTTGTAATAGAAAAGCTTGCAGCTTTCTCTTCGGGTTTATACTACACAAAAATAAAATGGATCGAAACATATGTCGTGATGCATCAGAAGTGCTCTGATCCGAAAGAATCTATACTTTGGCATGATCGTCTTGGTCACCCAAGCTCTACCATGATGCGCAGAATAATTGAAAATACAAATGGACATCCGTTAAGAGACCAGAAGTTTCTTTTACCTAAGGATCACTTGTGTGTTGCTTGTTCACAAGGAAAGTTAATTGTGAGACCATCTACCCTGAAGGTAGGTTTAGAATCTCCTAACTTCCTGCAACGTATTCATGGAGATATATGTGGACCTATTCATCCACCATGTGGACCATTTCGTTATTTTATGGTTCTAATAGATGCATCATCTAAATGGTCACACGTATGTTTATTGTCTACTCGTAATGTTGCATTTGCCAGGTTCTTAGCTCAAATCATTCATTTACATGCACAATTTCCTGATTATCCTATTAAGTCTGTTCGATTGGATAATGCTGGTGAATTTACTTCTCAAGCATTTTATGATTATTGCATGTCACTAGGAATAGATGTTGAGCATCCTGTTGCACACACTCATACTCAAAATGGTTTAGCTGAATCACTTATAAAACGTCTTCAATTGATTGCTCGTCCTATGCTTTTAAAAAGCAAATTGTCTTCTGACACTTGGGGACATGCAATATTACATGCTGCATCATTAATTCGCGTTAGACCATCTGCTCACCATTCTTATTCACCTTTGCAATTAGTGTTAGGTCATCAACCTAATATTTCATATTTTCGTGTTTTTGGTTGTGCTGTTTATGTTCCTATTTCACCTCCACAACGCACTAAGATGGGACCACAACGACAACTTGGTATTTACATTGGCTTTGATTCCCCTTCTATCATTCGATATCTTGAACCATTAACTGGTGAGATTTTCAAAGCCATGTTTGCTGATTGTCATTTTGATGAGTATATTTTTCCTCCATTAGGTAGAAAAGACTCTGAACCATATAAACATGATGATATTACTTGGAACACTGTGACACAATCTCATTTGGATCCTCGAACAAAACAATGTGAACTTGAAGTTCAGAAAATTGTTCATTTACAAAGTATAGCTAATCAATTACCTGATGCATTTAATGATACTTCACAAGTTTTACGATCACATATTCCAGCTAGAAATTCAAGTGCACGTATCAATGTCCCTGAAGGACAAACAACAAGTGATGTCTTGAAACCACGTCAGAAACGTGGAAGACCACTGGGAGCTAAAGATAAAATTCCCCGAAAGAGAAATATACAAATTTCTACTAGAGCTTTGGCAGAGCTTACTCCAGAAGAGCAAATTTCTCCTGTAGAGAATACTCGTGCAGAGGTTACTCCTAAAGAGAATATACTTGCTGAATCCCAACCTTCTGAACAAATATTTCCTGAAGAAATAAAAGTACCTGATAATGATAATAATGAGAATTCAATATCTCATGAAGAAAGTTGGGATAGAAGTAAGACTATTGTCGACAATGTATTTGCATATGCAGTAGCTACAAGCATTACCAGAAGTAATGAGGATCCTGAGCCAAAATCTGTCGATGAATGTCGATGTAGATATGATTGGCCAAAGTGGAAAGAGGCTATGACAACAGAATTAAATTCTCTATCAAAAAGAGAAGTTTTTGGACCTGTAGTCCATACACCTAAAGATGTCCAACCTATAGGATACAAATGGGTATTTGTGAGAAAAAGAAATGAGAATGATGAAATTACTCGATATAAAGCGAGACTTGTAGCACAAGGTTTCTCGCAGAGACCGGGAATTGATTATGATGAAACATATTCCCCTGTCATGGATGGAATCACGTTCAGATTCATAATTGGCTTAACAGTCGCTGAACGACTAAATATGCGTCTAATGGACGTAGTAACAACTTATTTATATGGATCGCTAGACAGTGAAATTTATATGAGAATCCCCGAAGGATTTCATTTGCCTGAAGCAAAGCCTAAAGGATTGTACTCAATCAAACTCCAACGGTCGTTATATGGGTTAAAACAATCCGGGCGCATGTGGTTTAACCGATTAAGTGAATACCTTGTTAAAGAAGGATTCACAAATGATCTGATTTGTCCATGCGTTTTTATTAAAAAAATCAGAATCTGGATTTGTTATAATCGCTGTTTATGTTGATGATTTAAATTTAGTCGGGACTCCTGAAGAGCTCACTAAAGCTAATAATTATTTAAAGAAAGAATTTGAGATGAAAGATCTTGGAAAGACAAAATATTGTCTTGGCCTTCAGATCGAACACTTGAACAATGATATCTTTCTTCATCAAACCACTTATACTAAAAAAGTGTTAAAACAGTTCTATATGGATAAAGTTCACCCTTTGAGCACTCCAATGATAATTCGTTCACTTGATATTAAGAAAGATCCGTTTCGACCTCAAGATGAGGGGGAGACACTATTGGGTCCAGAAGTACCATATTTGAGTGCAATTGGATCGTTGATGTATCTAGCCAATTGTACCAGGCCAGATATTGCATTTGCTGTCAATTTACTTGCAAGGTATAGTTCTGCCCCTACTCGACGACACTGGAATGGAATAAAACATGTTCTTCGTTATCTAGAAGGTACAACCAATTTGGGTCTATTTTACTCATTTGATGCCAAGTCTCAGTTAGTTGGGTATGCAGATGCTGGTTATCTATCCGATCCTCACAGTGCAAAGTCTCAAACTGGTTATGTATTTCTTTATGGAAATACAGCTATTTCTTGGAAATCAGTGAAGCAGACAATAACAGCAACTTCTTCTAATCATTCTGAGATACTGGCAATTCATGAAGCTAGTCGGGAATGTGTGTGGCTGAGATCAATGATTTCTCATATTCAAGAAAAGTGCGGACTTCAATCAGTTAAGAGTATCCCAACAATCCTGTTTGAAGACAACGCTGCATGTATAACCCAGCTTCGAGGAGGATACATAAAAGGTGATAGAACTAAACACATCTCTCCAAAATTTTTCTATACACATGAACTCCAGAAGAGTGGTGATATAGATGTTCGGCAGATTCGCTCTCATGATAATCTGGCAGATTTATTTACGAAAGCACTACCACCTACAATATTCAAGAAGTTGGTCTATAATATTGGCATGCGACAACTCAAAGATCTTCTTGAGTCAGGGGAAGTAAAAATGTGAAGACAGTGGTGTGGATTGTACTCTTTTTTCTTTGACCAACGGTTTTTTCCCACAGGGTTTTCCTTGGCAAGGTTTTAATGAGGCAGTCTCCACACTGGTCACATCGAAATTGATGCACAAGAATGATGTACTCTTTTCCTTCGCTAAGGTTTTCATCCCATTGGGTTTTTCCTTAGAAAGGTTTTAATGAGGCACATTCTTTGTGTACGTGGTCCGTGGTCATCCAAGGGGGAGTGTTATGAAACATTTAAGGTGGATGACCCAACTGAAGAGAATGAAAGCTACAACGGCTTCATTAAAGACTGAATGTATTATAACATTCAATTTAGTCTTTAATAAGTAATTAATACTTCCATTACGTTTGATATTATTCTGTATATAAAAACATGTAATGATGATTTGTTGAAGTATGAAGAAAGAAGAGAAAGAAGTATTCTCTTCCATTACTCTTCCATTTAATAACTAGATCAATTAAGTTCTATATTACATTATATTTACAACAAAACTGTCCCTTTTCATGTGTTCCTTTAATTTTTTAAAAATACGGCTCAAAAATATGTTTTTCATTGACAAAAGGATTTTTTCATCCCTTAATTATTGGTCAGGTTTCATTTTCGTCCTTTAATTTTTTTTTTCTCACTTTTTCATCCCCAATTATTGAAAAGTATCCCGTTTGTCCTTCGAATAAATCCGACAACAAAAAAATTCTACATGGCATCCTATTATTACGCATATCAGATTTCTCCGATGTGTCATAAGGTGACACGCAAGCATTTCCTAACCCTAATCTCACTTGAAGGACGAAAATGATACTTTTCAATAGTTGAGGAACAAAAATGAGAGGAAAAATGTTTAGAGACGAAAATGAAACTCACACCACAATTAGGGGACGAAAAGTATCTTTTTGTCGTTTCTCATTGAAATCGAACATTGAGCACAAATATGCTTAATCAAATCAATTGTCAATCGAACCACCTCTCTCGATGATATGTTGCTTTAATTAGTAGTAAAGGGAGGAAAGAGTTTTGTATAACTTTTTAGCACAAGATTTAAAACTAGCAAACCTCACTTCCACCTGTTCATACTAGCTGTCCTGGCCAAAGAGCTCCTCCATTCTGTCGTCATATCATTTTTGGTTCAAAGATATGGTTCGATCCAAGTCAACATAGCTTAAGTCAATATTTTTGCAATCCTACAATGATTTGGTCTCTCTCCGTCTCTGGTTAGGAGGAGATTTTGGCCTTGTATGAATGGGGATTCAATCACCAACTCTTACAGATTGGTTGACCATATTGTTGTCTTCTTTGTTTGCAATAATTAATTTTTTTTTAAACATGCAATAATTGATTTTATTGCAATTTGGTTTGGTTAGGAGTCAAAAAGATGCACCATTGGGGCCATTATGGATGCACCAAGTTGACAAACTCATATCTTCCTAATATTAAAAAAGGACTCCAATCGAGAATGAGAGATAGTCTGGTTGGTCAGGTTGTCTGCCCAGGACCTTGAGATCCAAGGTTCTATTCTCACCAGGGGGTTTGGGATTTGGGTAGTTTTCCATCCGTTGTGGTGGCCTTCATGCCCCTTGGGCATGGCTTAGCGTGTGTGTGGCCTATGGGCCTTTCAAAAAAAAAAAGACTCCAATCCATGTGCCTTTTCTTTTTGAGAGGATACTCGAACCTGAAATCTTATTTCGACTTAACCTAATTATGATTAATCATGGTGGGCTCGAATCCATGACCTCTATTGTTAAGTCCCACATCGGTTGGTATACCCAATCAAGAGTGGTATATAAACTCAAGCCCACTTTCTTACATCCAACTAGGTTTTTTCCCTAGTTTGGTGGGTTGGGCCTTACCCCACTTGCTAGATAGGGAGAAACAAAGTCGTGCGGACCTGATGCATCTACAGGAATCGGACAACCCAAAGCGAATAATATAGTTAGTGTGAATAGGGGTGTGGATTTACAACATGGTATAGAAGCAATTCGGTCCTGTTTAAACTAACCTCTACTCCACTTGTTGGGTCTGGCGTAACCCAGTCCACAAGTGCGGGGGAGTGTTAAGTCTCATATCGGTTGGTATACCCAACCAAGAGTGGTTTATAAACTCAAACCCACTCCCTTACATCCAACTAGGCCTTTTCCCCGGTTTGGTGGGTTGGGCGTTGACCCACTTGCTAGCTAGGGAGAAACAAAGTCGTGCAGACCTGATGTATCAATGGGAACCGGACAAGCCAAAGTGGACAATATAGTTGGTGTGTATGGTGGACAATATAGTTGGTGTGTATGGGGGTGTGAATTTACAACATCTATACCTCAAAGAAAGCGTAACAAAAGAAAAATGGACTTATCTGACAATTTCTTCTATAAACAATTTTTTGTTTTTGTTCAGGAAGATTTGTCAAGATTGAAGGAGAATGATTCTAGTCTTGATTGATTGTATTTATGTAAATTGATTCTTACATTATATTACATGATAGAATAAGAAACACACGTGAAATGGTTGATTTCTAGGAATTAGAATGATCATCTTCTTGTGTATAACGACAGTTTACCTCATAATGAAATGATTATCTTTGCACAATAACGTTTCTTCACATGATATGGGAGGTTTGGGTTGTAAACATTTTTATTTAAATGCGGTCCACTAACATTTATCTCTTTTAGTGTTTTAGCTAAATTTGGACTTATCATTAAGGAAAAGTTGATTATTAAATTACCAATTAATATGAATTTGAATATGAGATAATAACCACAAAGATATTATCAAGGAAACATGATGGGTGGTTATCTGTTGTTCTTATCTTAACCCTCTTCTCTCCTCTATTAGAGAGCATGTTGAATACATTATTGTTTAAGCGTATATACTTTCTCCATCACTAAAGTTTGAGTGCTAAAACAGAAACAGAGAGAGGAAGTGTGTTTTTCAGATTATTCTTGGAGTATCTTTAGAGTACATTCTTCATCCAACGCTATGGCAAATAACGGTACACACAATATCGATCTTTTAAGTTATTTTCGCATTAATAGTAGAGTATTACAGTGATTATTCTTACAATTGGTATCAGAGCGAGTGTTCGAATCGCTATATCATAGATATTCATATACTAATTATGTGATACTACGATGCATTACGATTCAGTGTTATGATGGACGTAAAATCACAATATTATGTTAAGTGTTTGTATATTATGCATACGTGAATTTTTGTGTTTGAAATATGAGATCTAGAAAGTGGTTTTATTTTGTGTTCATATTCGATTCGTCATGAAGTATTTAAAATTTGAATCTTGCACCATTCAATCA
The DNA here is from genome assembly GCF_013401445.1 of Tripterygium wilfordii. Taxonomy (NCBI): domain Eukaryota; kingdom Viridiplantae; phylum Streptophyta; class Magnoliopsida; order Celastrales; family Celastraceae; genus Tripterygium; species Tripterygium wilfordii. The sequence continues at coordinate 5,064,463 of NC_052240.1, forward strand.
TGTGTCTTGATTAAAATCTATGACATTTTGTTTGTTTATGATCGAATGTATGCCGAGTAATAGGTTGTCTTGGTTTCTTGTGGGTTTAATATAATTTTTGGTCATTGAAATATTTTGGATTTTTCATTTTGATCACTACATGTTTAAATGTTTCAATATGGTCACCAAAAATAGTAATATGTTTCAATATGGTTATTATTAGAGTGTTTAATTGTTTCAACATGGTCACCAAAAGTGACTAGAATGAAACATATTACTACTTTTGGTGATCATATTGAAACATTTGAACATTCCGTGATCAAAATGAAAAATCTAAAATCTTTCAATGGCCAAAAGTTGTATTAGCCCGTGTCTTTTGTATCATATAATCATAATTATTGTATTTTACTTTGTCACTAACATGTATGTTTTGATCACAAACCGTAGCGTCACGCTCAAGTGCAAAAGCAGAATATCGATCCATGGCGTTGGTTAGTTGTGAAGTAACTTGACTTAAATACGTTTTAAATTATCTTAGAATTAAACATTCACAGTCAGTAAGTCAAGTTGTATTGTGACAACCAAGCAGCCCTTCACATTGTCTCAAATCTTGTGTTTCAGGAGCGTACCAAACACATAGAGATAGATTGTCATCTTATAAGGGAGAAGATACAAGCTGGAACAATCAAGACTTTTCACATATCTACATCGAAGCAGTCAACATATACCTTCACCAAATCGTTGGGTTTTCCACAGTTTTCAAATTTCCTATGTAAGTTAGGAATGATCAATATCTATTTCAACTTGAAGGTGAGTGTTAAGGAAGATTTGCCAAGATTGAAGGAGAATGATTCTAGTCTTGATTGATTGTATCTATGTAAATTGATAGAATAGAAAACACATGTTAAAAGGCTGATTTCTAGGAAATAGAATGATCATCTTCTTATATATAACGACATGCATTTTACTTCATAATGAAATTATCTGTCTTTACAGTTTTTAAGAACATGAAAACCTATTTTTGAAGTTTTTAGTTAATTGTTTTTGAAAATACAAAATTAAAATAATTCGTCCATCCCTATTAGTAACACTTTGTCCGCGTATGACTTTGTCTTTCTAAATCCAATACCAATCGATATTAGTTTGATCACATAAAAGTAATTATAACTAGTTTGAAAGTTTGACCTATTATATTATGTATATCTTTCTCCAAATGATGTGGGACAAGAGATTTAACTTCATCGTCACTCCTAGCACACCTAGTATCATCAAACTTGACATTACAGAAGCTTGTGGCCCCGTCCACTCGAGTCAGTTCATACAAAAATAGTTTTATTCTTCATGATAATTATAAACTGTATTTGGCATTTTCATAAAATTTTTAGTTTTAAAATAAAAAACCAAAAAATTGAGTTAATTTTACCGAACACATTTTCTATTTTCTTAATATCAACGTAATATTTTTAGAAACATGCTAACCAAGAATTATTTTCAACAATTAAGTTTGAACACCCTATCCAAGAGGCCCAAGTTTCTGTACAACCCAGCTTAAAACAAACCCATAATCAAGGACCATGGAACTAAGGTAGCCAACCAGCTCTAAGGTGAAGAATTATGCCTACAACATGAGGAACACTGTGAAGGATGACAAGATTGGTTCTAAGCTTGACCCAGCTAACAAGAAGAAGATCGAGGATGCCATTGAACATAGCATCTCAGTGGTTGGATGGCAACCAGGTTGCAGTGGTAGATGAGTTTGAAGACAAGATGATGGAATTGGAGAGCATCTACAACCCAATCTTGTTATTTGATTTGGAATATATGTTCTTGTTGTTTTAGTCTATGAGTAGTTTAAATATTTGAGTTTGCAATCTTGTTATTTGCTGTCTTTCTGTTAAAAGTCTCACATCGATAAAAAGATGTGTAGTATTCCTCTTTATAATTAAGCACAAGTCCACCCTTAACAATCAACTAGGCATTTTCTCTAGTTTGGTGAGTTAAGCTTATCCCACTTGTTAGGCTCGAGAGAAACAAAACCGTGCAAATCCGATATATTCACGGGAACCCAAAGCAGACAATATATCAATCGTTGATTTTACGTTGGTAATATATATGTTTTTGTCATACTTTTAGTATTTACTTAATTGCAAATCGAGTTTGATTTTGTTCATCAACTCATATACGAAGAAAACCACAATCCATTAATGGATAAACAACAAATTATTCAAGAGATGGAAGAGTATGTTAAAGAGAGCCTGACTGGCTTTGGTTCATTTCCATGGGTCGCGTGCAATTTGATGGAGTAGCATTAAAGGTGTAGATGAATATCGATCATCTTCATCTATCTGAATTTTGATAAAGGTGTCAGTTAATATCTAAAATTTTCCTAACGGTGTTGTATTTGTAAGAAGGAGAACTAGATCTAGATGTGGAAGTTCCTTACTTCGGGACATTTGGTTGACATTTTAAGGACGAATGAGAGGGATTTGGTTAACATATTGATGGGAGAATGAGTGTGGGAATTCCTTATCCCGTGGTTTTGATGAATGGACTTTTATCGAAAAGAGACAATTTATCAATAACTATTTTACTAAAGTTCTTTGATAATTGTACTTTTATAATTTTCATGCTCATTCTCAATTTGACAATGAACAAGATAATTCTCACTTGATATATCACATGCACCTCGCTCCATTCAAATGTAAACCAAATGTTGTGCATATGATATTGACATTTCTTCGCATTCTTATTTAGAGAAAGGTAAGGAATAAACTATTATTTTGGTCACTGAAAATCTAAGATTTTTTCCCCAAACCCATCAGTCAAAGAATAAAAACTTAAAACAGAGGTCACTCAATGACCCAGAAAGCTGACATCGACGTCGTATAGTTTGCTCACTATGATTAGCTATTCATGACCGGTACATTATTTAGATCAACATTATATGCACCCTAAAAATAACTAAATACACTCCAATCTTATTATACTCCAGTCAAAAATATAGCATTCGGTAGTATACCCCCTTTTCTATTTTAGAGTAAAAACACATAGTGCACCCCAAAACTCGATTGTAGACATTGAAACCAGGTTTAGAAGAAAAACAGAGCATGATCAAAGGGTGACTTGATGAAACTAAAGAGAGTTGATCACAAATTTGAACAATGAAGGACCTCTATCCCAAAAGACACACAACTTTTTTTTAGTTTTGATTGAACAGATGGAGTAATAATGATGGATTTGGGGCTAAAGCTGAAAACTTTAGGGTTCATAAAGAAGGCGGCGATTTTGAGCTGATTAACATCATGGCTGCCATGATAGCACCTCACACCATCGCCTCCACCATTTCCAACACCAACAACAACAACAGAGTTTAGATGGAAGCAACGGCAGTCACCTACATCAACTATGGTTGTTGGAAGCTTGATATTGTTTGTGTGAGAGAAGATCAATAAGGCCAAGGCATCTGGGTTGATTTGTGGGGACGGGATATGGACTTTGCCTAGCTTGTAATAAAAGAAAAAAATCAGTAGTGATACAGTTGCAAGCTTCAGTAGCGATGGTGATGGACCTTCAGTGGCGGTGGTGATTAAGAACATCAGATGGAGTATGTCGTTGGCGTCTGACGAATCTTGCTCACCAAATTGGGTATCGGTTTCAGGGAGGAAGAAACATAGTTAGGATTGAAAAATGGTAGGGATTCTGAGGTATTTTGAGAGTGGGTTTTTTGACGAAAAATTAGGCTGCACTTAGTAACTCGTGAGTCTAAATAGTCCTAGTCATTATATATAACTATCAAGATGAACCTTATTTGCACCCCCACTTTTGCTAAGTACACCCCAAAACTCGCAAAAAACACTCATCTCTTCACACCCCCTATTGACCCTACCATTTCCCTCCCATTTCTATCGTTCTCCTTCATTTCACTCATCTCTGTGTTCTGCAACCGACTCTCTCTCTCACTCAAATCACGCGATTCTCTCTGTTCGATCGCCATTCTTTCCAATGGGAAAAGTCGAAGACGATGATATGGATTACGAGGCCGCGATGGAAGATGATGAAGCCTCGTTCGACGAAGAACCTAACTTTGGTGAAGATGAAGAACTGATAAGTTTAACCCTAACCCAACCGCGACCAAAAGCTAGGGTTTTTTTCGAACAGATATATCTCCTTTGACTGGGTTGATCACCATTGCATGTGCTTTCACAGGGCGACGTTGTTGAGTCGCATTCTCCTTTGATGGTTGAAGCAGACACAACCCAATTTTTTCGAACAGAAATGGTATGAACTATAACCCAGTTTCTTGTTGATAAATGTAGGAATTTTCTGGTAGTTTAGAGGTTATTTAAAGTATTGTTGATGGTTGGTTTATGGATTGTGTAGGAATTTCACAATAAAGAGGATGTTCTTTCGTATGTTAGGAGATGTGGCCGTAGGCATGGAGTAGTTGTGGTTGTCAAACGATCGGACTTGAACAATCAGAAGAGAACTCCTAGGATTTTATTTGGGTGTGAGAGGGGTGGTGGATACAGGGCAAAAGGTGTTCCAAAGAAGAGAAAATCAGCAACAAAGAAATGCCAATGCCCCTTTTCTCTGAAAGCTCAAGTAACAGATGCATCAACTGGGACATGGGGGTTGGTTGTTATTAATGGGAAGCACAACCATGCTTTGGTCAAAGCTTTTGAAGGGCATTCATATGTAGGTAGACTAACTGCAGAAGAGAAGGACACTGTTGAGAGGCTAAGTAGGTCAGGGGTGAAGGCAAGAGAAATATTGAATCACCTAAAGCTGAAGGATCCTACAAATGCAACAACAATCAAGACAGTCTACAATGCCAGAACTGCTCTAAGGCTTGCTGAGACTGCTGGTAAGTCACATATGCAACAGTTGTTCACGTTATTAACTGAGAATGGGTATGTTACAAGACATCGTTATGAACCAGAAACTGAGGTATTACAAGACTTGTTTTGGTGTAACTCTACTTCAATTCAACTGGCCAGAGCATTTCCTTCTGTTTTTATGTTAGACTGCACATACAAGACCAACAAATATAGGCTACCTTTGCTGCAAATTGTTGGAGTTACTTCTACAAAGAAGACATTCTCTGTTTGTTTTTGCTATATGAGTGCAGAGAAAGAAGAAAATTATGTGTGGGCTTTGAATTGCTTCAAAGACTTGTTTGAGACAGTATTGGCAGGTGTTTTCATATGTGATAGAGAGATTGCATTGATGAATGCATTGAAGACTGTTTTTCCAAATGCAAAGAATATGCTATGTCGAGTACATGTATCTAAGAATGTTCTTAGCAACTGTGTTGGTTTATTCAAAATTAAAGCTGAGTTTGATGACTTTATGAGCTGCTGGAGCACTGTCATGCATTCCAAAACATTGGCAGATTTTGATAAGGCAGTGAATGACATGCAAAACAAGTTTAAAGCTCATCCTAAAGCCCTGGCTTATGTCAATGATTCATGGTTGAGTAAATACAGGTCATACTTTGTGGCTGCCTGGGTTGATCAGTTTTTTCATCTTGGGAACACAACAACAAATAGAGTTGAGAGCAGCCATTCTAAGCTTAAGAAGTACCTGTCTAACTCGGTTGGTGGATTTGTCCAGTCTTTTAGCAAGATTAACTTGTTACTTCAAGGTCAAGTTGTTGATATAAAGGCCTCATTTGAAGACAGTCTAACTAGAGTGCCAATTCGATTCAGGATACCTTTCTACAAGGAATTGGTGAATGTGGTATCTACTGCTGCCTTGGAGAAGATTGAAACTGAATGTTCTTCTATTGGGAGTGAAGGAGTTAGTGTTGATAACTGTCTCCATGCAAATTCTCAATGTTTTGGTCTGCCATGTGGTCATATGCTTACAATTTACAGAAACGAAGGTAAGGCCATCCCACTTAGTGACATACATCCATATTGGAGACAGTTGTGCATCCAACCATTCAGTCAAGACCCTAAAGATGAAGTGAAGATTGATACTGAGATGGAGATGGTGTGGAGGACATTTGCGCTTGCTACTGTGCCTCAAAAGCTAGAAATAAAAAGACAGCTCCAGTCACTAGGCAAGGCAAGCAGCACTTCTATATTAGAGCCAAAACCTAAGGTGAATGTGAGGGGGAGGAAGAAGGGGCAGAAGGGGTTGAAAGCATCTCAAGCTGATGAAAAATCAACCAAGCGTGATCCTTCAGCATTTGAGCATGCTGTTGTCGCATCGTTCTACATTTTCAAAATTTTTGATGTCCCTGGAGATGGCCACTGTGGGTTCAGAGTTGTCGCATCGTTCTATGATTGGGGTGACGATGGTTGGAAAATAGCTCGGAGAGATCTTGCAAATGAGCTTCGGATGAATGAATGTCAATATGACAAGGTATTAGCTCCTTTCTCAAGCACATTTGAGCTGTTATCCAGTGTTGAGTGTTTTTCCACTATGGCAGATAGAAAGAATTGGATGATCATGCCTTATATGGGAAATGTGGTAGCTACCTGTTATAAAGTTGTTGTTGCACTAATTTCACAAGAACAGTGCCTCACATTTTTCCCCCTCAGGGACCCACTGCCACTGGATTATAAGCAAGGGATCATGGTATTCGGGTATATAAATGACTCCCACTTCATCAGACTTGAGTTAGCAGAAAATAGTCCCATACCTCCTGTTTCAAAGATGTGGACAGATCATCATCAATCCAATGCCAGAGGTTGGCCAAAAATGTTTTCTTCTAGGATCGAAAAATTCAAGACACTTTCTGGGTGTAAACCAAGTAACATAGCGACTGTGGAGTTGATAGATTGATTGAGGGCAATGTCTCAACTGATTTTGTTTAGGACTGATATGACTTCTATGTTCATTTTGTTTAGGACTGATGTTTAGGACTGATATGAAGATTATGTTCATTTTGTTTAGGACTGATATGAAGACTATGTTCATTTTGTTTAGGATTTATATAACTTCCTCCTTCATTATGTATAGGACTGGTCTGAATAACATTGATTTTGTGTAGGTTTTGATCTGAATTATTGAAATGATTTTGTTTACGTGATTATGATTTCATTTTGTATATGTTTTTGTATATATACTCTGTTTTTGTAATTGTTGTGCATGGGGTGTAGGTTGTAAATTTTGAAAAACTGAGAAAATGGGGTGAACTCATAATTGTTTTAATTTGAGCTGGGGTTTATTTAGAATGGGGTGTACTTAACAAAAATAGGGGTGCAAATAAGGTTCATCAACTATCAATCATATATTTCCACAGCGCCATCGTGAGCCCCGTGAAAGGCCGACTGCGGGGGAGCAACCACTTCTCTTTTTGTACGTTTCTTGGTTCACGGGGACTCAAGCTTCCAATGCAACAAGAAACCTAATCCCCTGCACACACAAACACAGAGGAGTGGTTGATGGACATCATAAGGCTTGTTCGAGGTCTGTCTATAGAAAGCATGGAGATTGGGCTCACTTGGTCATTGAGAGCGGCGTGGATCTCCGGAATTTATGAATTGTTAGTTGCTTCATTCCCTTCATCTCGTCTTAAACCTCTTCACGAACTCGTATTAGAATTCACTAAGAGGGGCAAGATCATGCAATCTTCATACCATGTAAGCCAAAAATCAAGTGATTTACAGTCAATAAAGAGCCTGAAATTGAGAAATCAGAAGTTAATTTTATATTATTTTTGATTGTTGTGTAGAAGCTAAGTGTTCCTCAGAGATTCTTCCTGCATTTTTACTTACTGGGTGTGGTGTGGACGACATTGTTATTGGTCACAACTTGGTATTATGCAAGTCAAGTGGCGCCTTTGGGCTCTGATTCACTGAGCTTGTCCACGGCTGCGGGTCACTTGACTGGGTTATCGAATATCTCTTCTCTCTATAAGTCTCGGGTAGACAGTGCAGACGAAAGGTACAAGGTTTGGGTAACTGTGTTTTTGCTTCTACTGATGGAAATACAGGTTTTGAGGCGCCTCTATGAGACACTTTGTCTTTAAATACAGCAGTTCAGCAAGCATGCACATTTTTGGCTATCTCACGGGGATCTTGTGAGTTTCCACATTCATATTATAGCCTCTCTTTTTTGTGTTACAAGGTTTTCAGTTTTGTTGTTGAGGGGTTAATCTTAATCTATTGTGATAGATTGTGGTGATTAGGCTCTTGAATTAAATTGATTCTACCACAGAAAATCAAATAGAAAACATTGTATAAAAGGCAGGTAACTACAGACCAAAGTGTGTAAGACATTTCTCCTCTTGTGTGAACATTTGATATTTTGGTGAATAAGGTGAATATACTTCAATTGTTTTAATCAGTGTTTTTGCTGGTAGGATGTCAAAGTGAAGGCAAAAGTAAGTCACTTCACTTGCTAATGTTTTAAACCCTGGGGTTTCCAGAGGAATGAAGATAATTCTGTCTTTTTTAACATGCTCATGAATTAAGATGAATGCCCATGTTTTTATCTTTCTTGTTAGTTGAATATAACTAACAAGCTAATTGTTTTAATGAGTATGTCATGTTTATATCATGCTCATGCATTCAGTTGAGTGTTAATTGATTGTGTTTGTTACATCATTTCAATGCTTTGTTGGTGCCTGGGTATTACGTGATTGATTTTCACAACGGTGCTGTGAAAGACATGATGCTGTCAAATGTTAAAGATGCCTAAGGCTAGGCATTGTCAATATTTCCTTATTTGAAGTTCCATATGCATGAGTTATAAGATGCCTATGGGACAATTCACAAGCATCTTATGCATTTTCTTCTATTTAAGATGTTACAAAAAATTTCATGATTATCCAACCTTCTGGAAATTTGGGATAAACTGTTGGTACTTGACCATGCAATTCTCATTTTTTAAATCGCTGATTTATTTATTGTTCTAGCAATGCGTAAAGCAGATTTCTTGATAAAACATCACAATGAAGGCCTACTAAATGGCTTTAACAATCAATACTCTAAGTGATGCTAAACAAAGGGCTAACCAAAAAAAAAAGAAGACTTCCTTCGAACCGTGTGACGCTCATTAGTTTCTTGTCCGGCAGTTTTAGGGACTTAAGTTAATTGGGCATCTGAGCCTCATCTACCATTTGAGGGATATAACATTATTTTACTATAGACACTAATGGTTGTATATTTTTCTCATTTGCATAGCTATATGAATTTTTTTGTTGGTTTTTTTGTATTTTAAATTTTCTTCTTTTTGGTTCCTTATTTGTAGTTACAATACAGCTGCTCCCCTGTCACTCTGCACCTGTTCTGTACTGGAGGCTCTTAACTTCACACTTGATAAGTTTGCAGTGTCGAAATTTGCAAGCCAGGGAGTGTCATTTATGGAGTTTGATTGGTGGGGATATTTGAGACCTCTTGCAAACCTTGGATGGCGCCAGTGGGTTGGTGCTGGTTTGTTTGCTTGGGGCTGGGTCCATCAATGGCGATGTCACGCAATTTTGGTAGGTCTCTGACACTTTGATGGTGTTTTTATCATTTGTGTGAACTAAGCAATTCACCCTGTTCTTCCCAATATCCTTTCTCTGTACTGCTTGTATATGCACATGGACATGTTTCAGGGGAAAATTAGCGTGTAGTACAGGAGTTGTTATGGTTTATTCATATTCGTGTCTGTAAGCATTTTGTTATTAACATTCATGCATGCTTGGGCAACTGAATATGGAAGTTGGAACTTGTCCAACATGTCCATTTTGTGTCTTCTGCTAACATTTAAGAGGACATCTTGGTGTTAATCTGCCACAGGTTGCTAGTTAGTTCTAATGATAGGAATTTTGCTGCATCCTGTGCCTCGGAACATCTCAGCACACAAAAATGGATGACTTCAAGTGGATGATTTTCACTGAAAGCTGCTTCTATAACTGATCAAATTTTATTTTTCATCTAGCTGAAGTTTATATATTATAGTGCATGCAGGAGAACAGAATCTGGAACGATTCTGCATATGCCTTAGTTAACCAGTTGCTTGTTATTGAGTGTATGTCATCATAAAAAATAATGTATATGGCTTACTAAGTGTCCCTTTCCCCTTTGCAATACAAGTGCCTCATCTGAACTTTACAAAGAACTCATAAGTTTCAATCTTTACTAGTCGGGAGTCCGTATAAATTTTAGGTTTTAACAAATACTATATATAAAATTAATTTTTCAATGTAGATATAATAGTTATTAAAGTTAGTATGACTACCGTACAAATCACATAAATTTATATTTTTCATTTGATAATAAATATTTTTCTTATCGGCTACCATTACATGGCACGATTTATTAGCTCTAAACCTTTCAGCTTTCGAGTATTGTATATAGATTTGTCAACATTATGGAATAAGTTTGATGGTATAATATTAAACCTGCATAACTTTTTGTTACTAATTCAAATTTTATGACTTGTTACAGGGCTCACTGCGAAAACGTAGAGAACAAAGCGATGAATATTTAATTCCGCGTGGCGATTGGTTTGAGATAGTCTCAAGTCCTCACTACTAGGCTGAAATTGTAATTCCCTCTCCCTCTTTCACATATGCTGTCATGCCCAATATCTTTGCATTACTAGAAATACATTTAACACCATTGGTGATCGACTTAATACTCTCTACTTATGCGCAGGTATTATATTCAGGCCTACCGGTTGCGAGTGGTGGGCAGAGACTTCACTATATGGCTACTTCTTCTTGGCTTTGTGGTAAATTTATCTGAACCATCTTCGCCAAACAAATGTTCTTTATGTCTATATACTCCTGGCGTCCCTTTATTCATGTTTTGAACGGATTGATGCAGGTGGCTAATCTTGTATTTGCAGCCTCAGAAACACATAGATGGTACCTTCATAAGATTTGAGGACTACCCGCCTAACCGGGGAGTCATTTTTCCATTTGTTTATTAATTACGAAAAATATGCTTGAGACCCACAATTTATGTCCCCCATTTTACCGGAGTGTATCAGGAAGAAGAGAGTTCAGTAGCTGATGGTTTGCAATGACTTTCCTTGCACTTCCAAACAAATAGCCACACACTAATGAACAAAGTAGGGTAAATAAATCACAACTTGTGCGGTGAAAGAAAAAGATGCATGGTTGGTGGCATAGAGTCGAATTTTGTCTACGTGATACCAATAATGGTCTCATCCACAAGAATATCTTTGAAAATAAAAGGTACTTGCCGGCCGGTTATCCAAGATTTAGATTCCTAACAAAAAAAAAATCCCAGCAGACCCTTTTCAAACTTAAGAAACAAGAGGTAATTTAGGGTGTCTTCGCAAGTAAATCAAATTTCAGGGAGTCTAAGCATTGCCCATTCTAAAACATCAAAAGCACATTGAGAACACAACTAACCTGTCAATGGGGATCCATCTATTACATATCAGCATAACACAGCTGATGACATCTACTTTGAAGTTGATAGAATATAACAATGAATGAGAAAAGCAAAAGTAAACCTTCATATGATTCTTAAAGCCAATACACAAATTTGTTCAACAAATTTACAGTGAAATGTCATTACTTTAATTTCAGCGACTCAATCCTAAGCACAGGACTACCACTTGCTGCTGAGCCTAATTATGAGGAAAATGTCAGAGGCGATCAAGGGGAAAAAAACAGAGATCAATAGAAAAGAGCAAGATGCCAGCAGAGAAAAAATAATGGAAGAAATTACTACCCACAGGTTGAAATATAAATAAGAAGTATAAAGTATGAAAAAAAAAATGTAACTAATGCAGAAAAAATGCAATATAATTTCAATAATTTTCTTTGCTGAATCATGTTAGAAAACAATGAAACACCAACCAAACTCACATCTTCAAACCAATGCATCCTTCAGGTAAGCAATGTTCTTTCACTCCATGGAGAATTGCGGAAGCATACACGGACCTCATGTTCTTCTGGTCCAACACGAAGTTTGGGCACAATAATCTCAAGCATTGTTCCTGTCTCATCCCCATATGCTTCGAGTTTTGCATCTTCTGGAATGCGGTTTGGAAGGGGAATCTCCCTCACAAATTCCCCTGGAGGGCAGTGCTCCGGTGCTGGATCTGTTAGCTTAAATGTCCTATCATGTCTCTTAATAAAAGGCACACAGGCTGTACTAACGCAAGATATCTTTACAATTCCATTTGTGTCAGTGTTCCTCCAAGTAACTTTCACCCTATGTATATCCACAAAGGGTAAGCTAACAATAATTAAGAACCCTTCATCATCTTCATATATAGTTTTTGCTGCAGTAACAGGCCCACAAACACTCTTCATTATGCCACTAAACTCATTTACCCAAGCTGGTTCGACTGGGTGGATTTTCATGTCCAGACCTCTGTCAGAATGCAGATTAGGCAAACATTCATCATCATTACCATGTGCACAGGAATTCTTCTTTCGTTTGTTGGAGACGAGGGAATGATCCATTCCATCACCACTGCTATGGTCTGATGATGGAGTTGATAAATTCAAACCAGTACCATTCAGCAATTTTCTTGCGTGCTGATGAATGCCACTCCTTAATGGGAGGGTTGGCCGCTCAACATCAAATTCAGCGTTTGAAAGATTCCTCCACGATCCAAAATCACTAGCTTCTTGCGGGATACTGAAGTTTATATCCCTCCCTGTGAGTTCCATCCACCTTTTCTTTTCCTCCTCATCAATATTCATGAGGTTGGGTGACCGAACAACTTCAATCCCGTGAACACACTGAGGGTTCGAAAGACCCCTGTAGTGCTTCCTCTGCATCCTATGAGAACGGACAAAACCCTTGTCCACACTGAATGGAAATGGGCGCTCACCTTGGCGTGAATGCCCATTCATGTAACTCCTAAGCTGCATCTTACCCAGTGCATTGTCAGGCCGTTCCTTGAAAACCCACATGTACAGGTTCTCCATATCATGCTGAACCAAGAAAGCATCAAGCTGCAAGTCCGATTTCTCATACCCAGACACAACATTGCTGTCCCTAGTTATTTTATTCTTGGACTTGTCATTTAAAACAGGCTTGAAGTAGAAACTAAAGAAGAACCAAGCACCCCACATGCTATCAATCCGCTTGGCACACTTTCGGGCAACTTTTGGGATGTTAACAACTGCCTCAGCCTCATATATCTGAGTCCCAAGGCCAGTAACCAAGATATCACAGGGGTCATTCCAAGTCAGGGGAGGTGGGCTAGGCTCAGATGAGAATGGGAGATTAATATCAGGGGGCTGAGAAAAGACGGCTGATCGGTTCATCTCTCTCTCCAATTCATCATGTGATAAAGAACCTGAATCCATTGACAAAAACGTGGATGGAGGATAATTTTCTATGGTCAAAGTTGTGAGGACGGCCTCCCCCATGTTTTCTCCTCCCTTCCGATGTTCCTACTTTCTAGGTTCTGGGTGTAAGTAACTTCCAATCCCAACAATCACATCACAAGCACCTTCACGAGTAAAGCATAAACCGGGCAAACCGGACAATTTTGCCGATGACATATCAATCAACAAAACCAAAGAGACAACTCATAGATATCTTCATGATTCAAACCTACAAAAGGACCCTTGTAGAAATTCACCAAGTATCATCACGCATCAAGCAGCATAGCCAAGTAAAATACTACCACCACCAAAATGTCATCGACCTGAAATAACAAGGTAACAAATAAAAAAGATCATCCAGACGAAAAGGTTATTCTTCTACATCATTGAAAATGTCACATATGTGCATATAAACACAACAATTACTGGAAAAGCAAAAGAAAGCTTGCGAGGAGAAGAAACAAAATGAAAAACAGCAAGAAATCATGCTTCCCCATCTGTTTCACTGAGTTTTGACTTTCAAGAATTTAAAAAGCTCACCTTCACAAGACCATAATTGGCATTAAGCTCAGTTGACCAAAAAAGTATTCGATTTCTTACTCTTTATTTTTCCTTTCAATTGTTCTCCAATCCCTAATCATGCATATTCAACATTTCAAGTTCAGTTTTTATCGTTCTCTCACACTTTCTCACCGACCAAACATATAAACAATAACAGAGAACGATTCAAGAAGCCCTAGAATCTATCAAAAGTCCTCCAATTCGTAGCAGGAAAAGTATCCAAATCAATTACCTAGAAAAAAACCCTAGCCCAGAAAAATTAAACAAAAAATATGGACGAAAAATAAAAATCAACAACAGATTCGAAAATTACCTAAAAGAAGAGGCTTCGATTCCAACGAAATCATAACTTGCACGAAGGATCCCCATTTTCAGAGGAGAGAGAGAAGGAGAGACAAAAAAAGGTAACGGAATCTTGTTAGGGAGACGGACAGTGAAGCCGAGTAAATTACTGTTTCGGTCAATATTTACGATTAGCTCCCTGACAATAAAATTTTTTCAATTTAATTACTTGAATGTTTTAATTTTAGACAAATATATCACTTCAGCCCAATTGGAGTCTTTTTTAGAATAACTATTTTAATATTTGTTTTATTACAACTCTATTTTAATATTTAGCTAGACATATAACAGATTTGAAAATTAATTAGAGAAATAGCATTTGAAGCTACTAGATGTAACGTCATTTGGTACTTGTTTTTAAGAATGACGCTATTGCCACCAATGTCATTCACTTTTTTTTTTTGGCTTAATGACGCTGCTCCGGATAGCGTCATTCAAGTTTTGATGAACGATGTTGTGTGAAGCAACGTCATTCAATCGAATAAAATTGATGAAACTATAATTAACATAACAATGAGTGGCTTATTTGTGAACAAACATCAACCCAAAACGTTGTGCTTTATGTTCATATAATTGTGAGAATTCAAAAAATATCACGAACAAAAACTTTACACATCAGCAAAATTTCACATCATCAACTCCAACGGCAAAAACATAATAGGTGAGTGAATCTCGACAACAATTTGACCACAATTGAGCGGAGTGATCTATTTAATTGAAACATTTAGTGATGAAATTGAAAAAAAAAATTATTATCAGTGATCTAATAGCAAACACTCATTTTTAAGTGGCTAAAATAATATTTTACCAGGTTATTAAAATCGGACCGGTCGATTCGATCGTGAATCGACGCTCAGTTCAATCAGGTTTATGTCTTTTAAAATGCTAATTTAAGAACCGATAGTTTTTTGAGCGAATTGATCGATTCTCGGTTAAATCAGATGTATCTATCAATTTGGACTTGCCAGTTCTTTGAGTAAATTAGAATTTTTTTGCTATAATGGGGATTTGAATTTACAACCTCATATTAATCAACTAAGCTACGGTATTTTTTTTGTTTCAAAGAGGACAATACTTGAATATAAAGTAGATATATACTAAGGATATATATATATATATATATATATATATATATATATATATATATATTAAGTGTATAAACCATATATATATATATACACACACGTGTTTCAAATATTGAATTTATTAAAATTTGTTGTAATAATCAAATAATTCTTTTATCAAATGTGCATAAAGAAAAATGAATAGACATATTATTATTTTTTTGTACTATGCATATTTCTATGAAGACATTTCTTCGATTTCCTTGTGGAATGTGAATGATAGCTACACTTAATATCATATACAATTTTCCTCCAGAGACCAATAGCAAAATTTGCATTAGTATATTTGTTCAAGCATTTCTATATTATCATGAGTATTATGAAATATAAAATTTTTTGTAATTATTATTTATATTTAATAAATATATATTTATAATTGATTATATTATTTTGGTTTCAACCCGATCTAATCCCGATTGATCATAAACTAGTAAATTTTCCGGTTCAATAACCGATCGGTTTTTACAACCTTGTATTTTACTCAAGTGAAGTAGGCAAGAGATAACTGCCGTCACCCAAATAGAGATGACGTTAGTTCACGGGGACAGTGGATATTTGTGTAGTTTGTGGTCAAATGAGGCGTCTTTTTTGGTCTTCATAGACTGCCTACAAATATAAATCAGTAGTGATAGTTGGCCCAATTTTTGGTGACCCAATGTAGCCCAAGTCTATATGGCATGTTGACTCATCATATGACATGGCAAATTTGAAATTTGATTTTTTTGACAAAAATATCCCCATTTATTTAAGACTACACGTTAACATACATCATTGTTTTTTTTTTCTCCCTTAAACAAGATTTCAAAATATTTTAACTCTCAAAATAAATTTTATATTTAGAAAAAAATTACATATTTGGAATCGGTGCATAAAGTTCTTTCCAACAAGATCCATTGTTGATAGATTTTACCGGGTCATTCTTAATTCCATTATTTTTTTCCAATGGAATTACAGAAACAACAGATTCAATATTGAAAAACAATGAATTCTGAATAGTGTTTTTAAAAAATAATGGAATCTGGACAAAGGAATGAATTCTGAATTGTGCTTTAAAAAATGATGGATCATGGAGTGTACTTTCAAAAAAAAAATTATGGAATAAAATAATGGAATTGAAGTTTCAATTCTGAACAATTGTGTTTTATGCATTCATGAAGAAATTCTAGGGTTTAGGATAACAATATAGAATATAGAATTGACCTTTTTGAGATTCAATTCCATTAAAATGAGATATTAAAAGATATTTGTAGTTGGTTAAAATAATGGAGTTGAGATTAAAACACTGAACCATAATGATTTATTCATCCATGAAGTGATTTAATTATTTTTTAAAACAATAAATTATATACAAACTGAGACCAAATTCGTTATTCCATTGATTTTATCAATGGAAAACCCCAATTTCATTAATTTAAATCAATGGCATTGCCCTATTCCATTGATTTAATAAATGGAATAACTGCAAAAGAGGCTAACTAGAAACTACAAAAGATCAAACAATACGTACACAAGAATCGAATTGAATCCTACTCAAGCTCCACAATAAAATCCTCACGTAGCAATTACATTCATCAAAATCCAAGATAAGGAAATAAACAATTAAAAGCATGTGTACCAAGTAATGAACTTCAATATTAAACTGCTGGACCACAGATAGGAAAGTTATGGTTCTTTCCTCTTTACTAGAGCAGAAAGTGCTATGCCCACCTGATCTCTATGCCCGGACACCACTTCCATAGACCAGACCTCAACCCACGATCATCAACTCCTTCATCCTAACCCACGATCGTCTTATTCCAACCCATGACTCCTCCTTCTCGTCGAGCGTCCGTTGAAAGGGAACGGACCACCTAGATCTCGTCGTCGTTGTGGACCAACATAGACTAAGCGTTGTTCTTCTGACGGAGAGAGAAAAAGAGAGAGAAAGAGAGAAGGATATGAGAGAGAGAGTGAATGTGTGGGGACGGAAGGGTTTAATAAGAGAGAGAGAAATTTTTGAATTTAAAATTTTTTACACCTTGACAATGACATAGACATGCCACTTAGACGCCATGTAGATTTGGGCTGGGTTGGGTTGCCACGTATGTTGGGCTCTATATCATTTTCGAATATAAATACTACCTTCATATGATTTTGCTTTTGCACCAAACCGTAATAAAGCAACCAAAGAAAGTTAAAAAAGGGCATTTCAATCTCTATTTTAAATGTAAAAAATAATTATTTTATGTACTTTTTTTTTTTATTGTTGTTTGTTTATTCCTCAAAGATTAAAAAATATATTTTACTTATCTAAATCCCACTTATAAGACAAATAATTGCTCTATAATTATCATAAGATACAAATTAAGCAATGATATAAATGACTGTCGTTGGAGATTCCATTCACTTTAATAGTTTATATTATTATTTATTAGTGTAGGACTTGGTTTGAGTTGTTTAGTTTTTGGGTGTCTCTGTTTTTGGCTCTTGTTGCTGAACTCTACTACCTTTTATGGTGGAGTCCGGCAAAGTAGCTTCTGTTTATGTTCTGTTGGAGAAAACCATCTTCATTGTGCCACACAGCTTTGAAGCCTCAAGAACAGGGTTCTTCTATGAGAGTCGCAGACACTTTTGTCCAGGAAGAAGAAGCACAGATTCACAATTTAAAATCAAAAAAGGATTTTTTGTTCAAGTCTTATCTTACTCCTCTTGCTTCTCCATCATTTTGCACATCTCCTCTTACTCCTTTGGACTTCTCATGTAAGGGATTCAATCCTCTCTTTGAATCATCCATTGATGCAGAATTCAACAGAATAAGGTCATCACCCCACTCCCAAGTTCAAGTTCTTGTTCTTGCAGGATGCAGAGGAGAAACTGTAAAAGAAAAAAATGATTGAAGAAGCTGAGAAGAAAGTGAATAATCACGATGGGTTTTCTCAAAATGATGAGCAAATTCTCTCTGGTTCAAAGTTTTTCAAGGAAGAGGAAGATAGTTCTTTCATCACAATCCTTGTTGATAGAAGCAAAGAGAGACAGCTTAAACACCACCATCACCAACTACCACAACAGTACTCAAATGGCACTTCACAGATGCTTCCTCTCAATTCATCACCACCAACAACATCCATTTCAACTTTTCACTATAGCTATATGACCAACAAAACTGAAGTGGGTTTTGCTTAATTTTGCTTTAATTACTAGTTTTTCCTTTACTTTTTGAGAGGATTGTATTGTTTGGGAGGTTTTGCTAATCAAAAAAGAGTTTGGGGAGGGAGACAACATCCTCTGCAAAATGCTGTTGAAAGGTGGACATGGTGCTTAGTGGGGGACTAGTGGGGTTTTGTTTTATTCAATCTCCATGTCTCTTAAGCTGTCCAGTATAGTTCTATGTTCTGTCAAGCATCATCATTATGTTCAACATTGAGAACAAACATAATGCAAAATGAAAATATGAATATCAGCAGTGCAGCAAGCAACAAATCTTTTGAAGAAGAGAAGACCAAGGGGGAAGAAACTGGAGAAGGAATGAAGATCTTACTGTCACTGCCCATGAAACAATATATGCTTTTAAGATTTAGCAGATCCAAAAGCAAAAGGTGCGGTATTTGCTAGCGACAACATAATGGAGGCAGTTTATCAATATAGATTGATCCGAAATCTTATTCAAATCCAATATAACATGTACGGGTACAAAAGAAATGTATTGAATCGATTCTTTCAATGAATGGATCCGATCGCAACTTTGAATATGTAATTCAAAGGGATCAAATAGGAAATGATACTTTGAATCATAGAACTATAAAGGAATATACGATCAACCAACATTTATAATTTGAAAAAGAGACAGAAGAAATGGTCCGACTTGCACATTATGTGAAGAAAAGAAACATCAGCAATGTATAGCTCATAAAGAAAGATGCTTATATTGTGGTCACAAAATGCAGCTTATGATCTGATATATACCCTTCGATACATGAAATAATCAACATGATACAGTTTTGAATTGGACCAGAAACAATCCTCTGAATGCCAATAAGATAAAGAATAATCAATTAGATTCCCAAAACAGAAAGATCTGTTATTCCCAGTTCAACACAGAGTGGTTTGAGGCCAGGTTCTTCCATGATGCTGAATGCAGTATATCCATAGTAGGAATGGTATAGATCAGGCAGCTCTCCAGGGAATTTACTGAATCCACCATACTGGTGAAGTAACAAATATGAGCAACTAAATAACCATCAAGTCAATGCAAGGATAATCACATCTAATCATATTACACGCATGCTCAAATATTCTACAAGTATATGACTCTTAACTGGTTCACAGTTTCTAATTTCTCTTGCATTTAATTCGTTTTGATCGAACATAAATATAAGGAATCAGACATTTTATTCTTTCCTCCCACTAATCATCTTACTTGTTTATTGATACTTTTGCTGATCGAATATCATTTCATAATCCGATCAGCAGGTTACGATTTCCAGGTTTAATTATCAAAACAGTTTTTGAAGTTGGAGAGCTTCAAATGGCACGATTTCAGCATCCAGTTTCCATTATTATGAAGTAGAATTCATTACTTCCATCATTTTTAAGCCACGACTGTGATAAAATGGAATATTATGTAGTTGATCAATGAATGATAGGTGATGCATTTGATCAATAAACGAGGAATAGTGGAATACCACAATTGAAAGAACCTAAAAAAGTCAGAAAGGAGAAGCAGCGGCACCTTAGACTGACAAGTCAGTAAAAATCCATGCAGAGCTCTGCTATCAATGAATCTGTGGCCTCCTAACATCTTAAGAACTGCCCAGACCCTACAAAAGCAAATTGTGCTTGTCAGAACATGGTAAATCTAGCTTCTCTCATACAACATCGTGCACTTTTACTTACCAAAATGCATAACAAGTATCACTAGGCTTATTGGGTCTACCTTGAAATCCACCATCGCTTGCTTGTCTCTGCAGCAAAAAAGAAAAGAAAAGAAACACTGGCTATATAAGTACCAAGGCAAAAAGAAAAAATAACTAGACTACCAATATCTGCGACATTATATGCCTCTAAATTAAGAAGCCTAAATCCCACAGTATCTTTGGTTTTAATGACCTTTACACTCAAAAAGCTGTAGCTTTAAAGAGTAGTAATGCTCAAAGGACCTGTTTCCCTCCCAAAAGAGAGAGAGAGAGAGAGGTTCACAGAGATAAACTGACCTGCAAGCACCAGTCCAGCAGCATCGGAACATCTATGATGGACGATTGTGTAACTTTAGACAGAAGGTTGTCTTCAAGATATCCCATTAATCGCAGAGATGCAACAGCACAGTAAGTTGCACCACCTGAGCCACTAAGATGAAAAATGTAGGTAAATCCGTAAATATCGCAGAATGCAGATAAGAAATCGATGAAACTATGACAAGTAACATAATTTCTGGACGGGAGCAGTGGTATGTATATATATCCTTATGTAATGATACGCAAAATGGTAACACCAAAAATTAACATCAGCATACATGGTACTCAAATGCATGGAAACTGGAAGGAAAATACAAAAATATATAGAAAAAGCAAGCAAACATCACTTGAGTCATAATCCACTTCCCATGTATAGTTATCTTAAGTGTCACTACTAAAGCATAATAGTATTGATAAGGTTGCAACATCAACTTTCACCGTCTAAATGCACGAATCTAAAGAATCAAGACCAACAATCATATAAAATCTGCTTCAACTCACCATGAGATTCTGAACCAGGAATCAAGCCAAATCCTCCATCATATGACTGAAAAAGAAGAGTAAATGTAAATTGAAATTGTACAGAGTATCGCAAGAACATTAGATCAGATGCCAAAGTATATTTGAGAAAACTACCCTTTACAGACCTGGCAATTCAAGATATAGATCTTCGTTTTCTCCCTGTCCATACCAGTCCAATCCTCCAGCATAGAACAGATTGCAGCTGATATGTCAATTAGCTAAAGTGAAATTAAATGGTATATAAGCTTAAACAGCTTCCCGATACATCTATAGCTACTTTGTTCCTTACCAGCACAGTATACAAATCGAAGATCCTTCTCTGCACCAATATGAATGGGCATGAAACTGAACACAACAAGAAAATGTAAGAAATTTCAGCTTCATGCAAGTGAAATAATGCTGAATAAGCATTTTGTATAAGGTTTATACAAAATTCCTCCACCCGACCACGCCCCGAACTCTTTCTTGCAGGGAGCTGTATGACAACATGAGGGTTGCAACTGCAGACTTAAGCTTCACCAGCTATACATACAATATGTTCACGTGCATACTGAAGGTCACAGCCAATTCTATCGGTTGGTATTTCACTATTTTGTAATGTCTTTTGGCATCGCCAAGCAATCTAACATCTGATATTTACATTAACTGAGATTTGGGGGTTATAGGATCCATCGCCATTGGGAGGGTAACAGCAAACAAAAACTTTCATAGCCTATACAAACAATATGCTTGAGAAAATATGACATAAGAAAGGGGCCGCCACCCTAAATTGCAATGTCTCTTGGAATTGAGCAGAGACTGAGCAGAGACCGAGATTGGAATTTTTAATGGCTTAAGGAAGGAGAAAGGCTACACTCTGTTGTGTATCACAGTCAGTTGATAACATTGCCCAAAAGGCAAGTAAAATCAACACTTCAAGTCTTCAAATTCAATTAAAATCGCATATCCTATGTCTCAACACCAAATAAATTCAAAAGGGTGGAAGTTAGGGGGGAGCAGTAGTTATGCATATTTTTTGACAATGCAGTGAGCAGAAAGATTGAGAAAGAATTAGTAATTGTAAAGTAACAGTAAGCCAAACCTTCCATCAGGGTGCTGAAGATTCTTCATTGATGTTAATATAATTTCCGACTCAATACCAGAGAAATCATAACCAACAATCTTAAGTATGGCTAGGGCACAGTATGTGCTTGCCAGGTGACCACAATTGTGCACCAAAACCTAGAATCAGATAAGGCATCACAAAGGTTAATAACAGGAAAAGGAACTGCCATTTATATCACAGATACCATCACTGGCTCAAGATGAGCAAAACTGAAACAGAAAACAGCACAGACATGAATAAGAAACTGTTGTACCCCATTGTCATCTGGAGGAAATTGAGATGTTATGGAACCATGGAACCCATAAAATTGACCTGTAGGAAAGCCAACAACTCATTAGACAACCATTTTCTCCTCCACTGGTAAGCCCATAAGGGCAGGGAGCAGAATATCAAAAAGAAAATGGGTCAATGTGCCTCCTTTGCAGTAAAGAATGAACAATAATATCAGTCATATTTATTATGCAAGCCCATACCATTGTTTATTTCATCTTTATTCCTTGGGTGAGCTTGGAACGATAGAACCCAATTAGCAACAACAATCTTGTCAATCTGAAAGACAGGCAGGCAAAAGATCCTTCCTTTATATGATCCAAAGAAAAAATAAGCGCCCACACACCAAAACATAACCAGATCAAAAGCTCTCTAATTTACTATTGTTCTTTCAGTAGTTCAGTTACTAAGCTGGCCAATTGCCTAATTTGGTTAATTTTACATGTTTAGGGGGAAAACAACATAATACATGTAGTCTGTTTTCTCATTTTTTTGAGATTTTCTGGGAAACCAACCAAGTTCACTCATTTGATCTGTCGAAAGCATTATTGGAATAAATATAGACAAAAGTATAGAGATTACTCGATCAAGGGCATCGAGTAAATGGAGGCCAGAGATGACGAAGTAGGCGAGCGTGAGGCGGTTGATCTCTTGCGTCTGATAAGGTCGGGGTAGTAGCTGGTACATCATCTCCAGGAAAGTAACGTGTCGATCTCTATCGAACGAGATCATCGGAGCAAAACGTGGAGATTCTTCTTCCTCTCCCTCCGTTGCTGCCATTGCCAAAACGACACTACGAGCTTGGGCTCTGTCGAGTTTCAGTGAGTCGAGTCGTTTCTTCCGAATCTTGATATTTCAATTGTTTATTTTCTTTTATTTTCAAAACCGTAAATCTAATACCAAAATGACAAAGACCCAAGTATTTCTGTATTTGACTATTTGGTAGTTCCGAACAAAATCCGACCGGTTATCAAATTGAAAAATTCTTTAATTCATGATTTAATCAAGATTCAAACTGGGTTTGAACTGAATTTAAAATAATATATTATTATACGTATTTGTTTAATATAAATAATAATCAAAAATATTTCATATTTTAGTATGCTCACAATATTATTGAAATATACTAATAATATGGCTTTATTGAAAATTTCACAATCAATCATACATTCTTAAGTTTTCACCTAACAAAAATAATTGAACAAATAAACAATCAGTTATGAGAAATACAAAGAAGCATAGAAGGGAAAATACGATACATACATGTAAAAATATTTAAATTATTACATATATATTTATTATGATATACATATTAAATAAATGTGCATATATATATATATATATATACGCACACGTACATAAATAAATGTGTATAGATGTTATAAGAGAATTTTTATTTTTAGATCTCATTTTTTTTTTTTAGGAGGTGAGATTAGAATTCATAATGTGAAGTCAGGGACATGTAAAGTCATTGTCACTCAACCAATGACTCATGTAATGGTATTATAATACAAGATATTCAAATAATGTGTTTGTTCAAACAAAAAAGACTAAATCATATTCAAATAGTGTGTTTGTTCAAACAAAAAAGACTAAGGCCCAGTTTGGATGACAATTTTTGACAGCATTTATACTACTTGTTAGTATAAATGCTACATGTCATCCAAACAACAATTTCATGGCTCATATTCCAATAGGTTTTTTGGGAGCATTTCTACTAGTTATAAAATGCTAGGCCTTTGTTCAATTTCACAAATTTTAACCAGCTTTTTCCTATTTTATCCCCAATCAATTACTAATATGCCAAATATATCCTAACTTGCCCTAAAGTTTCGAGACTCGAGTTTCTCACCTCTATCACCGTCTTGCTCGTACTGAAAGGGGAAGCTGCGCCGGAACATCTACTCCATTAAATAAATAAATTCAATTTATTTAAATTAATAATTTATTTATTTATTTATAATTTATTATTATCTTGAATTTAATTAAATTCATTATATTAATTTTATGAATTAATTTGTATGTTTGGATACAACATATACAACTAATACACAAAATACCCCTGCACGTAATTTGTCGCAATATGCTACATAACCCAAATGTTAACAGCAAAAGTTCAATCAAACACCTATCTAGCATTCAAGCAGCATATCTGCTACTAAAATTGTCCAGCATTTCTGCTACCACCATTTCTATTAGTATATCTGCTATTTTCAAAAAGTTTTACCAAACTAGACCTAAGTGATTTAGTTGGTTTGGCTAGGTGGCGTTGCCACATAGCATAATGACATGGAATACAATGTTGACATGACACATTTGAAATTCAAATATTCCTACTTCCTTATTTTTGAAAATTTCAAAATCAAATAATCTCTTTTATCTGTCAATTTTCTCACACTTTCATCTTCTCTCTCATATTCTTTAGTTTTACGCACATTGTCTTTTTTATATAGACTTATGATTACATTGTTTTTTTGTCGTACAGACCTACAATTACATTGTTTTTTGTCACATAAACATATTATTACATTGTTTTTTTGTCATACAGACTTGTGATTACATTTGCTTTTAAAAACAATTTAATTTTCAGAATAGGAAAATATAAGCTAGAGAAAAAAATAGTCCACAAACCAGTCAATAATAAAAAGGTAATTATATTGCCTTAAAAGAGAGTGGGTATTATTATAGAGACAAATGTTGATGTGGAATCCTATGTGACATAGGATTGGGATGGCTTGGGATAAAATTTGTTAGGACATTTAGAAGGATTGATCTAATATAAATACCGTTGACAAATGTTGCACAAATAGCTCTAACTAAAATTTTCTTTTCCATATAAGTTCATGTTTTCCACATAAATTCCTCTTTTAAAAATTAAAATTATATAATATCATATTTATCTATATCTAAGACACGCCCCCTCTATCTCCAGCACCGTCACCGTCTGCCTCCATCTCCATCACTACTTTTGTCACACCTTTATCGTCGTCGCACCTCCATCATCATCTTCTTTATTTTTCTTATGTTGCTGCTTCTTATTCTTATTTTTATTTTTATTCTTCTTCATCTTCATCTTGTTAGATATGAGATGTAATATGAAATCTAAGATTGTAATATGAGATGTAATCTTATTTCAGATCTGAGATCGTAATCTACGAGTTGAGATATGCCATCTCAGTCATTTTTTATTTCTCCAATTATAATGTTACTTTTTTAATGTCATTATGTTATGAAAGTGTAACATTATATAATCAAAATATTAGAATTACATGAAGTAGGACAAGTGGAATGGTATTTACAAAAAAACCAACTAGCAGGATTGAAAAATGTCACGTTGTCAGCGTCCACCGAATTTGACCAAGTGACAAGTTTCGATGTGGTGATTAAGGCTAGTTACTAAGACTTTAGCCCCACCCAATTTTTACAAATTCCACCGTTTAGGACCTCAGATGGACTTTTTAATGTGAACGTTAATGCTAATATTTGAAACAATTTCATATTATGGTACTGTTTTGTAAAAAATAATATTAGACTAATATTTATCTACATTATAATGTCAATGTATTGGTATTGTGTTATTTAAGGTCATTTGCTCTAGTAAGAAATATGACAAGGTCTTGTTTATTATGTTATTATTTGAAAAAGTAATATGAACATGTTTAAATGATTTGGTAGGACTTGACAGATTGTTTTAGATCCAACACTCATGAACTCAAGAAAATCTTAAATGAAAATATTGTATCTAACATCTACACCAAAATGAATGGTCTGTTTGGTACACCATTATGGTGCACCATATATTGGCTTCATTTGGTGCACACAATGGCATCGTTTGGTGCAGAATTTATGGTCTTTCAACAATAAATTGTTGACAGCAACCAAACAACAATTTGTTGACACAAAAGCTAAGACTTTTTTTGACAAATAATGCCCAAAATGAAATGGTTCATAAATGGACAATTATAAAAAAAATTAAAACAATTTTCCTCTTATGATCTTGATTTTATTTGGAATGGCGATATTACCCATCAATGGATTGAATGCCCATTCACACTTCCTGGAGAGAAGGCTTGCCGGTACCACTATTTTAGTATAGCATGTGTCGAGTTCCGGAAAGGTGATTCGTGCTAGTTGGCTCACGGTGTTTTTGAGTGCTGGCTTCACCCTGTCCGATATTGAACTCCATCGTGCAAGGACAAGATGGGTTGCCGTAGACATGTTTGCGCATTCACCTGAACAGATTGGTAATGGAAATGATAATTGTTGTCAAAAAAAAGTAAATGGATAAGAGGAAATGTGTCAGACTGTGCAAGGTACTATTTTCGTTAATTAGGAACCAATTTTGCAATATATGCTACAATATATTGTGGAAGCCAAACAAACAACTATGTATGGTATAACCATTATACAATAATTTTGTAACAATATTATTGTATTTTCAGAATGTCCAACTGAGAACAATTTTGTAATAATTAAACATTTCTTTTCTATTATATCCGCATGTTAATATTGAATTGACTCAAATACGCCAACTTGATTTATAGGGTTCTCATCCTCTAAACAAGTTCACGAATTGTCATCTTCTCTAAATACTAACCGTCTCTCATTTGAAACTTGTTCGCAACTCCGATCCAAGTGCGTTTGTTTTCGTCGTCTCTAACAGTAGACTTGCTTCATGATTTCTATTGTCTTGTTCTTCTTGATGATTTTCTTCTTCTCTAATGTAATTCTTCTTCATTAACAGTGCTCGTCCATCCCCCGCGAACCCTAGCAACTTCTTACTAGGTAAATTGGTTTGTCTTAGCCATTATTCTTGCTATGTTGTTCTTCCTGATTTAGGGTTTGGTAACTGATTTATTGATTCTTTCAATTTAGGGTTGAGGTTTAATTTATTTGATTTGAACATGGACATGAGAGTCGAACATGACACTGCACAGATACATTGATACGACAATTCTCAAAATTCTAAAGATACGACATGTCAAGGATACGATAAATAAATATTTAATATATATTTAAATTTAATTCATATATAAATATCCAATTACAAATCAAAATCCTATAATATCATAACAATCAAAAATGCATTCATGCATCTAAATCTTCAGTTAAATTTTCTTTGATATTCTCCATCATTCCATCACCAAACATAATAGCTTCTAACTCTGGTTCATCAAGTGACAAATTGGCAATTTGGAGAAATCCAAATTCATCCATCATATCATCAAAGACATCTCCTTCTATATCCCACATCATCCTATTCCCCAGCACGTTTGGGTGTCAACTTGTTCTTTCTAATAGAATGAATGAACGAATACGTACTCCAATTATGCTCACAACAAGACGAGGAAGAAGGTTTCCTAAAAAACTTTAAGGCCAAAGATTGAAGCATAGGAGCGGAAGTACCATGAATCGTCCACCAAAATTTGGGTTCCATTTCTCATCTTTGCCAATGGAATCAATTTCTGAAAAAGCAGCTACACAAGTTGAAATTTTGGCAAATTCAACATTAACCACGATTTTGGACCTCGTTTAGCTATGCTTTGTTATGGATACTCCTTTCTCACTCCATGCATTCTTCAAAGGCTCTAGTAATTTCTTTAAAGCAAAGTAGTCCTCAACATATTATAACATGGAGGAATATACCCCGAAATAAGATGACCTACAACAAAAATGTAAGATTGAACATAATATGGATTCCTTACAAAGTGAAATGAGAGACCGCTAGAGTAATCATCCTAGCGATTATACTATGCAATTCATCATGACACTTCATAATAAAGCTTTTTCAAAAAAAAAAATTCCCTTACTTTCTGTTCTTTCTACATGGATCATACCCTTCCATTCATAATGAACAAAATCTGCCCAACATTCCAATAGAAGATCTCATGATTTGGCCAGTTGCATTACTATGAGAGGATGGAGGTAAAGGAACCTTCTTTGGCATGAAATTTTTTTCCCAATTTCAACTTCCTTGATCTCTTTTTCCATCTCCTTAAGGTTGTTTGTTGAAACCATTTTACAAACTTTAATCCCATAACCTCTCTGTCTTAAAAGATGGGTCTTACTCTTGAGTAAGATCCTTTGAATCTCTCATCACGTAAGTTACATTGAAAAGGAACATTACCTCCTCCATTTGAATCGTCGTGTTCTAATTTTGTGACATGCTTTCCTTGAGGCTTTAAATCATCAACTTCTTGTTCCAATAACTCCATGATCACTAACAATATTACTTGTGTCTATCCTGGACAAATGAAAAATAAAATTGAGCAATCACAAACAAAATTAATTTTAGTCATCCTAAAAAATGAAATAGAAGTAACAAGTTCATATGGGGCATTTGGTTGACATTTTGAGAGGGGAATGAGGCGAGTCGAGGGTGAGAATCACTCATCCCACCCTCATTTCTTACTTATAGAGATTAGCCAAGCTCACTAAAATGGTAAGATTGGCTAATCTCCAGGGAGAATGAGTTTGATACTCAAAAGACTACCCCTTATTAAGAAGTAATCACAACCATTGAATTAATCTATTATTGTTTTTATGTACAAAAAATTGGGTACTAAGGAAATTGTACAATTAAAATTCTAACACTCATGCTCACTTTTCATTTCATACCAAACATGGTAATGTTCATTTCATAATCATCTCGTATTCACCTCACACTCGCCTCAAGCTTGCCTCACACTCACACTCATTGGATTAGCAACCAAATGGCCCGTTAGTTCTTACCCAGAAGATTGACTTCCTTCTAGTGGTATTTTCCCTTGTTGATGGCACTATCAACACCTAGTTTTAAGTCTTTCACGTTTGAGGAAAAAAAAAGCGAGAAGATAAAGGCAAAAAGTCTTATTTATCTTTGCCTATCAAAAATATTTTTGTATACCTTCTATAAAATACTTTATGTTTTCACTTTATAAAAAGTATTCAACTTTAAACAAAAGAAGTGTCGGACACGCATGCATTGCGTGTCCGCCAATATTTTTTAATTAAAAAATAATAAATTACATGACGTAGTGATATGTGTCCGACATGTGTCTGTTGGTCCAAATATGACAATGAGTGATGTGGCCTCTTCTCCTCCTAGTATTTTGGCTTCCTCTATTCCTTTTTGATTCAAATATTGTAGAGACAATCCTCAATGTGTAGAACATCTTTTAGAAGTCTTGAACAATTAAAATCAGCCGCACATGTGCTCGTATAGTCGGTCCACACATAAAATATCAATGTTGAACAATGTAGCATAGTATGTCACAAACGGGCGCTGTCTTGCACACAGCTTGCATGGACTGAATTCTTCACTTCTAAGTCCAGGAAAGTGTACCATTAAGGCACAGTTCCAACCACCATCAAATAATCCTTGGTGGAAAGTTTATGAACTAGGCTTTTCTTAACATCCTAGAGCTCCAATGCTCATGACTGAATGCCAGGTCATTAATGTTGTCCGAAACTAAGTCCTGAATGATATATGATGATTATCCTACAAAGAAATAGGAGGTAGAACTACTCAATTGT
Organism: Tripterygium wilfordii; assembly: GCF_013401445.1. Lineage (NCBI taxonomy): Eukaryota > Viridiplantae > Streptophyta > Magnoliopsida > Celastrales > Celastraceae > Tripterygium > Tripterygium wilfordii. The sequence continues at coordinate 5,094,355 of NC_052240.1, forward strand.
ATGTAAGCTCAAAGAGCTTCATATAAAGCACTTAAGTTACTCATAATTAATATCAACTCAGAAAATTCTAATTCATGTATGATAAATTATTTTGGGCATATTAGAATGTGTATACAAAGTTTCATGACAATCGGATAAGGTTTGATCGCTCAATGAAACCAGTAGGCCAATATATTCAATATTAATAAAACACTGTGATCCTACTGCTCACTGTGCAACCCTTATGTACAGTGGTCAAAATTTGGCCATTAAAGCATTCAAATTAAATATCATGATGAATATAATGTACATATCAAATTTCAAGTTAATTAGTTCACAAATGAAAGGGTTATGACCTAACCAAGTGACTACTCAATTAGGACACAATATCGGCTAGTATGCTAGGGCATAAAAATTCTTAGCAAAAATGACAAAATCTCTTGAACCATCCCTAGTCAAATATTTTTCATAATGATGAAACTAAGGTGTATACAAAATTTAATGGCGATTAGAGTTCATTTGGTTCCTCACGTTCACAAACGAACATATATGCACAAAACTAGAATTTTATGTGAAAACCTAGTTTTGGCAGAATTGAAGCATATGTCCAAAATTGAATGTAATGCACTTAATTTCACTTGATTCTTCTAGAACATGTATTAGACTCTCATGAAAGTGTGATTCAAGTTTCAAGTCATTTGGACTTAAGTCTGTTAAGTTATGATTACACAAAGATTGAAACCCTAACTTGTCCATAATTGTTCATTTTCTAAACTGAATTTCTAGCACTCTATTAAAGCACATTAAAGGTCAACTTCACTTAGAAATAGGCATAAGCCTCACCTAGTACACGTGATCACATTTTTTTTTTTTTTTTTGATTATCGTGGGTGTCCGGGCCAGCTTTACGCGCACCTCGACTAATCCCAGGGGCCTTGAAGTTAACGACCATGTAAGCCTCCAGTGGCCCTTTGGGGGCTCGAACCTTGGACCTGTCAGTGTAACTGTCCAGGTCTTACCAGCTGAGCTACCCCTCAGGGTTACACGTGATCACATATTTCAAGTAGCATGGCATAATCATTCAAATTTAATTCTCATAAATCAAATGGCACATAAGGGTTTTAATATCATCAACAAATGTTAGTTTTAATATCATCAAAATCAACACGCAGAACCATAGATCCAACAGAGCCCACATTACATAGGCCTACAATTGGGATTACAAGACAAGTGGATGGGTGACTCATCTTTTCTCAAAAGTCATGACTTTTGAGTTGGGCCCAAGCCTTATAAGTCGTTTGGAGTTGTTCTTAGAACATATAACAGCAGAGATGGATGAACACTAGTCATGCTTGTAAAGTTGCTCACATTCAAATCGACAGAAATGTTCAACTATTTAATATTTGTACGTACGTTATATGCTAGCATTATTCTGTTTTGTCCCTTTATTTTATTTTTTTTCGTTTTGTTTCGTCTTGTAGACAGAAGTCGTTTGGAGCATAACAATGGAGGCCCTTATATGTTGAGAACTTGGGACTTCTTTCATGCACAATCCCTTCTTCTTTTATTGATCTAATTCAACAGAACTAGCGTCTGACCATTAAAACTCCAATCCAAGGAAAATAGTTAGATGAACCTGAACCCTTTTAGGATCGGGGGTTGGATCTTCCAGCCATATCAAATACATACTAATCAGTAAATTAAATATCTTTCTAACCTAAAAATATGCCATATTAATCAATCAAGATATGAAGCAGTTGCCGTAACATCAGGGGATTCCTGATACAGTCGCATAACCATTCTTATGCCTTCGTGGTTAGAAACATACCAAAGAGCAACTAATTGATGGAACATTATATAAGAAAAAGAAAGGTAAACGTTTCATTACTTAAAAATACCAGTTCGAAAGCGTACCATGGTTATGGCACAAGAAAGCATATTCAAAATCCACTTTAAATTAATCAAAATAAAAAAAAACACTAAATTGCCGCACGAAATTATCACCACCACCATGGCACCATCAAATGAATTGCAAACAGATTGGAAGTTTAGTCGACCTCCTCAATCTTGGGACCTGCACCGTTGCCACCAGACGGAGCGGCATCATCATCCATACCAGCGCCTCCCATATCACCACCAGCACCTTGATACATCTTAGCAATAATGGGATTGCAGATGCTCTCCAGCTCCTTCATCTTGTCTTCAAACTCATCAGCCTCCGCAAGCTGATTGCCATCCAGCCACTGGATTGCAGAGTCAATGGCATCCTCAATCTTCTTCTTGTCTACTGGGTCAAGCTTTGAACCAATCTTATCATCTTTCACAGTGTTCCTCATGTTATACGCATAGTTCTCCAAAGCATTCTTTGCCTCAACCTTCTTTTTGTGCTCCTCATCTTCTGACTTGTACTTCTCAGCCTCCTGGACCATTCGTTCGATTTCATCCTTGGACAGCCTACCCTTATCATTGGTAATTGTGATCTTGTTCTTCTGCCCTGTGGTCTTGTCCTCTGCTGAGACATTCAAGATACCATTGGCATCAATGTCGAAGCAGACAGTGATCTGAGGAACACCCCTTGGTGCTGGTGGAATGCCAGAGAGCTCAAATTTTCCAAGCAAGTTGTTGTCCCTAGTTCTTGTTCTCTCACCCTCATAAACCTGGATCAAGACACCGGGTTGATTGTCGGAGTAAGTGGAGAACACTTGCTCCTTCTTGGTGGGAATAGTTGTGTTCCTAGGAATCAAAACAGTCATGACACCTCCAGCAGTCTCCAATCCAAGAGATAGAGGGGTGACATCCAAAAGCAGAAGGTCTTGCACCTTCTCATTGCCCTCACCACTCAAGATGGCAGCCTGAACAGCAGCACCATAAGCAACAGCCTCATCAGGATTGATGCTCTTGCAAAGCTCCTTTCCATTGAAGAAATCTTGCAACAGCTGCTGCACCTTAGGAATCCTGGTAGAACCACCCACAAGAACAACATCATGAATAGTGCTCTTGTCCATCTTTGCATCCCTCAAGCACTTCTCGACGGGCTCCATGCACTTCCTGAAGAGATCCATGTTGAGCTCCTCAAACCTTGCACGGGTTATGGTGGAATAGAAATCAATACCCTCAAACAGAGAATCAATCTCAATGGTAGTTTGAGCAGTGGAGGATAGGGTCCTCTTCGCTCTCTCACAAGCAGTCCTCAGCCTCCTAAGTGCTCTGGGGTTTCCACTGATGTCCTTCTTGCTCTTCCTCTTAAATTCCTGAACAAAGTGGTTGACCATTCTGTTGTCAAAGTCCTCACCTCCAAGATGGGTGTCACCAGCAGTAGCCTTCACCTCAAAAATACCTTCTTCAATGGTAAGAAGAGACACATCAAAAGTACCACCACCAAGATCAAAAATCAACACATTTTTCTCGCCAACACTGGTCGCTTTCTTGTCAAGACCATAGGCAATAGCAGCAGCAGTAGGCTCATTGATTATACGCATCACATTGAGGCCAGCAATAACACCAGCATCCTTTGTAGCCTGACGCTGTGAGTCATTAAAATAAGCAGGTACAGTAACTACTGCGTTCTTTATAGTTGAGCCAAGATAAGCCTCAGCAATCTCACGCATCTTTATGAGGACCATAGATGAGATTTCCTCAGCAGCAAACTGTTTGTCCTCACCCTTGTAGTTCACCACAATCATGGGCTTGTCTCCAGGACCAGGAATAACCTTAAAAGGCCAGTGCTTTATGTCACCCTGAACAGAGGCATCACTGAATCTCCTACCAATCAACCGCTTTGCATCTGCAAAATTTGAGTAAATCAATCAGCAAATGAGCACATGTATTGCATAGAGGCAGAATATGTTAGTATTCATACAATAAGATTTAACAAACCTAAATTATAAAATCAACAGTTCATCAAATGTGAAATTCCAAGTCAGACATTTACCAAGAGGAAGCTGACTAAAAAATCATATAGCAAAGGAAACATAATAGCTAAGTTATTAGATAATCAATTCATAATCGTAATAATCATATAGATATCATAAAATTCAAAATTTTAGTTGATTGCTTCACAGTCTCTGTTCTATTTTTTATCCAAAAATAACAATATATATATATATATGTAGAATATCTACATTTTTAACACTTTTTTCATCAAAAAACTAATTTGTATTCGTTTCAGTTAGATAATAACACCCCAACTCCAAGTTGCATCCTTTCTACCTGCTTAATACCGGACTTCAGCCAAAAGAGAGGAAACAACTAGATCTTCCATTACAAACAACAGATTCCACACAAGCAAAACAGCTTCAACCAAAATAGAGGGAACAACTAGATCTTCCATTACAAACAATAGAATGATAGATACCACAAGCAAAACGTTGCACAGCAGCTTAAGATTATACGGATTTCCCCTATATTATAATCACACAACCGAGACTCAAAACTAATAAACAAACATAAAAATTATTGAACATAATAAGTCGTAAATCGATTCAACAGTAAAAGTCATAGTTTCAGATCCAGATCTACTGCCAAAATTAACCAATTCGGAAAACCACATTATACAAAAAGTTACCCAAATAACAAAATCAACAACATAGAAGAACCAGAAGCACGTATACAACCACACAAAACCAAAGAAATCCGTAAAAATCTTTCAAAGAAGAAGCATTACCGAAGACGGTGTTGATGGGATTCATGGCGACCTGATTCTTGGCTGCATCACCGATCAAACGCTCTGAATCAGTGAAACCAACATAAGACGGGGTCGTCCTGTTTCCTTGGTCGTTGGCTATGATCTCGACTCTGTCGTGCTGCCATACTCCGACGCAAGAATACGTCGTTCCTAGATCGATACCGATCGCTGGTCCCTCTCCCTTTCCGGCCATTCTCACGCTAACAACTATCTCACAAAAATTTCTAGATCTAAAACGCTAAAATAGTGCCGCTGCTAAACGACTTGCTAGGGTTTGTAACTTTTGTGGACGAAGTACGAGATGGCTTGTACTGAGTTTATATATGTTTTTTTGGGTTCTGTGGTTCTAGAATGTTCTGTGAAGGTAGTGATTGCCGTTCGATTTTGTGGTTACCGACGGTTCGGATTTTGTTTCAGGGGAAGAGAATCTCTCGCGAGTCCTTGATTTGAGCAGTTGCTTCCTTTTCCGTCTTTAACACGGCAGTCTACGCGTCAACAGAGGCTAGCGAGTTAGGGCCCATGGACTAGAGACCGGCCCAATCCATTTATAGTTTATGATAGTGTTTATCCGAATCGACAAACGCGTCAACCCTTGACAATAATTTTTGAAGGTTTCAAACACGCACATCGATCCGCAATAATAATTTTTAAAGATTTAACCGATTGAATTAAAGGGTCAAAGGTTGAATCGCTCATTTTTTAAAAGAAATTATTTTGTTTATAAATAATAATAGTATTATCATAAATCAAATCTTCATTTAATTTATATGATGTTTGACTTTTATACCAAATTTTTAGCTACAAAACCTTGTTTTTATCTATTTTTAGTTATTATTAAAAAAAAAAAGATTAAGTCACCCTCCACAAAAAATAAAGGTTGCAAAAGTATTTTTTTGAAAAATGACATATTAATACTACTTTCAAAACTCTTGGACATTTAAGTCCACACCAAAAAAATTTATCCCTCATAAGTCCATTTTTATTTTTTATAATTATTTAAATTATTTAAATTTTATGTAATTCCTATTTTGTCATTTTTTTTCAAAGAGATTTAAATCTAATATGATTTCTCTCTCTAGTTACTTTCTCTTTATGCTACATCTCTCTCCTCACTACATCTTATCTCTCTACTGCATCTTTCTCTCTCCTACTGCATCTCTTTCTCTCTTTACTACATGTTTCTCTTTCTCTTTCATCTCTTTTTTTATGGTTGTTTTGGTCCCAGATATGGTTGGGCATTGTGCGTCTCTATGAAGAAAGTCCAACGATAGTGGTGGTGTGGTGAACCGTCGCAAGAATAGAACGGATTTGAAGTTTTTTTCAAAACAGTAACATTAGCAAACTAATGTTGTCGTTTTAAAATAGTAAAATTCACCGACCAATGTCATTGTTTTAAAATGAACATAGCCGGTGGTCGTTTTGGACCTTCTATGCTTGTGCATTATGTGCTTCAATGAGGGGAGTCCAACGGTGATGGTCGTATGGCGAACCGTCTTCTGAATTGGCCAGATTTAAAGTTTTTTCCCAAATTATAACATTAGCCGACAAATGTTACTATTTTGAAACAGTAACATTGTCCGACCAATGTTACTGTTTTTAAACAGCCATATCCGGTGGTTGTTTTGGGTCGTATTTGACTGGCATTGTACGTCTCAGTAAGGGGAGTCCAACGATAGTGGTGGTGTAGCCAACCGTTGCCAAAATAGGTTGTATCTAAGACTTTTTTCTTGCGGTGGTCACATCTTTCCAAACGTTTTTCGGCCAAATGGATGATCGCTGGTGGTGGTGGAAGGTCGGAGTACACTCGTGTTGATGTGAACTTCAATTTAGGTTGGACACCAACGGACAACAATACAGAGAGAGCAGGGTGAAAGAGAAGAGAAGTGTAGTTGTTATGGGAGGAAGAACACAAGGGTAAGAAAGTAATTAGCATACTAGTGGTACCTTAGAGGTATAAAGTTTTTTGGACTGGACCTGAGTGTCCAAAAGTTTCACAAGTGGTATCGACTTAGAATTTTCCCTTATTTTTTTGAATCAAAATATGTGGGCTAAGGCCCATTAGAGCGATTGTCCCACAAAATCATTTATGTTATTATCAATTTAACTTGTTTAAAAAGCCAACTCCAAGCCCACATGATCAACCCAAACCCATTGAGCTTTTAACATCACTTATGTGTGTGGAATTCGCTCTTTCTTGAACATGAAATCAGAAAATGCACCACTATAGAGAGAGAGATTTCTTGCAATAACAATTTATCAGAGACACTTTCTTCTTTGTCCTCCATCTGATTTCTTGTCGGCCTAGTTTTGATGATCTGGGCATCGACAAAATGTCGATTTGTAGATAAATTCAATACTGGTTGGATTTTTGGGGAGGTGGCTCTGATCTTATTTTTTATTTTGATTTTGATTGGTAGGTCTTGAACAAAATTCGATCTTATTCATTGTTGGGTCTAAATTAACCTTACTAGCAAGTGTACTAGTCGGCGACTACAGCACAATGATAAGCAAGGGTCGAATCCACAAGGACGGTGTTATGTTTAATCCAAATGTATATTTGCATGTATATATGGACAATGCAATCAAAAGTAAAATTCAACTCAAGATTGTTTGGTTTGGTAATTCAACTAAAACAAGCAAAGAGCAAAGTGTTTTTGGTATTTTCTTAGAATTAGGATGCAACTAATGCAAATGAGATGATTTAACAAATATGAGATGAACACCAAGGCTTCGGAATCCCCCTTGGGAAATGACTTGGAATGACATAAATTTACACACATATTTGCTAATTCGGGCATAACGAATCCGTACCTAAGTCGGTTTTAGCGCACCTAAGATAAATCTCCCTAAAATCGATTACTAGCCATCTTATTGGTCTAGGTCGGATATTCCTAAATACATTCTAGCCATCTTATTGGTCTAAACATGCATAGGAATTCATGGAGTTCTATGGAGATTAGGATTCATACAAATTGTCACCTAATTAAAGGGAGACACATTCATAATCAAGTGTTTCAAGAAGCATAATCTACTTGACATATTATTGTCTAAGCAAATTCTCCAAACAATTTCATCCAAAAACCTAAAGTGTTGGCCAAACACCACAAGCATGAATAAATTGCAATCAAACATAGAAACACAAGATTTATACCCAAATCAACTCATATGTATGTAAATCAAGTCATAAACAAAGTCATCAAACCCAAGGCTTCAACCTAGCCTTGGCACAAGAGATTTAGTTACACATAATGAGAGAAAAACACAAAAGGAGAGATGAGAAAATCATGAATAAACCCAATTAGTTGAGTAGATCCAAGTTGAGCTGAAGAATCTCTCCTCCTAGCTCCAAGAATCGCCTTCCCCCTCTGGTTTCGCTCCCCAGAAAATCAGTTCTCGGTCTCCCCTCCCCCGCAGCTCGGACAAATCGCGACTTAAAACACCTCAGAAAATTGCTTTTCACGCCTAGGCGCGTTGTTTTCACGCCTAGGCGCACCACGCCTAGGCACACGCCTAGGCGTGATCCTAGGCGTGCACAACTTAAAATTCAAGTCCAACTCTCTGGACTGGGCGTGCAGGAGTGATCCTGGGCGTGCACAATTTGTGCGCCTAGGCGCGCCACGCCTAGGCGCGCGCCTAGGCGCGTTACCCCTAGGCACATGATTCAAATGACCATAACTTCTCCATATGACCTCCGATTTGCATGATTTTAGATTCTACGGAAAGCTTGAGATGTCTAGTTTCCAATGCCTTTTGTTGCGCTCAATTCCAATAACGTGACAGAAAGTTATTACTATTTGAACACACGAAGGTCGGTGGACATTTTCTTCAATTCAGCCCTTTTTTCGTCGCTTTTCATCCAAACCGCAATCAACCTATCAAAATACAAATCAACACATAAATACACTCATTATTTATCAAAATAAAGCTTAAGAGGGGGATATTTCTACCAAAAACAATAGGTATTATCATACCTATCAAACACCCCACACTTAAACCTTACTTGTCCTCAAGTAAAACTAAACAAAGTACATCTACCAACTAACATCCTAACTCACTAACGCAGGAATCGCGATTGCATTTAGCATATGCAACAAGCCGTTAAACCCCTAGGTGTCCCTAGTGGAGGAGTTTTGTCTCCTGAGGGCTTACAAGAACGACACCCACAAACGTTTCAAGATAACTCAAATCAAACATATGGGAGGGAAATCACTAGAATCGAAACAATATACATCAATGCCATGCAATCAAAAAGATGTGGAGACCCCACACTTCATCCAAACATATACTCAATGAAGATTATCCGTCTACTCAATCACTTCGTATACATTAAGTGCGTGCAAAGAAGAAATGTATAATTATTTGGCTTCCAAGAGTTCATAGGCGCCAAACATAGTCACATTCCAAGAATTCCAAGAACAGTCAAGTAGTAATACCAAGGCACTTTTATTTATATACATACTTCTCTTCTTCTTCTTCTTCTCTTTTTTTTTTATTTTTTTATTTTCATCTTACTAGGCCCGTGCAATGCTCACTCCTTTAAGCTTTCTAGTCAACCCATGTAACGAGTTCTCAACCAATGACTCCCAACCAGTTGGTTTAGGGCATTATGTGATAAAGCACACCTCGGATCAATCACTCGAGTTGAAAAGGCTTCGAAGTTAAGCTAGCCTAGTATGTTCATCAAGATTGTCTTACCTTTTTACGCGAAACTCGAGTTGGTTAGACAAGAGCCCCGGTTACTCAGCAAGATCACAAGAGCGGAACATGCTTTTAATCATCATCAAATTTATTTTTTTTCATTTTTTTTAACATGCATGTAATTAACTAGTGCCAAGAATATAACTAACACAGTGTTCTAGATCATCTTAGAGAAAGTCCACATCCAACATCTATTCACCCAAGTCATACCCCACAAGCACACATTCTCGTGCAGGTGAATTACAATGATTGTGCAATAGAGTAGACGTTAAGCATATAGAAGGATATGATGGGTTCCACAAACCAAGATTAGCTGCATTTCAATATAGCACTCAATTCAACAGAAAATTCCCATAAATATGCAAGATTCAAGCACTAAATTTTGTTATTTCTTTTTTTAAATTTTCAAAATTTTTTTTTTTTTTTAAATTCAGCTACTACAAAAATCATATGAAATTTTGCACAAGATAATCCATATGCAGTCCACCACCCCACACTTTAAAGAATGCATTGTCCTCAATGCAAAACATAACAATGTAATAATGCACTAAAAAGAGGACAAGTTGAAACAATACAACCTGGAGTTGGAGTCATGCATCGAGTGGACTGGGGTACTGGCCTAGCCACAATTCTTCAATGTTTTCATGAACCCTTTCTAGCATATGAACCCTTTTTTTTTTTTTTTTTTTTTTTTTTTTTTTTTTACCCACACGCCTAGGCGTGTATAAGGTGCGCCTAGGCATGGTCTGGCTATAAACATAATGCCCAGAAATTTAAACTTTCTTCATTGGGTTGCCTCCCAAGTAGCGCTAAGTTTAATGTCTTCAGCCAGACGTAGTTGTACCTACAAAATCAACCAAGTATGCATCAACACTTAACAATTTAAGCAAACTCTCACCCCAAACGTTAAGAACATGCATGGTCGTCAATGCAAATAAATAAATGGAGGGAGAAAGCTTAAACACAACACTTGTTTTAGATAAGGAGAGAGACAACCTGATTTGGAGAAATCACCACAAGCCTCAACACCTTCACAACAATTCTTGGGAAACAAATCAAGGAGGATGGTGCATAGGATACTTTCCATTCAGAATCCCCGAAACATTTGGCCCACAGAATTCAAGTTGGCGAGCCACAAATTTCCACCCTTTTTCTATCTTAGAATTCGTTATTGTGAAAGTACCATGGATAGACAATTTCAATGTCTCAAAAGGAGCACTTGTATTACCTCTCAACATTGTTTTGGACCGTGCTTTTTTCAACTTCCTTGCTCTTGTCCGCACGCCTTTCAAAGTTGGAGATAGCTTGCTAGTAACAAGGGAAGTAGCCAAGAGCTCGTTGGATATTGGCGATGATGGAGTCCTTTTGCTTTCAATGCTATCACCAACCACATATTCCACAACCTCATCACTTGAAGCTGTTTTTGTCAATAAATTCACTCTCTCATTGCCTACCATATCAACATGAAGGCATTCTCTAATGACATCCGGACTCTTGATAGCCTTAAAGATTTTGAACTCAATGGTCTTGTCAAAGACTGTCATTGTGAGCATGCCCTTTTCCACATCTATAATGGTCTTTGTGGTAGCCATGAAACCACGGCCTAGAATGAGTGGTACATCTCTTGTCGGATTAGGTTCACCCTCCATATCAAGCACCAGAAAATCCACCGGAATAACAAAATCACCCACCTTTACTAAAACATCTTCAACTAACCCAAAAGGATGCACTAAAGAGCGATCAGCTAGTTGGAGAGTGACTGAAGTTGGTTTCAACTCACCTATCTTCAAAGTAGTGTAAACAGAATAAGGCATGATATTTACACTTGCACCAAGATCCATCAAGGCCTTTTCAATTTCTTTCTCTCCAATAATACAAGGAATGGTAAAGCTACCCGGATCTTTTAATTTGGGCGGGAGCTTCTTTTGTAAAATAGCACTCGTTTCTTCGGAGAGAAATACTTCTTCATGATCACCTATCTTCCTTTTGTTAGTGCACAACTCCTTCAAAAATTTTGCATATGCGGGAATAGACTTAATTGCCTCAATGAGTGGAATATTAATCTCCACTTTCTTCAAAACTTCAAAAATATCCCGATTATACTTGCTTTTCTTAGCTGGGGCAAGACGAAATGGAAAAGGCACTTTTGGAACATACTCTTCTACTTCCGGCTTTTCCTTCTCAACGTGAGGTATTTTGGAGGCACTTGGCTCCACCACTATAGGCTCATCATGATTCTCACCTTCAAGCTTTTTATACTCAATCTTGTTATCCACATTTTTCCCACTTCGCAAAACAGTAATAGCATTAGCATCCTCATACTGCTTAGGATTTACCTCAGGTTGACTCGGTAGCTTTCCTGACTGTCTTTCACTCAAGGCATGAGCAAGTTGTCCTACTTGCATTTCAAGCTTTGCGATAGATTGAGTATTACTGGAAACAGTTTGTTGCAACTGAGTCATTGACTTGCTCATCTCTGCTTGGGAATGTTGCATTGTGACTTGTGATTGAGCAAGTTGGGAAATAAGGTCCTCCATAGTAAACTTCCTTGCATCTTGAGAAGGTGGTTCTTGTCGTGGAGCTTGCCAAGGTCTGGGCCCTTGATTGAAATTCTGGGGTGAAGCATAGGAGAAATTTGGGTGATTCTTCCATCCTGGGTTATATGTGTGAGAAAAGGGATCATTCTGTTGCCTATGAAAAGGTTGAACTGCATTAACTTCCGCTTCAGGAAATGTCCCACTTCTAGAACATACATGAGTAGGATGATCGGTGCCTCCACAAATGCCACAAGGCTCCAGATTTCTACTCAGCAAAGTCACTACCGCATCCAATTTCCTAGCCACAGATGCCATCTCTGAATTTGAAGCACTAGCCTCATAAACCACGTGTCTAGGAGCATCAAGATCACGATTATCCCATTGTGAGGAATTTGCCACCACAGTCTCAATAATTTCATTGGCCTCAGTCGGTTCCTTAGCCATAATATTTCCTCCAGCAGCTGCATCTAACCTATGGCGGCATTCATCAGCCAGATGTTGGTAAAAGTATGATATAATCTGCCATGGCAAGAATTGATGATGTGGGCAACCAATCAATAAAGTTTTATATCGCTCCCAAGCTTTAAAAAGTGGTTCTCCCTTGTTCTGCCTGAAATGGAAAATCTGATCTCTAAGCCTTTGTGTCCTTGACTGAGTATAGAATTTCTGAATAAACTTAGCAGAAAGTTGATCCCAAGAAGTGATAGAATTTGGTGGCAAAGTCTTGAACCAGATCTTAGCACCTTCCTTAAGAGAAAAAGGAAATAGCTTCAACCGTATGAACTCTTCAGATATGCCCTGAATTTTTTGAGTGCCACAAATCTCCAGAAAATTATCAATGTGATCACTAGCATCTTGATTTTCCGCTCCTGAGAATGATGGGAGCATGTTAATCACATGGCATTTAAGCTCATAAGAGAGATTTGGCGGAATGGTTGGTAATACGATGCAAGATTGTCTAGTAGAGAATTGTGGCATAGAGTAGTCCATTATGGTGACAGGAGCATTTGCATTGTTGGCATTATTGCCAACTTCTTCACGATTTTCAGCCATGCTCGCTTGTTCAGAATGTTCCCCCAAATTTTTGTCACTAGACGAACTAGAGCAGGATGTAGGAGAAATAGAACGAGTGGAAGATTTCTCCTCAAGAAGATCCTTGTCTCTCTTGTTCCTTCGTGCACGTTCCAAGTCTAGATCAACAGGAAGAATTTCTGTATCTTGAGAACGCCTTCCTTGCATGAACTACAAACAAGAAAGAAAAGTATAAGGATCACTAATTATCAAGTAATAAAGAGCTAAACTAAGTATGTAAGTATCTATGTATATAAACACGAATGGATCAAATATAAGCAACCATCCCCGGCAACGGCGCCATAAACTTGTTGGGTCTAAATTAACCTTACTAGCAAGTGTACTAGTCGGCGACTACAGCACAATGATAAGCAAGGGTCGAATCCACAGGGACGGTGTTATGTTTAATCCAAATGTATATTTGCATGTATATATGGACAATGCAATCAAAAGTAAAATTCAACTCAAGATTGTTTGGTTTGGTAATTCAACTAAAACAAGCAAAGAGCAAAGTGTTTTTGGTATTTTCTTAGAATTAGGATGCAACTAATGCAAATGAGATGATTTAACAAATATGAGATAAACACCAAGGCTTCGGAATCCCCCTTGGGAAATGACTTGGAATGACATAAATTTACACACATATTTGCTAATTCGGGCATAACGAATCCGTACCTAAGTCGGTTTTAGCGCACCTAAGATAAATCTCCCTAAAATCGATTACTAGCCATCTTATTGGTCTAGGTCGGATATTCCTAAATACATTCTAGCCATCTTATTGGTCTAAACATGCATAGGAATTCATGGAGTTCTATGGAGATTAGGATTCATACAAATTGTCACCTAATTAAAGGGAGACACATTCATAATCAAGTGTTTCAAGAAGCATAATCTACTTGACATATTATTGTCTAAGCAAATTCTCCAAACAATTTCATCCAAAAACCTAAAGTGTTGGCCAAACACCACAAGCATGAATAAATTGCAATCAAACATAGAAACACAAGATTTATACCCAAATCAACTCATATGTATGTAAATCAAGTCATAAACAAAGTCATCAAACCCAAGACTTCAACCTAGCCTTGGCACAAGAGATTTAGTTACACATAATGAGAGAAAAACACAAAAGGAGAGATGAGAAAATCATGAATAAACCCAATTAGTTGAGTAAATCCAAGTTGAGCTGAAGAATCTCTCCTCCTAGCTCCAAGAATCGCCTTCCCCCTCTGGTTTCGCTCCCCAGAAAATCAGTTCTCGGTCTCCCCTCCCCCGCAGCTCGGACAAATCGCGACTTAAAACACCTCAGAAAATTGCTTTTCACGCCTAGGCGCGTTGTTTTCACGCCTAGGCGCACCACGCCTAGGCACACGCCTAGGCGTGATCCTAGGCGTGCACAACTTAAAATTCAAGTCCAACTCTCTGGACTGGGCGTGCAGGAGTGATCCTGGGCGTGCACAATTTGTGCGCCTAGGCGCGTTACCCCTAGGCACATGATTCAAATGACCATAACTTCTCCATATGACCTCCGATTTGCATGATTTTAGATTCTACGGAAAGCTTGAGATGTCTAGTTTCCAATGCCTTTTGTTGCCCTCAATTCCAATAACGTGACAAAAAGTTATGACTATTTGAACACACGAAGGTCGGTGGACATTTTCTTCAATTCAGCCCTTTTTCCGTCGCTTTTCATCCAAACCGCAATCAACCTATCAAAATACAAATCAACACATAAATACACTCATTATTTATCAAAATAAAGCTTAAGAGGGGGATATTTCTACCAAAAACAATAGGTATTATCATACCTATCATTCATCATCATCAATAGTAGAATTAGAGAAATTGCCACTTCCATCGCCAATACCAAGTTCATCATCCATATAATTTTCTCTAAGATAAACACTTTATCCATGTTTGTGCATGGTGCAAGTCCAGACTATCAAACATATGCTTGCACATTATTCACTTACACTTCTCCAACAAATTGAACTCTTGTGCTTTATTTTTGCAACCGTCATCTCCATTCTACTTCCCAAATTTTCCCTAGCATGGTCATATGAATTCAACTGGATATCTACTATCAAGCGATCTTCATAGGAAATATCCTATTTTGCATGCTAGGAGAAAATTCAAACAATTGATGAAGTTTGTGGAGTTCATTTTGCATCAATTCCCTTTAGATTGGACCATATTTTTTTAATGTTTCCTCCATAACCTATTTTGAATTTTCTCTTTTGCTACATCCATCAATTCATAAAATTTAACCCATGATAAGTCTCACTTCTGAATCAACCTTTCTTAAAACACAAACTGGGAGACCAACACTCTTAATACAATAAGCAATGTCACCCCAGAAGGACCTATCATGCAATACAGCTGCATAAGCTTTTATACCATTTGACTTCCTTGCCCAAGTACTAGAAGCCCACTTCTCTCAAGAGAACATAGTCATTAATGGTTGTTTTTGCTTGTACAAGCTTTGTTGAGTAATAAAAAAGATAGCAAATCGAGTCATTGCTGGATGAGTGATTTATTGACTTTTTGTATGAAACCTTATCAAAGCTAACACCCAAGAATGCCCACATATAAATTTCAAAGCATCCTTAGTACTTGCAATTGTCTTCTGAAACAACTTTATATTTGAAATGTCCTCCAACACCAAATCAATATAGTGAGCAGCACAAGGGGTCATGTATAACTTTATTCTCTTCTCTAAAAACCTCTTTCCAACATACACATAATTGCTAGCAATATTCGTAAGGATCAACATAGGTATCTAATAAGGATCATTGGCAACATTAAAGGGTAACCTAAACATCAAATATCACCAATTTCATCAACAATTTGATTAAGTAACCTAAACATCAAATATCCATGTTTATAATATAGAACACCCAAATTCTTCTCATGCTTTCATATGTTGCTCCTTAAGTTTAATAATATCCTCAATTTATTCTTTGAGCAATCATGTTGTCATCTTATGCATAGAAGGCGGCTTAAACCTATAGCCAAAGTTAGAAACACTATTAAACATAGGTACCTAATAAGGATCATTGGCAACATTAAAGGGTAATACCTTGGAAAAAAACCTTGTAATTTTCTTGCAAACATCCTTCCTTTCTTCTTTTTTTTCGTTAAGGATTGAGTGTAGTTTGCCTTAGCTCTAAAATTGTGAATGCATCCATAGACCCTCTCACCCTTGGCTTCGGAGCACGGGCACCTTCAATTGAGTCTGAGAAACACTCTCACTTATATTCCCACGTCCAACCATCATAATCTCATGTAGCATATGTTTAGGGTGTTTTAATTTCTGCAAAGCAAGTTGACATTTCAACATAGCATCGCAAGAGCACTTTTGCAAGGTGCAATTCCATCATGAGTGCTTGATATAAGATTCTTCAAAAGAGTAACCGTCACATAACATTGTGATTGCAGAATTTATATATAAAGTACTTCTCACCATCCACTTTCTTCCAAAATCTCAAGTATTGTCTTTCTTTAGATCTATTTGGTCATCCATTTCGTTATCTCTTTCACAAAGAAAAGGCCTATGTTGAACAGAATTGGACCAATTAGATGAAGTAGTGAACAAATTTGAAAGTGGAAATAAAATACAACCATTACACATTTACACTTGAATACAAAACATAACTAAAAGTAACCAAAAAACAAAACAGAATTGAAATTAAAGGGCAAAGCAATATTGCAAATTTGTAATTCAATCAGATAGAACTACCACTAGATAGTATATATACACATAAGTATGACAAAAATTGTATAATATATCTACATGTAATCAACTTTTCATCATTGGAACAAAGTTGAAATATAAGTGAAACAAAATTGAAACAATTTGGAAGTTGGGAAGGAGAGTTACCTACAAGTACAAACAATGATTGCACTGCCACAGTAGCAAATCGTCGGGAAGTGGGTTTCGACTTTCGAGTCTGATCAAAATTAGTTGGAGTCGCAGATCATCGGGGATGATCAAACGGTATATCGAAGTTGGTCGCAGTCCCTATTTGGAGTTTTGACCTAATTTCACACATATGGATTTCACTTTTGCATCTGGTACTCTGGTTTGACAATTTTTTTTCTTTATTAACAAAATATGGTTAAAATGATGTAGTATTCGACAAATACCTGTGAAGCGCACATATTTGTACACATTACCAATCGTGTAAAAGCTACGCATTACATCGAAAATATGTATGCATATCAAGAATCAAGAATAGTATAATTCATGCGCATCAGGTAGTATTTGGTCCATTTCCCACTAATATGCGCCTCCAAAATGCATTTCATAACTTTGGCTGAACTAAGAGCTAGAGTAATCAACACAGCTCTACTAAGAGACTTTTCATGGTACCACATGGTTGGAGCTTGTTTCTTCAACAATATCTATTAAGGAGGGACATTGACCTTTCACAGAAATCTGACAACTCTCTATCTTCCATCTAAGTTTGACAAAACTCTCTGTAGAGGACAAAACATCCCCAACCATCTCTCGAACTTTCTCATCTTTCTGACTCTTTGAGCTTCTTGAGTGACCGAGCCAAGAATTCTCTCTTCTATAAATTAGTTAGCATTATACGAGATTTAGAAGAACGAAAATTGTCATTAATGCTCCAAAGCTTATGGACCAGTGGAGTGCCTCTTCACCTCCCCCATGCTTCTGGAAAGGCGAAACCTTTGAGTAGAATTTGAAAAGTTAAAAGAATGTCCATTGTTGACCTCTTTTGACTGATTCAATCGCAAGGCCAGATCCTTTAAGCTAAGTTCAGTTCGACGCTCATCCAAGCCTCATCACGACCTTTGTTGTGGAAGCTGAACTTGTGTGGCAAGTCTACCTTTGCTATTGAGTATATGAACGGAGAGTCTGAATATCTAGTAAGTGAAATATTTTTGAACAATACTGACGCGTGCCTAGGATTCTTTAGATCCAAGCCCCTATTTCTTCGAATCTAGGGTTAGTAATCTTCGTCGCACTTCGAAGAGGATTGACTTCCCTTTTGACTGGGTTATTGAGTTCAACCTAATGTCGAGGAAGTCCCCCTAGAGATGGTGGAGGAACTCATTCCATTGTTGTCGTGGTTTAACAAGAAAGATCTTCACTCAATGGTTATAGATCAGGCCTCCTGCCTGACCTATCCGTAACTGATGACTACTGTTGAAAATGGCTCTTGGATGCTCCATGTGTGCCTTACCCCAAGGATTGCATTGGGGAATTTTAAACTCCGAGTAGGCTGGAGCATGATGAGGTGGAAAAGTGCCTTGAAGGGTGATTTATTCAACTCGATTTTGCCACATCTTACTTTCTGCTCATGCGGTAAAGCTTTCGGCCTACAAGTTCGTCATTCTTTCCTCGTATGTTTTCATATGCTCATGAACCGTAGCCAGCTGGGCGAGGAGGTCTCTTTGGGTTTTCGCCAATTTCGGTGATTAGAAAAGTGCTTTGTCTTGGAAAGATAGTTGAGGCCCCACAGTAAGCGCCAAACTTTAGGTGCTCAAACTACAATTGTTGAAAAGTCAAGGTGAGCCACCAACATTATGCAAGACAAGTAGGCAGAAGACAATCAAAAAGTTCTAGGCATTGATGGGGTGTCAGCGAAAAAGACTAGCGGTCAAGTCAGTAAAGGTGGAAGGCAAAAAAAAGAGCTGCAATGGAATCAAATATGGGTGGTTGTGACCGTGGAAAGAAGCGAGGTGGATAGAATGCTTAGAGAAAGAGAATATAAAAGAGAGTGATTTAGCTAGAGAAAGTGTAGTCTCTGCGTATTTTTAAATCGACCTCCTTTCTCTTTGGAGAAGGAATAGATTATGTAGATAATGAAGATGAGGTCACGTCATGTGAGGTCAGATCTCAAGGATAATCTGTGATGGTATGATTTGACAGTGGTATGCATTTGAAAGAATGACTTATAAGATTGGTAACAAAAAGAATCTGTCACCAATTGCGGCTCGTCTCTTGTGATAGGACGGGCGTGAGTTCCAAGGTTGCATGGAATAGCAAACATTGCAGGTTTGATGCCGAAGAAAGTTTTGTAATTGGTCGAACCCTGAGGTCGACTATGTTAATTATGACTAAGACAAATGATGAGGGTGAGATGAAGAGATACGTTGGGTGACAAGTTGCCTAAACAGAGAATGATATGGACAGGTTGTCCAGTCATGCATGTGATATGAACACTAAAAATAGAATGTATAGCTGTCATACATATGCGGTTAGTTGTGGGCCTTATTTGTGAATAGTCCAAAGAGATCATAGAGGACTTGAACATAAGCATGGGCCTTGGACCTTATTAGTCAAAGAATCGAAAGATTTTCGAGTCATACCTGAGGAAAATGAGCCCGACCAATTTTGGCCACCACAAAACCTCTCCTAAAGAATACTCCAAGAGATGGGCACGTGAGCACGATTTTGCACGAGATTTGTCTGCAGCTTCTCAATGTCTCATAGTTTTAAACATTAATTGCTTTAATTTGGTAATTAAGTAATCATAATTACTAATTAATTAATCACTCTTAGGTCTTCTATTATATATGTGATCACTTGTGAGAGAGAGATAGAGAGAGGGGGAAGTGAGAACAAGTGAACAAAAGAAAAAAAGGAGTAGGCAAAAGCTGCAAACTGAGCTTCTTTTCCAACATGGTATATATAAATAAATATACATAATAAGGGTAGCTCCTTTTTTTGCATGAAAATGAGTAAAAGACATATTCTGCAAAAGATTGATTAGATAGCATGGGTATTAGATTCTTACTCCACCAACCCATAACTATTTTTTTTAAACATTCACAAATTATATATTAATCATAATATCGCATACAAGTTTATAGAATTTAAGCTTATTGATGCAATATGGGTATTCATTCTTCGAGAAGCCTACTTGGTCCAAGCCCAAGCTGAGTCTTGATACAAAGAATCCCAAGCCCATGGGTGCTAACTATATGTCCTAGGTTTCAAAGTGGGAGAAGACAGTTTTTGAAGATCGAAGAAATTGTGTCGCAGCCGTGGAAGTGAGTTCCTTTGGTGGAGTGATTCCATCCCTTGGAGAGAGATTCTCCTCCTGTCCTAATCACATGGTTGATGGTATGTTTGTTGGTATTCCTTTAGATGGTCTATAGCTTCTCTAGTTATAGATCGTGCTCAATAATGTAGGACTTCTTGTTGGCGGTACTGAAGGAATTTCTTAGTGAAGCTATAATAGATTCATTGCTGGTTGGATTTTATTTAATATTGGAACTTTATTGAATAGTATTTTGTGTGTTGGGTGGACTACAAGCTATGTTATGTGCTGGAAGTGTGATATTTACAGTGCCCACAAGGTGTTTCATAGAAGTTCCCAACCATTTTGTATTACAATGGGTTTTCTTAGTTAAGTTTGTAAGTGTTCTTTGCTTGGTGTGATTCTATTTGCATTACTTATGGCCTTGTACATGATTCTATTTGCATCACAGCTTAGTAGCTTACACAAAACAAAAACTTGTGTATTTTGACTATTAATATCTCATTTCAATTTTTGGCCTCCATAATTGATTCTACTAGCATAATCCTCTTCCATATGGATCATAAGAGTAAGTTCTTACTCTAATGGCTTGCTTGTTTTCTCTAGAGATTGTGGATTCAATTTCCTACTTCAAGTCTGTATCTGAAATTTTCATGTGTTTATTTCACGTGTCCATAAATTTGTCCAATGTACATTCAAAAAGTAGTGATGCAGGCAGCTTCTCATGTAAGGAATTTTATAAACAATCACATATTCATGTTAGTTTCTTCTAGTTGGATTTTTCTTCTGATACTTTGGATATTTTTGTTTGACCACAGTTGTTCATGTGTTCCATATAAAATGAATACAATTACTGAATCCTTAAATTTCCAAAAAAAAAAAAATATTTCTTATTTTCTAATTATTTGCTATCAATCACAACTCACAAGTCAATAAATTGCATGTCAATAACAAAAACATGTGGGGTTGGAAAATATTGTTGTTCCATCTTTGTATCATAAGTAACAGGGATGTAGTCAAGATTTCCAACGAGGGAGGACACTATGAGGGTTCGGGGATAGCGCCCCTGAAATATATTTTTTTTGGGCTATTTATATATATATTATTAAAAATTGACAAATAAAAAGCAAAATAAAATTGATCTACCTATAAAATATGTTAACTTTATAAAAATAAACTAAAAAAATTTCTTCCATCAACTAAAGGAAAGCAAAAACATCTGAAATTAATAAAAAAAGAAATTATCTATTAAAGTAAATTAAATAAAAAAAGAACCAGGAACAACAATATAAAAGTAATTTTTAAGAGTTATAGTGACCTCAAATGACTGAATTAAAATAAACATATATATCTTGCAGTTGTTGATACTTTTATATAGTAAAGAGTTATAATGCTCGTCCAATAATTAATCCACACAATATATAGATACATACACACACAAATTTTTTTTTTTAAGTAAGCGGGGGGAACTCGATCTTGATACCAATAAATCGATTATATGTCTTAACCACTTGGGTTTTTGTTATATATATAATAAACTTATATATTCGCGGAACAAACCCTGATTTGTCTCACCATCTTTGACATTTTGAAGCCATCAAAAAAATCATGAATATCTACTTTTTAGCCGAAACAGTCCTAGAGCAGCTACAAACTCAGATATGCCTCTATTCCTTTTTTGACTAACATTTGGTGAATCTGAGTCGCACAAGATAATTTCAATTTCATTCCAAGTTTTTTGTTTTTGATGATCTGAAATTTAGGAATGTTTGTTTATTTTCAGACTACTGTCCAATAATGGAATCCCTTTAGGCGCGTAGGTGTAAGTCACTTTCGAGAAATAATCAACGGTTGAAATGTAATCAATCAAACAGGATCTCATTAAAGTTTCAACGAAAATCTCGGCCTCATGTTCATGTGGGGACCTTCTAACTAAAGATGGGGATGGCAAATTGGCAATGGCATCACCAACTTTTTCGCAGACCCAGATACACACAGATTTAGAGAAATGGGCCATGCATATATATATATATATATATATATATATATATATATATATATATATATATATATATATATAGCATGTGGGCTTAAGGAATATAGACAAGAAGGTGGTGTGGGACCAACAAGGATACGACGTGGCAGGAGGAAAAAGTAGGTATCCTCCCACGGTTGGCGTCTGATGTGGACTAATCATGTATTCCCACTCCGACATCCGGCGGCTTAGTTTGGCCACCACCAATACCATGACCAGTCACCACCTCTCTTGCTTTAATTACTTAGCCCTAGTGAAGCTTACCTAATTGTTGTTTGTCTATGTGATAGCTTTTGAACCTTACATGTGGACGTGTATGATTGATTTGGCCAAATGCAGACTGTTTTCAGTGGCATAATCTGAGATTATCTGTAGCTAATTATTCTCCTTCGATTTAATTAAGTGTGATCTATTAACTTATGTGGTCAATTACGATGCCACTGTTTGGGTTTCAGTTTTCAGATTGATTAAGCGACTTTGAATTGACCGGCTAGCCTACTTTGACGTTTGTCAAATTTGTACAATTTTCTTACCATAATCTGATTTATTTGTTACTTATTAATACATCAATCTTCTAATTAATGCAAGTCATATAAATATATATATAGTTATATATTCATCAGTAATGTTATTATTATTATTAATATTAATTTGAGCGGCGACTCGAATCCAGATTTTGCTAGCTCCTTAAATCCTAAACCTAGACTTGAAACATACTAAATCTATCTATCTTGAAACTCTTCGATTTCCTGAAATATTTGGAGAAAGTGATGCGATCCAATTAGCTTGAAATCTAGATGGGTCAAACACCCATGGTTTCTCATTTATTGAAATGTTTGGAGCTTATATGTCACGTGGCGCAACCGCGTTAATCAATATTCTACTTAATTTATGTATGTAATATGATATTTTAAAAATAATTTATATATGATATCTGTTAAAATTTAAAATTGATATTTTCGTTGTCAATTTTTGCGCATTGTTTGGCTCCCAAGTAGTATTCATAACATTCAGGGCACCATATTAAAGTAAAAAAATAATATGTCTTAATCTATGTTCAAACTTTTGGCAAAACACCCTTATAACACATGCGCTCTAATTTTAAAATATTTAATATACTAAACCAAGTTGAAAAAATAAGATATGCTAAAATATTTAATATTTAATGAGTGTATATGTCTTGCTCACAAAAGCGTGAAATTAAATATAGATCAAATACTTTGTCTCAGATTGCTCTAGGTTAAACATATATATATTAATATATTTTCAAAGATTAACAGATATATTAATAGAATTAAATGATTCTCAAAATATATATATTAATAGAGAAATTCTCTTATGAGATCCTCAAATAAGGTCTGAAAATGAGGTTCTGACTTTTAGGATTCACTTTTAGGATTCGAAATAATTTTAAATTTTTTTAAAAATATATTTGTATTTTGATTAGTTTTATGAACCCAACGAATACTTTTTGTTTGAAACAAAAATCAAATACAATCAGAAAAGTACAAGAAATATTTTTTATTTTATATCTAACGATCCAGAATTATCATACACTTTTTATGTTGAATTTTATTTTTTTTGGAATAAAAAATATGTCGTTGGGTTTGTAAGACAAATCAAAATTTAAAAATATTTTTGCAAATATTTTTCAAAAAATTTTGAACCCTAAAAGTCAGGACCTCATAAAAGAATTCATATATATATATATATATATATAGACTTTTCACATACGCACGCATCAATTTTCGCACTTGCTTTTCAATCATAGATACAGCGGACCGCCATTGAATTTTGAATGCATATGGTTAGTGGACATGTGAGAATTCTTTTATATATATATAATTCAGAAAATCCACAGCAGACAAAGGTGATGAAAAGAATAATGTTGAATGGATCACTCGGTAAGTAACGCTTTTTTATGGCTAAAATATCAATTCAATCTATATTCACTCTATTCGCAAAATACCTTTTACACATGGTTGGTGAGTCTTTTCATAAATTATTTCCCCTTAGCATGTCAAACCGGACAAATATATTTAAATTTCCATGCAAAAAAAATATATAATGCACGTAATTCCTTTACACATGGTTGGTGAGTCTTTTCACAAATTATTTCCCATTAGCATGTCAAACCGTAATTATCATAAAATAGAAAGGACAAATATATTTAAATTTACATGCAAAAGAGAAAAAAAATAATGCACGTAATTTCTCACACAATTTCGATGCAAAATTGAAAAAGGTGATAAGGAGACAGAGAAACAAAGGTACATTCGATTATGACCCCCTTCCACCCAAGACCCCTCCACCAACACTTCTCAACTTTTCCATTCTTAATTCAATTTAATTATTAAGCATATTAATTAACAAATAATTTAGTATTACATCAACTCTCTCTCTCTCTCCCCCACACTATGCATGCAAGGTCACGACTCACTAATCACTTTTTTTGGGTGCTGTGCAAAAAGCTTAAACGTTAAGGAACTTAGTTCCAAACCCTAAAAATTTAATAAAACAAAAAGAGGATTGGAGAGAGAGAGAGAGGGTTGTAAATAAATAAACACTAGTACTCCTTATTCCCTTTATCTTTTTTCATCATCACCTTCTCTTTCTCTCGTTAATTCTCTGCAACTCATCTTTCTTTGCCTGATGTGATTCTCCACCATATCCTCCTCCAATTCCCCCCACCCCCCACAACCCCCATCAACCTTTACAAAAGAAAGAAAAGAATTAAAGCTCAAGTTATCAACAATTATGGTTTTCTCTTCATCTATTCCAGTCTATCTAGATCCATCCAATTGGCAACAACAGGTAAGTAGATTTAAAATCCGTTAAATTCTAATTCCTTTTCTTTCTAACATACAAGGCTTCCTCACCAAAAAAGATGAATAATATTCCCATGTATATATACATATATACCTCCTTTTAGTTTTATGATCTTCTCTTGAATATACCATATATTTGATTTTGATTTCATATGTATCTTTCTTTTTTATGCTTAAATTTTTTTTTCGTTATCACCTTTTGATTTTGTAGCAACTTAATCAACAAAGTGGAAGTGAAAACTCTCAACTGCCACCACCTCATCCCGATGGTGGTGGTGGCGGTGGCAGTGGTGGTGGAGGGTCAATCAGGCCTGGTTCGATGGCTGATCGAGCTAGGTTAGCCAAGATACCACAACCTGAGGCAGCTCTTAAATGTCCAAGATGTGATTCCACAAACACTAAGTTTTGTTACTTCAATAATTACAACCTCTCACAACCTAGGCACTTTTGCAAGACCTGTAGAAGATACTGGACAAGAGGAGGTGCACTAAGGAATGTCCCGGTCGGAGGTGGTTGTAGAAGGAACAAGAGAAGCAAAGGAAGTGGCAGATCAAAGTCTCCGGTTACATCCGGGTCTAACTCCACCAGTGCACTTGCTTCTAATAGTTGTTCTTCTACTATGTTAGGTCATATGCCCCCTCAAGGAACACAATTACCACTTTTACCCCCTTTGAATCATCTTAATGACTATAATTCTAGGGGCATTATTGGCCTGAATTTTTGTGGAAATCAGGCGCCGGTGGCGGAGGCTGGTTGTGGTGATATGGAATTTCAGATTGGGAGTGGTAATTCAAGTGGTGCTAATGCATCTATCATACCAAATGGAATTGTTGACCAGTGGAGATTACAACAAGTGCATCATCATCAATTCCCTAATTTCTTGGGTAATTTGGAAGAAACAATAACAACAAATGGGTTGTACCCATTTAATCAAGGTACTAGTAGTACTCATGGAGGCTATGTTGGTCAACTTAGGTCAAAGCCATAGGAGAGTGTGGTTGCCCAATTGGGTTCAGTGAAAATGGAAGAAAATCATCATCAAGGGTTGAATTTGTCAAGGAACATTTTGGGACTCAATAATCCGGGAAATGATCATCAATATTGGGGTACTGGCACTACTGGCAATTCATGGAGTGATCTTCCTACTGCTTTTACTTCCTCCTCAACAAGTCATCTCTTATGACTTCCATGCATATTTCTTACCTAACCCAAGAAGATCTATAGCAGCTGATGGCTAATGGGAGAGGATGATATGCTGAAGAAAGATAGATATGGTAGGCTTTCTAGTCTAGAAATTATTTGCTGTTGTTTTTTTACTTTGTTTTGATTTTGTTGATGTTTGGGTATGTTAGTTAATAGAAACTAATACCTGGTTTTATATATATATGGAGTTTGATATCTTACATTGGGGGCTAAATTTGTTATAAATATTATGAAAATGAAATTGTACTAATTAGTAAATGATTGTGAAAACTAATTCATTCTTTTTTTTTTTGTGTGTGCTTCTTATTGTTCAAATGTATGGTTTCAATCACTTCCACTGCAAAATTGGGAAAAATCAAATTACATATTGACTTTTCCCCATATTTTTTTCTAGTTAATTAAGTTAGTAAAAGATATATATATAGACACACAGCAACTTAATGCTCCAAAATTAAGGTTAAGCTTGGCAGATGGATCCAATATGTCTGCAACTCTTCTCTCCCGATCCCATTCCCTGCAACTCCCTCTCTCTCTCTCCATCAACATCTTTGTTGTACATGGAAGATGAGTTATGAACTGACTTTATACTGATGCACTCACTTCTTTCAAGTAATCTATTTTGGGAACTTCAAATTCCTAGATATATTTTGCTTTTATGGAAATTTTTCTTAACTCCCTAGGAAAAAACAGTTGAACGTACGTACATATAAGTTTGTGCCTATATATGCATGCTTGTGACTATCAGTCAAGATTTGCAATAATATTGATACTTTGATAGTACTATTTCTTTCTTGTTTTGCGTTGGACATTGCATTTAATATTAATGATTATGTAATTATAAGGGAATTGACCAGTTGTGTGTAGTCATTTAATTTGTTTTATGTGCAGTACTTCACTTCTACTCACTAAACTAGCTACACAGAGAAACTACAAAGAAAAGCCAAAATATTACCCAAAAAAAAAAAACCATGCAGAATTTCCTTAGTAAACTAAAATATAACGTAAGACCAAAACAGAGAAAGTCAAAGAAGAAACTCTTAACAAGAAAACAAAAAGCCTTGGTTTTGTTTTATTTTTGGTTTCTGTTTTTTTTTTTTTTTTTTTTTACTTTGTATGTATATATATATACATATGATCTCTCATGTCACACATTTTTATGATTTTTTTTGTTTAGGGTTATGAGTGATGTCATTTGGGTCTACGTGTGTTTTTTTTTTCCTTTACATGGGATGGGAATGGAATCTTGTGTGTCCAGGATTTGCTTTTGTAATAACCAAGGCTGTTTTACTAACGAGGAACAAAGCTATCCAATACTGTCAATAAAGCAAACCTCTCTCTCTCTCTCTCTCTGTGAGAGAAGAGAAAAGTGAAACAATTTAATCCAAAATTTGTTAATATTATGTGTTAAAGTTGTCACATTTTAAGTTATTATATCACCTTAATAACAATCTATTAATACGAACTTTTTCACTAGCAACTAGGTTCCTGATCTGATGGTTGATTTTAAGTGGCTTGATCCAATGGTATGCACAAGATCATTTTATACATCTGATATGAACCTAACTTTGGATCATCAGGTTTGTGTATACAGAAGCTTCCCATTTTACGACAAGATAAATTCGATCAAAATTCAACGTGTGGTCTCAAGGGTATTCGCTAGTGGATATGTGGAAATATACATGACAAAAAGTATATATATGAAGTTATGCGCATTGCGCATGTGTAGTGAAATATCCATAAATGTTAAGACATATGTTATGCGCATAGGAGTGTTAATTGTAGTTGATTCTCTCTGTGTAGTGTGTGCATGTGGATGACCACATGAATGTCTGGGTAGGCATGACATGTCAGTCTGCTTTTTCATGGCAGCTTTGGCTTTTGAGTCGTCATTGTTTCTAGCTAGGGAGAGAGTCTATGTGAGTATATATATTATGCATATATATTGCCTATATATATTATCATAGATTCCAGTGTATCACGCTCTTCCACATGTGCTCAATCATATATTACATGCTTTAATTTAGATTCTGTGGTCATTTCTAGAGCCTGTGTTAGCTAGGGAAGAATATCTACTTTTTTTTTTTTTTTTTAGTCAAGTGGAAAGTAGGGAAGGAAAATACATGCACAGACGGCAAACATATCGCTTCAAAGTGACGTGAGAGTAGATTGAGTGCACAATCCGCCTCACCCCTAAAACCATGTCAATTTTGGGAGGCGTTAAACCTCGTATAAACCACACTATTAGAAATCTATAACCCCATAATATTATTTGTTTTGGATTATCTGGTTTCTGTTGATATATCAGGCCCGCACGACTTTGTTTATCTTGAGTCCGAGTTACTACGGGCTGAATGCCAAATCACAAGGCAAACCCAACTTCTACTGATCAAAGTCTAACTAACTGGCTCGGAAAAAGTCCCATCCGAATGGTATATATGATCTTAACACACGCTTCTCACTTTTTACCGAGGAATGTGGGACTTGGATGGTTAATGCCCACCTAGCTCCTACTTTGGACATGCCACAAACAAATATCTAATGTAGAACTAGTGGCACTATATTTATAACCAAACCACTTAGAAGGATTGAAACGTCACATTTTAACAATTACACGAAATTCAATCGGGTGACACGGGTTGAAACTTATGGCTCCGTTTGGAGCTTCAGCTCCTTATATATGATGGCATTCTTTTGTATGCATAGGCTATATATTATATAAGTTAGGGGTTGTGACTACTTTTTTGGTGTTTGTATTTTTTTATGTATAAATATGTATAGTATAAAAATTATACCATTGAAAAATAAAAAATTATGCTCCACACTCTTGTTGGATGAACTTTTCATTTTTTTATCTATTTGAAAAAAAATGGATAGTTTAATTTTATTTTGGTGCGAAACATTGTGCAAAGTATACTAACAAATTAGAAACATGCAATTACTAAATAAAGTATAACAATTCCTAAACTTTCTGCATCAGCGAGCTTAATTTCCACCATTTTGTCCTTTTTTTTTTACGAAATTTGATCGTTTGAATTTATTTAAAAACGAAACTTATATAGAGTGTAAACTAACAAGATTGATACTTAGAAACACTAAATAGAGTACAACGTTCCGTTTAAGAGGTTCAAATTGTTAAATTCTCTTTATGGATGAACTTTTCATCTCTTTGTCAATGTTGGATGAAACTTGATATTTTGCCTTTTTTGGGTACAAAACTTTTGTGCGAAATCTAAACTAACAACTTTGACACATACAAACACTAAATAGAGAACAACGTCCCCTTTGAGGGGTCTAAATTGTTCAACTATATATCTTCTCGGTCACCTTGCCGTCCATTTTGGATGAAATGTGATATTTTGGTCTTATTTTGGTGTGAAACATTTTACTAAGACTAAACCAATAAGTTAGACACATACAAACACTGAATGGAGAACAATGGTCTCTTTTGAGAGATAAAAATTGTTGAATTCTCTTCATGAACTAAATTTTCATATTTTTATCATTTTTGGACAAAACATGTTCATTCAATAATTTGGCTATATTTAGGCGTGGAACTTTTTATGTAGCCAAAACTAACAAATTAGATACCTAGACACTAAAGAGAGTACAACGATAAAAATTGAGGGGTCAAATATTTCTCAATAAATATGGATAAATGTACCAACGTCAAGAAAAATAATATGAAATTAAATTATTTTTTTAAAAAAATTATGAAGAGGAGCCAAGGCGCAAATAAGCTTAAGCTCTTGAATACCTTTGGACATAACATGTTGATCCAACTCATCACTTCACCACCAGTATCCTCATTTTCAGACTATAATATCTATATATTAACCATCCAAAAGTCATCGAATTAGTTGGGAATGAATCCTTCTAGTCGAGATCTAAGTTCAAACTCTCCATATTTATGGTAATCAATCCCTAACCAAGTCTTCCCGCTCTAGTAGTCATGGGTCCGATTCCTTCATGAGCACGTACATCAAATTATCATATGCTTGTTTGGCACGCTTAGTTTATTGGATCCCAATTTTGGTAGTCAATCTCAAAATCAACCCCTAAACTAGGGTCCATTAAAGATCTAATCAAACTTTAGGATCAAAGTGACACAATATATAATTAATTGAATTAAATTGAGGGTGTATAATATATGACTTCATATATCACTACACCTCCAAAGCATTAATATATAATGGGGACAAAGATCACTCATCATAATCCACTTTGTTGATCCTCAATCAAAAGTTTCATTAAACGACATAAAGTAACTAAAACCACATAATTTGTATTCTATTGGTCCTTAATTATATTCTGGTCAAAGCTTGTAGGCGATGGAAATTATTAATCACAGAATATGACTATTATTATATATATAATTAATTGTACAATATTGTACGTTCTTTCAAGTGTTTGCTTCTACGATGGATGCCGGAAATCTTGTTTATCAATCACTTGAAATTAGGTCTAAATTTAGTGGATACTTGATATATCAAGAGCCACTTAAGAGGATAATTTGGACCCACACCAACCCATCTTTGCTCTAGTCTTTTAAGTGCTTGTAATTTTGTAACATTATTGGGTGATCTCTTAAAAATTTTATGATACACAAACACCAAGACAAAATGGAATATTTGAAACTAAAGCAGCATTGGAGCAGCAATAATATTTTTCACTACATCACTTAATATTTATAGTACGGGAAGATTGAAAACTTTTTGTAAAGACAACTAGTGATATTACTTTTTCTTTCTTTTATTTTTTCTATAAAGAGGGGGATACTTCATAGATTTAATTTATTAATAGCCTTCGTTTATGGCAGAGGAATATCATAGTTACATTCATAAAAGAGAAAAGAAAATAAACAACAATACCGTAATATTACTTATGAATGAAGATAGAACTTAACACATGAAAAGAAGGATTAAATGATTAATTATGTAATTAGATTAGAGTGTATTTATTAATGTGTTGCTTGCCTCCTACATGTAGGAATGATGTTTGGAAATATTTTCCACTAACAAGGTCTTGATTTCTATGGATATCACAATAATCGTTTTTTATTTTAGGATTATGTAGTGACTTAATTGCCCCATCAAATTAATAATATTGTACAATTGCTTTGATATTATATTAATTAGGAAATAAAGGCTAAATCAAGAAATGAACAAAGAAAATGGAGGCAAATGATCAAGTATAAGCAATGGAGAAAAAGTGTAAGAGGTTTCCATTAACCTTATTTAAAACTATTTATTTGAAAATTAGATTAAAACCCAACACATACTCGTACAATCTAAATATTAGCATCAAATCATAGAAAATCGTTTGAATGAAAGATAATTTTTAGAAATAGAATAACTAAACTAGCTTTTGTTAATAAATAGTAAATAGAAAGAAGGCGACTCTGAAGAAGGAAAATTTCAACCACAAACATAATTTTTCGTGGTATTTCACCAAAAAAAAATAAAAAATACCAGAACATAATCTGTATCCCGAAAGATCCATTATAGTATCAACATTTCATCACTACTTGTGGGAAGGAAGCATATGCATTAATAAGGTATATTTTTAATTTTCTGATAATTTTAGATTTTACAGAGTATATAGTGATTTTTCGAAATTTTCTTAATAACAAAATTTGATACATTTTTTTGAGAATAAACCTGTATATTGAAAAATCTGGCATACGATATTAATATTGAATTAATATAAAATATTTTCAGAAAAAGTTAACCATATTGATTCTTCAAAATCATGAAAGGCTCCAAATACTCCCACGCGAAGTAGGAATGTTTACTTGAATGTTTTTAAATATAGTTTGCATATACATTGGATTTGGAAGATATATGCATGTATTGTATCATATCATATCACATATAATAAAAGTTGGATTCTACATTTTCTTGATTGAAATAAATTACTAAAATAATTACATCAATAATATTTTCATTTTATGGTTCAATCTATTACTCTATCTAAAATTGTAAGTCTAGATGTGATTTCGTGGCGAGTAGGCGTTTCAATTTTTTCTATTGCGTTTGGGCTTGCTTTTCTTTATTTCTAATCGCTATGATGGGCAGTTGGTGTGAGGTGTGCGAACCAGTGTTGTGGTGTGGTATTTTGTCTTTTTCCTCTGTCGGGTGGTATTTTGTCTTTGTTCGTTGTACGGTATTAATGTAGAATGAATTTTTAAAAAAACCATTAATGGGGGGATTAATTAGTTCATATGAGGGGCACATTAAGAATAGAGTAAGACAAACTTTTATCACTAAAGGAGCAACCAAATACGTTCCAATCATATAATCACATCATTATTCTTCTTTTATGTGTTAATTTCTATCTTCATTCATAAGTAATAGCACTATTTACCTTTACAAAAAGTTTTCAATCTTTTCTGGCTGTTATAGGTACAGCTGATAAATATGTAGTGATGTAGACCTTAATTAGTGCTAGAGGTCATGTGAAAATTGATGTTGCTAAGCAAACACATTAAAGTGCATATATACCCCGTAAGTTGATTTGAAACATACGAGACCTAAAGGAGTGAATTTCTTTTGTCATTTCAATTTTGAAAAGCAATTAATAATTGGAATGCGCAAATTAATAATTTATGTACGTCCGCAATTCAGAATTTCTACATACATATAATAATAACAACCATCTTTTGTATCATGAGCTATGACTAATTTCCAAAGCCTACAAGATTTGACCAGAATTATTATAAAGACCAATGGAATGCAAATTATATGGTTTCCAGTTACATATTGTCGTTTAATGAAACTTTGATTGCGGAGAAAAAAAGGAATATGAGACGAGATCTTTGTCTTTAATAGACTCTCAATTAATTCAATTAATTGTGTCATGTGTGTTAACTATCCACACCGATCTGGTAGAATCAAACAATATGACCAATCTCCATAACACTTGATACGCTTTTTTATAAGACAGTCACACAGGCATTGCCCCAAAGTGTGAACAATTGATGTTGCTAAATTCTTAAATTATAACATGATATCGGAGCATATACTAAGTCCAAAAGGACCTCCACTTATTTAGGTCATCTGTTGAGACTTTCGGATTTTCTTATGGACAGACACCCACAGGTGGGGGGTCACTTGTAAGGCTTTTCTGATGATCAATGGATGGACACTCAAATGTGAGAGAATCCTAACTTGTATAGTCCACTTGTTGAGTCTAACATAACCATGTGGTTGAAAAGCTGAAAAACTTAATTACTTTGCTAGAGACTTAGGAGACAAATAACTCAAAAATTATAACTTGGATCAATAACTCTGTGGAACACTCCATAGGTACGCGATTAACAAAGTATGATTATGCAATCTGTCTAGATTGTATACACAGTCCCATTTTGCAAAACAATATATTTGGAATTTGATATTCAAGCTTTTGAATAGAAAGATCAGAGTATTCAAGAATTTTATTTTGCTATGGCAAATCTTTGGGATCAATTGGCTCTTACAAAGTCACCAAAATTAAGAGCATGTACTACATACGTTGCTCGTAGAGAAGAATAGAGATTGGTTCAGCTTTTGATGGCATTACTAGATGATTTTGAAGGACTTTATGGGACAATTCTACATCATACTACTTTTTCTTTTGTTGATTTAGTTGTCAGTGAACTCTTGGCAGAGGAAATACGTTTTAAGTCTCATACTAAAAAAGGCATTCTATCCGCTGCTAGTCCATCTGTTTTTGCAGCTCATTCGCAGTCTCCAGTAAATTCTCAGAACAAGCTTCAGTACTTCACATCTATCATTGATGAATGTTGATTCTTGGAAGGCTCAAGTTGTTGAATAGAACTCAATAATCCCAGCAGCCCAACTCTCAACAACTTAACTCTTGGAAATCTGGCACTCAAGCACAAACCCAGCAGTCTCCCACATGGAAGTTTGGAAATCTCAACAACAAACTTTCCTGACTAAACATCCTACTACTAAACCTACAATACCATCGTGAGACTCCTTGTGTTTTGAAAAATACTCGTCTTCTAGTCCCACAATAGCAGTTCTTGCTGAGTAATTTCAACGATTCCTTGCTACTCAGCGACATGTTTTGTCTACTTCTTTCAAAACCCTCTAAATACCAATCAAATGCCCCCTTAAAATTAGAATATCTAGCACTACCGAAATTATTATACAAACAATATGTTTTAGATTTCGTGTAAATTTTCAGGTATTATTTTATAGATAATGCTTGAGACTCCATATTGTGACCCCCAACCATTGACTTGAAAGTTGACACACGACCTTAGCCATCCAACAAGAAGAAGACAACAATGAAGTGTGAGACAAAAAAAGAACCAAATCGCCATGTCAAGGACCGGCACAGCAAGGCTGACTGAGCCAATTGGGCCTACTAGAATAAGCCCATAGTTTAGTTTACAAAGAATAGCTTGCCAGCCCAGCCCACATCTTTCTCATAAGCCTAGCCTTTTATTTCCCCCCTAATAAACACTAAACACAAAGCATCAGTGAGAAAAGTAAATTATACTAGAGCGAGAGACAGAATGCACAAGAAATTCGGAGGTAGGCAGCCAACAGGGACTCCATCGTTGGCATGGTCTTGTGTCGTTGTCGTTGCCTCTCTTCTTGCTGGTGCCTCCGTCGTCCACAATATTTACAAGCCTAACCTTGTAGGCGTTGTTGCATTTTGAACACCCATAAGCTGTTTGATAAAATGCCTCACACAATACTTTCCTTTTCTTTTGTCTGCAGACGTTGCCTCCCGTGGAAAGCGACGATGAGTCTAAGAGCAAGCAACCTGAGAAGGGACAGTAATCGTCAAAATTGGATTCTGCTGTTTTGGTGCGTGAAATTGTTTGCATTGGGAGTGGTTGTGTGAACTTTTGTCCTGCGTATGATTGTTTTATAGCTGTACCAAATTTTAGTAGTTTTGCTTCTCTGCTAAGCACATTTTTGCCATTGAATTAATTTTTTGAAAATTGTTGATTTGGGAACCTAAACAACGCTTGAAGTTTTTGTTTTTTCTGGTTCATTAATTCGTTAACAAAGAATGTCTTCCCACTTGCAGCGTTTGAAAACCCTTGCTTAAAATTTTGTGCTTAGATTCTTGCAACACAGGACCATTGAGGATTAATATGGTACTTCTACTTTATAATCTATTGTAGGGCTGTTATTGGTACGGTTACCGTTACCAAACACGGAATACCGTTACCATACCAATTCTTTCGGTAACTCAAAAAATGTTACCGTTACCGTTACCGGAAGAGTCGGTATACCGATGGTCGGTATACCGATCGATCGGTAATGGTAAGTCGGTAATTGGTAAATTTACCAATTCTTAAACTTATTTAAAAAAGAGAAAGAAAAAAAAAATACATCAAGTAGTATTGTGTTTAATAGTCATTGTATGAAAGTACAACACTTTCATCTTGCCTACAATACCAATAATAAAAGTAATAGATTAATGAGAAGGATCATTGTGCTACATGTGAATAAGAGAAAATACCTATCAATCGGAGAAAAAAAGAAAGGAGAATTCACATAACATTATTCCAACAATCTATAACGGAAAATCTTTCATTTCATTAATTTCTAATATTTTTAG
The DNA here is from genome assembly GCF_013401445.1 of Tripterygium wilfordii. Classification (NCBI taxonomy): domain Eukaryota; kingdom Viridiplantae; phylum Streptophyta; class Magnoliopsida; order Celastrales; family Celastraceae; genus Tripterygium; species Tripterygium wilfordii. Next base: position 5,129,984 of record NC_052240.1, read on the forward strand.
TATCCGAAGTGTTTTAAACTCCATAGCATGAAAGCTAGAAGAAACAAGATAAATAAAGATAAAAGACCATAATGGAAATGGAGAAGAAAAGCATGTAATCAATACCAACAAAGCATTTTGTTATGTAGCAAACGCTGCTTTAAAGTTAATGAAATTGCTACGAGTGATATATAAATGATAACCCTAAAAATAATAAATGGTCTAGATTAAATTAGATCAATCTAATGGTCATAATTAAATAAAACTAAAACTAAAAATAATATTAATATATATTTAATATATATGTCGGTAATCGGGAAATTTACCGGTTTTGAACTTTGCTTACCGTTACCGTTACCGAAATCATCGGTAAATTTACCGTACCGAACAATTGGTAACGGTATACCAATCTTCTGTTATTTTCGGTAACCAATTGATCGGTAATGGTATACCAATGGATAATTTACCATACCAATAACAGCCCTAATCTATTGTGTACAATAGTATTATTAATGGGACCAGTTTTTCAATCCCAAGTTATGAAAACCATGCGTTAGGCTAATGGCTTGTAAGTTTTGTGAACTTTTGTTGCATTGTCTAGATGACCATACTTTTTCTATAGAAATCCAATTGTCTACGAACTGGTTTAACTCAGTCTTCTTCTCATTAAATCTTCCATTGTTTCTTTTTTCTAGCCAAACTAACCAGCAGCTGATAAGGAAAATACATTTTAAATTAGTAGGGCTTTCTCTTTACCCCTATTTTGTCACTCCATGCTTCAAGCAACCAACTTGTAGTATAAATTCTCATTCATGAAATCAGTTTCAGTTATTTTTTTTCCTTCTTGTCTGCTGAATTTGAGAGATAAGTAGTATCAGGTTCGGTAAATGAATTGCAAGGAGCACCATTTGTTATTTGCTGGAATGGACTTTTTGCAATTGTTACATACTTCAATGGGAAATTGGCCATGACATAAGGATGAAGGAAAATAAAAGGCAGAAGCTGCTACTTGTTGGCACAGTAACTACTTCTGTTAGACACTAAAGCAGTGTTGGCTAATCAAAACAAGGTCGCAAAGGAACAACCTACAAGGCCTCCGACTTGACTTTAAACACAAAATTGGAGACCAACCTGATTTTTTCCGATTATTTTTGCTTCCTTTTTTTTCTCTCTATATTTGACTTATCTTCTTGGATATATATGTGTGTGTGTGTATTAGCTTCTTGTAGTTTCTTTGTGAAAACGTACATAAAGCTTGAATGGAACGTTAATGTGCCTTTGGGCCATTCCCAATTGCTGAGTTTACCAATTCACATCATCCCTCTTGTTGTTGCTGAACAATACTTTCAATTGGTGTCTTCTTCCACGGTGACTGGATTGTGTCTTGTTCAATGGATGATTTTGAAAACCCTTATTCTCCATTGTGGAGACAACATAATTTCCTTGCTTCCATATCAGGATTTGACTGGAAATAAATATCACATGTGACCCTTGGTTAACGGTTGTTATTCATAATAGTTCAGGGGCTTGTTTGACCCGAAATGAAGTTGAAGGACTCAATTGACCCAGTAGTCAAAGTTTAGGGGTTTTTTGGTAAGATGATACTATTTTTCCAAAATAAGATTTCTGAAACGATCTTAATCGATCCCATAAAGACTAACTTAATTTAACTATTGTACCTAACTTGATGTATGATTGAGAATTGGTGTAGTCAGGTGTACAATAGAAACTTGAATGATAAAATTAAAGAAAACTAACAAAGAAGTAAAATTCAGATTTTGGTATTCAATAAGAGAAGAAGACTAGGGTAACAATTTCATCTGGCAATTCTATCACAAGTATTCAATTAACAAGCACGTAATTATAATTTCAATTCAAGGGTTGATTTTTTCCTAAATATGTTTGTTGGTTGGTTCGTTCGCGGTGTCAACAAGTTAATCAGGTTTGTTCGCAATGTTTAACAAACTTGTTCATCCTTATCAACAGGATGAACAAGTTTGCTGTTTTGTTAGTAAACCTTTGAAGATTCAACTGGCCTCTCAGATTCTGAATCATAGCAAAGCAACTGCAAGTCTAGAAACTGAGACTGATTTCTAGATTGATGCACGAGCATTCTATGAAAGGGCTCTCAATAAGGTTGAGTATGCTGAGTTATCCTTTTTAATGACGAGTTTAGGCAATAATGGTGTGGCGAGTACCAAGACCTTTTATCCAGGGGATAATCGAATTGTTGTTGAGAGGTGTTTGGGCAAGAATTCTGAATATGTTGAGTTGCATTCTACGCGTTTGTTAAAAGTCCTCTTTGATGAAGTATTGTATTCTTTGAGGATAAGAATGCTTTCAAGAAGGGGGTAGTTGATAGGTAAATAGAGTATATTACAATATGAAGAGCAGCCCAATAAGAATCAAGACTCAAGTCACAACAAGCCCAAATGCTAAGCCCATGTATGGTGTATCTTGTTTTTAAATATTACTTGTCTCACAACGGATAGTTGTGTACAACTGTTAGTCCTGTCACTGTTCATTGTCATGTCTCCATTTATGACCGTTGAACATATCTTCTATTTAGGTTGTATTGTTCATTTGTTTTCTTTAATGAAAATAATCTCCATCAATCCCGTTTATGGTATCGGAGTTGTTGAGAACTCCGTCGAGTCTCTCATCTCCAATTCTATGGCTACCTCAGGCATTAATCCCCCTTCTTCTTCTACCACACTTGTGCTTCCTATTTCTAGTTCTGGCACACACAATCTGTGACTGTTCATGCAATTTCCGCTATTCCCGTGAAACTCAAAACTACTAATTTCACTTCATGGAGACTTCAATTGTATCACTGTTGAGAGCTTATAACATCTTTGGTCATGTTGATGGCACTTTGCCTTGCTCGGTGTCTTCTGAATTCTCTATTTCTGATAAGGACTCTATCGGCCCTACTACAGCTAAGGATTCCATGCTAGCTGCACTTTCTTGGAAATCACAGGATCAATTTATACTACATGCTATAGTAACTTTAATTGATGGCACTATGTTGCCTCTTGTAGGTGAAGTAAGCACTAGTGCTGTTGCTTGGGCTAGAGTGCACCAGCTCTTTGCCAATAGCTCTCGTTCTCGCGTACTTCAACTCAAATCGCAGCTCTCTCATTGTCAAAAAGGAGAGCAGAGTATGATTGATTATCTTCATGCTGTCAAAAGCTTGGCTGATGAACTAACTTTGGTGGATAATCCTATCTCTTCTGATGATCTAACTCTGTATATTCTTGATGGTTTAAGTGAGGATTACACTGGGATTGTAGGGTCTATCAGCACGCGTGAGCATGCTTTTTCTTTTGAAGAGCTAAAGGATATTTTAATCGCTTAAGAGAACTTTATGAATCGTCTGCATACCAACAATTCTAACATCTTGGCTACTGCCAACTTCACTCAAAAACAACTAGGTGGTTCCTCCACTTCTGGTTCTAAAACTCATCACCCTTGGCAGGGTCAAGGTGGTCGTGGCAATCCCTCATGGCAAGGCAGAGGTGGTCGTGGAAATGGCCACGGACTGGGATTTTCTCGTCTTATTTGTCAACTGTGTGAACGTCCAGGCCACCCTGCTAACCGCTATTTCAAATTCAAAATTTCAACAAATCTGGCACCCAGTTACCACTTTGCTCCTGTATCTAGTTATCCACCATCTGTGCATTATGCTTCCACTACTGCATCCCAAAATCATGCTGCTGATCCCAACTCCTCTTGGTTACTGGACTCTGGTGCTAGTCATAATATGACACCATATTTCAACAATCTTTCCATTCATTTAGAATATGATGAAACTGATGAAGTAAAGCTAGGTGATGGATCAGGTTTGCCAATCTCACACACGGGCACCACATTTTTCCCTATGCACACACGATGTCTGAAAGTCACTAACACTCTCTGTGTGCATATGTTAAATAAAAATTTATTATATGTTTATGAGTTAACTTAAACATAATGATGCCTCCGTTAAATTTTTCTTTTCTCATTGTCTTATTAAGGACCTACATACGGGTGAAATTATGGCTAAAGGACGCTGCTCTGATGGTGTTTATTATTTTGATCCTCCCCAAATATCTTGTTTTGTTGCCTCAACTTCTGTATCCAGCATTCGGACTACTCTGGATGGTTGGCACCATCGTTTGGGCCATCCCTCCTTTAATATGTTTTCTACTATTATGAATAATGCATCTCTGCCATGTACTCAGCAGATTTCTTGTACTGCTCTTCCATGTACTTCCTGCATATTAAATAAAATGCACAAGCAACCGTTTGGTGCTTCTACTGTTTCCAGTACCTCTCCCTTACATGTTGTGTACAGTGATGTTTGGGGCCTTGCTCCTATGCAATCCATTGATGGTTATACCTACTATATTATTTTTGTGGATCACCATACGAGATATACTTGGTTATTTCCCTTACATGCCAAATCTGAAGTTTTTAATGTCTTTTTACAATTTAAACGTTTGGTGGAAAAGCAGTTTCAACAACTTATTTGCACTCTCTACACTGACAATGGTGGCGAATATCAAAAATTGAAAACTTATCTTAATCAAGAAGGGATCAGCTGGTTCACTTCTCCACCCTATACGCCTCAGCATGTAGCTCTTGCTGAACGTAAACACAGGCATCTTACAGTGACAGCTCGTACTCTTCTCCATGCTGCCAAACTACCTTATACCTTTTGGAGTTTTTGCGTTTCAAACTGCTACCTACGTAATCAACAGACTGCCTCTTTCCTCCACATCCTCTATTAGTCCCTTTCAAAAATTATTTCAACAAGTTCCAAACTATATCAAGCTACGTACCTTTGGCTGTGAATGTTACCCTTGGCTTGGCCCATATACTTCCCATAAACTTCCACGTCGATCTCTACCTTGTCTTTTTATTGGTTACTCCACTACCCAGAGCTCTTACAAGTGTTTTGACCTAGTCACTCATAAAGTGTATCTTTCCTGTCATGTCAAGTTCAATGAACATCACTTTCCATCATATACACCTTCCGTACTTCCTCACTCTATTCCTACTGTTTCAAATGTTGACTCTTCTGCCTCTCTTGTTGTAGTTTCACCACCTCTTTCCTCTACCCCAGTATCTCATACACCTGCTCCTATCATGTCACCATCTCATGTTAGTTCTCCTACTCCTCCTGTTAATCTTGCTCCATCTGCTACTACCACTTCTCGAGTCACTACCCGATCCATGAACAACGTGTTCCATCCTAAGAAACTCCATCTCACCACTGTTCATCCTCTTCCTTTGTCTCATGAACCACGTACTGTCAAAACTGCCTTAGCTCATCCATTATGGAAAGCTGCCATGCAAGCTGAATTTAATGCTCTCATGCAACATCAAACATGGACGTTGGTCCCCCCCTTCTCCTGATTATCATCCAATCGGATCCGAATGCATTTTTCGCCTCAAATATCATCCTGATGGGTCTATCGCCCGCTACAAGGCACGTTTGGTTTCTCAGGGCTATGCTCAAAGTCCGTGCCTTGATTATACACATACTTTTAGCCCTGTTGTGTGCCCTGCAACTGTTCGAATTGTTCTTACTATTGCTGTGTCCCGTTAGACATCAATAATGCTTTTCTTCATGGCTCTCTTCAAGAAACTATTTATATGAAGCAACCTCGTGGCTTTACGGATCCCAATCATCCTCATCATCTATGCAAACTCCATAAATCTATCTATGGTTTGAAACAGGCCCCACGGGCCTAGTATATGGCTCTTAGTAATTGTCTTCTTCGACTTGGCTTTGTTCGCTCTGTTGCAGATTCTTCTCCTTTTGTTCTCCAAGAAAATAATCATTTAATGTATATATTAGTTTATGTGGATGATCTTATTTTAACTAGTTCTAATCCTTGTATTCTTCGCAGGCTTACCACGACTCTCTCTACTTCATTCTCCCTGAAAGGGCTTGGTGATCTCTCTTACTTCCTCGGCATTGAGGTTCATCCCAGTGCCATTGGTCTGTTTCTCTCACAACAGAAGTACATTCGTGACATCTTGGATCGTGCTGACATGGCTGGTGCCAAAGCTGTCCATACACCTTTGCCTTCTCATTTCACCACTAATGCTACAGAAGGAGAGCCTCTAGTCAATCCCACTCCTTACAGACAATTACTTGGTGCACTGCAATATCTTAGTCTTACACGGCCTGACATCAGCTTCCCAATTAATCGTCTTGCCCAGTTTATGGCTGCTCCTACGTCTACTCATTGGACTCTTCTCAAACGTGTGCTGCGGTATCTCAAAGGCACTCTTACCTTGGGTCTTCACATCCGTTGGGATTCTTCTCTCCAACTTCATACCTATACTGATTCAACTTGTTTGACACCCCTACCTCTCAATGCTTACTCTGACTCTGATTGGGTTGGCAATCCCGACGATCGTTCTTCCACCTCAGCCTATTTGGTGTTTCTTAGCTCTACTTTAATTTACTGGAAATCTCAAAAACAGAAGGTGGTTGCGCGTTCTTCAACTAAGGTAGAGTATCGAGCCCTTGCCTTCGCTGTGTCCGAAGTTGTTTGGCTTCAAAGCTTACTGCGTGAACTTCATCTTCCAGTTTCTTCAACCCCTACTATTTATTGTGACAATCAAGGTGCTACCAATCTGAGTCTTAATCCTGTTCAACATTCTTGTATGAAACATATCGCCATTGACTTGCATTTTGTTCGTGCTCTTGTCAACAATGGTTCAGTTCAAGTTCAGAAAATTTCAACTCTTATTCAACTTGCTGATCTTCTCACTAAATCTTTATCTCGCGCTCGCTTTGTTGATCTTCGTTCCAAGCTTGGAGTGGTTTTACCCCCCTTCAGCTTGCGGGGGTGTAAAGAGAGTATATTACAATATGTAGAGCAACCCAATAAGAATCAAGACTCAAGTCACAACAAGCCCAAATGCTAAGCCCATGTATTGTGTATCTTGTTTTTAAATATTACTTGTCTCACAACGGATAGTTGTGTACAACTGTTAGTCCTGTCACAGTTCATTGTCTTGTCTCCATTTATGACCGTTGAATATGTCTTCTATTTAGGTTGTATTGTTCATTTGTTTTCTTTAATGAAAATAATCTCCATCAATCCCGTTTAATAGGAACGTATATTTTATTTAGTGTTTTGTGAATTGATGCTTAGCTAGCTGACATCTATTAGCTAGAGTCGGTTGTTTCAACTGATTATTAACTTGTTTAGCTGTAGAGTAAGTCAGTTTTGACATGGATATGAAACGAAGAGCAATCTCCCCAACTGTGTCTTTTTTGTTCTCTCTAAATTCTCCTTTCTCCATTTCCATCCCTTTGTGCTAGGTCAAGGTTTAAAAGACACTATCACCTACTCAATGTTTCATAAAGGATCGACTCACTTCAAATATGACTGAAATGGGGAGTATGCGTGACGGGGTTTATTACTTAGATAGCTAGTTCCAGAACATGGCTCTTTTGCTGTCGGTGCTTTTAAGACTCCATGCTCTAACTCACGGCATTCACGAATTGATGTGAACAGGAAATATGTCATGTCTTATGTGCATTACACATTTATTTGTGGAGTGGGGGAATTGGCAGTTACAAGTTCATTCGTTTAATGTTGAGAGTGGCTCAACTACAAACTACCTATGCCTTAAATTAGTTCAAATGCCACAATAATAAGGTCTAGTTTTTGCATGGCAAATTTAAATTTTTTTTCCCCTTGTCAAGGACATTTATCAGAAATGGACCAGATATTGAAGTGAAGCCAGGTTAATACAATATATAAATGGAAGACATCATCCCTATATAATTTTTAACATGCCAAAAACCAACATTAATCACACCATGTTTTTATGATTTAGCCACGGGTCTTAACCTTTACATAATTTTCAAGTGCATCCATCTCTCAACTCTTTTTGAATATTTTAACTAGTGAGAGAGTAAAATATAATATGAAAATCTCAAAAATGGCTAAAAGGCTTTAGGTAAGCCCTATATTTTTTTATCAACGAGAGGTGACTCGGTTGACAATCGATTGAGTGAGGCATATTGTGTTCAATATTCGATTTTAATGAAAAACATATTTCTCAATACCATTTCTTTCTTTTAAAAAAAATTAGAAAACACTCTCTCTATTTTTACCTCTCAATGCAATGATTAATGAACTTAAAAAAAGGAAGAAAACCGGTCAATTGACTTAGTTTGAATAAAGCTTTAGCTAAAATTCCCGTTAATCATGTCAGATTTGGTAGGGGCCTCATACCTATAATTCCATAATTCCAATGTACACGTGTCAAGATCAAGAAGGCACACAAACCCTGGCCCACAAGTGGAAATTCACATGATGGGGTGGAATGTGGGAGCAATTAAGGATTGTGTGTGGCTCTCCTACCCCTCCCCAACCGCAGGCCTTTATTATAATAATCTCCCATTAAATTATCTCTACTAACTGTTTTTAATTTCTTAAAAAGCCTGTCCATACCCTTTTTGAGATCTCACTTGACTGCCCTCTTTCTCTTCTGTGGTCGATTCGCAGCTTCTGATCTCTTGGGAAGTCATTTCGAGAATTGGGTTTCTCTCCAAAATGAAAGTCACTGTTGTTTCACGCAGCGGTAGAGAAGTCATCAAAGGAGGACTCGACCTCAATGACTCGGTATGTTGTACTGGCTGTTTACTGTACTGTTTTATTTCTGGGGAATTCAAGGGAGTGGAATAGTAATTAAACCCACGAGCGTTGAACTACTGTGATTTGAAGTGATTGAGGAACTGTTGATTGTTTTTTCACTTCGATATAAACAAGATGGGGTTTTTGTGAGAAGGCTAAGTTATTCTAATTGGCGTTCAAGTTGTAATTTTGTTTGTCTTTGTGTTGTTTTCACAGGCAACGGTGGCTGATCTACAGGAGGCAATCCATCGGCGAAGTAAGTACTGGTTATGGTTATGGTTCCTGCCTTTTTGCTTTTTCCTCTGTTAAATTCCTTCTGTTTTTGTGATGTTATGCATTTAAATTTTTTTGTGTGTTTATGATGGTGTAGGTTTGATTTAGAGCTGTCATGAATATTATTGGAAATTTTGTTCTCGAAATTATGACTCCAACAAGTGCAAGTTATGTTGATTCTGTATTTCTGTATCAATGTCCATAAAAATCCTTGTTCCTTATTGAATTTCAGAAGGACTGTGATTTAAAGTTTCATGAATGTTTGGCATAGATTCCGTGATATTTTCCATTGTTTGACGTTGAATTGATAGTGATAAACTAACCTTAAGGAGATCTGTATTTTGTCCTTGTTAAGACCAACCATCTCTCTTGGATGAGCGGATGTCACATGTAATTTTTTAGTCATCATATTAGGCTTATTGTTTGATTGTGTGAGGCTGTCGCCACTGACACTATGATTGTTATTGTATTTTGCATAAGTGGTTCCTTTTGAGATCTTATCCAACTTATAAAAATGTAAAAGAAGAAAGACATTTTAAAAAGGTTGAACAAAGAAAAACAATCAAAAGAAGAAAATTGGGTGGTTGTCTGTCTTAGATGCAATAGATGTTGTTTGATTTCAAGTGATCTAATTTGTTTGTGTCACCTCAACAGCTAAAAAGTTCTACCCTTCAAGGCAGAGGCTTACCCTCCCCCAAAAACCTGGAACGAAGGAGAGGCCTGTTGTCCTTAACTATAAGAAGAGTCTCAAAGAATACTGTGATGGGAATGCAGAGAACTTAACTGTTGTGTTCAAGGACCTTGGTCCACAAGTCTCCTACCGTACACTTTTTTTCTGCGAGTATTTTGGTCCTCTCTTCCTCTATCCAGTCTTTTATTACTTCCCTGTGTATCAATTCTTCGGCTACAAGGGAGAGCGTGTCATCCACCCAGTGCAGACATATGCTTTGTACTACTGGTGTTTCCACTATTTCAAACGTATTATGGAAACATTTTTTGTGCACCGTTTCAGCCATGCAACCTCGCCACTAGCAAACGTATTCCGAAATTGTGCTTATTACTGGTCTTTTGGTTCTTACATTGCATATTATGTGAACCACCCCCTCTACACTCCTGTTGGTGACCTCCAAATGAAGATTGGCTTTGGGATTGGGTTGGTTTGTCAACTTGCAAATTTCTATTGCCACATTTTATTGAGGAATCTTCGTAGCCCTGATGGGAATGGGGGATATCAGATTCCACAAGGATTTCTGTTCAACATTGTGACTTGTGCGAATTACACTACAGAAATTTACCAGTGGCTGGGATTCAATATTGCAACACAAACTGTTGCTGGCTATATCTTTATGGTAGTTGCTGCTCTTATCATGACCAATTGGGCCCTTGCGAAGCACCGTCGGTTGAAGAAGGTAACTCCTTTTTCCTTTCTATGCTATAAAAAGTAAATTCACACACTTGCACATATATCGTTATGCTCTTTATGCATTGTGGTTTTATTGCGTATAAGATGGAATTAGAGTCATATATTTGTCATCATGTTTACTATGTAGAGCTATGTGTACTTGTGTATCACAGTATCATTACCTCTGTTCTTGCACATGTATGCTTGTCTTAATTTGAATTCGTATGGAAGGGCTTGGATAACTACTTGCTTTGGATGATTAGGCCCAAGTCGGGAAAAATCTTAGTTGAAATTTCAAATTAATTGAAGCACTAGGTTGAACTGTTTAGTAATTTCCATTTTCCAATCAATGTGGTTCTTTGGTAAAACTTTGTTCTCACTCCTATTATTTGAAAGATTATAAAACAATAAGGAAAACTTTCTACGAACTCCTTGTTTTTCTTTCTATGTTGAGAAGGTGTCTTAATACCGGCACATATATATGGATTGTGGCTTTAAGCTTTGATTTTGTATAAGACGGAGCACTTTTGTCATCATATCTAGAGGGTAAAGATTTGGGTACTTATGTAATGGTACATATATACTTACACATATACCCTTGTATTTAATATGAACTTGTGTTTGTCTACGTGCTTTGGAGAATGACGATGTTCAAGTTGGATCAAATCTAATTTGACATTGTTGTCAAATTTATCAAATCACTGGGTTGAACTGCTTCATTTATTTTATTTTGTGATCAATGAGATACATAATATATTTTCTTGCCACCCCAATTATTAGATTATAAAACCTGAGGAAATCTTCGTTTGGGGCTGGCTCTAAGTTATTGTTGGTCTGTCTTTTGTTTGTGAAAGGTGGATGGTGGAGAGTTTGGTCTTTATTCAGATTTTACATAACAAAAATTTGAAGTCCGAAAACAGAATCTGAAATTTTTATCTTCTATGCCTGTCCTTGTCTTCCGCTTTACCTAATTTGCTTATTATCTCTCACCTTGACATCTGCAGCTGTTTGACGGGAAGGAGGGAAGGCCTAAATATCCACGACGATGGGTGATATTGCCTCCATTTCTGTAGAAATTACTTGTGATGCTGCCTCACTCAGTCCCTTCATACCTCGTTTGTAATCAGCTGCATCAATAATGACTTGTATCAAGTTCCATTCTGGTCACACGCAAAAAGTCTTGGATCCATTTTGGAAGCAAATTTCTCCGAGTTGTTGGGATACTTATCTGACGTTTCTTTCTTTCTTTTTTTTTTTTGCTTTTATTTTGTGCAAGTATCTGACGAGTGGCTTAGTTTGATTAATTTATTGGATTGCACCTCAAAAAGATGATCCTTGATATGTAGCTGGTAGTTTATTTTTTGTAGAATTGAATGTATTTGAGTCATGTCCCAAAAAGAGAGTTGGTTCCTTTTTAAATAGTCAAATCAAATATTGCAAGATTCTGGTGACGTCGCTATTTAAACCTCCATATTACTTCTTACACCCCCATCTAGTATTGGCATCTAGTACTAGCTAGCAGCTCTTTTTTCCTTTCTATTGGAGAAGATGTTGGAATTGTTAATATAATCACGGGTCATGCTTTTGAGACCCTCTACTTTTACTTTTTACATCCCTATTGAAAAGACACAACAGGAGGGATGGTTTTTTTTATTCTTTGTTAACCGTGGGTCCCACATGCTTTAGTCAACTTTTTTATTCATTTATCTTAAAATCGTGGGACCCGTCATCTTTACATTTAAATGAAATAAATTAAATTTTTAATAAACTACAAAATATACCATTAATTTATTATCACTAATAACAAGTTATTACCACTAATAACTAGTTATTACCAATAATAACTTGTTATTAGATGTATAGTTAGTTATTACCACTAATACCTAGTTATCATCACTAATAACTAGTATTAGTTATTACAACTAAAAGTAGGTATTACCACTTATTAGTTATTACCACTAATTACTTGTTATTATCACTAATAGCAAGTTATTACCACTAATAACTAGTTTTTAGTGATAATAACTGGCTATACATCTAATAACTAGTTATTAGTGATGATAACTAGTAATTAGTGGTAATATCTAGTTTTAATTGTAATAACTAATACTAGTTATTAGTGGTAATAACTAGTTATTAGTGATGATAACTAGGCATTAATAGTAATAACTAGCTATACATCTAATAACTAATTATTAGTGGTAATAACTAGTTATTAGTGATAATAAATTAATGATATGTTTTGTGCCACATTGTCACTATACTTTATCGAAAAACACATATTTATGTCTCTCTTATTATGTGTTTTTGAACCTACAAGTTAAGTTACAGTAACAAAAAAATTTTTTTTTAAGAAAAAGGACCTCATGTGTCAAAGTATGTATTATGCATAGAGCGGTCACCGCTTCACACTTTGCTTCGCCTTCAACTGGTCATGTGACCCATGACAACGAATTCAACAAGTGTCACTCTACATAAAGTCTTTCAAGAAATGAGAATAATTTTTGGAAAAGGAAAATCTTTCCAGAAAAGTCAAATTCAAGAGTACGAGAAGGGGGTCACCCATTGCCTCATTCGTTCTCCTACGACAAATGTCTAGATTCGGATGGGGTCACCTCTTGCAAGTGCTATTTACTTTCTAGCTTGAAGATCGGTGAACCATCTAGGTTAATTTAAAACCGCTGATCCACCTTCAAACCCAAACCCAAAAGCTCTATCCAACGCCCACTCTCCACCTCCAGATCCATAGACTTACCCAATTGTGTACTCCGCCACCAACTCCCGCAGTGCCACCTTCGACGCTCCTGCTCAGCTCTGTTTGAGCCGTGAGGTGTGCTTCTAGTGTTCTTTGAGTCATTATCTTTTCCTTTTTTATTTTTTTTCCCAATAAAACATGTATTTGGGCCTATTGTTATTAGATATTTAAGTTCATATTCAAACATATATTTTTGTCTTTGGTACAGATGATGTTGGGTACGAGGACTATCTTATTGCGGTATTGCCCTCATTTCATGGCATCAAGTGAGCTTTGTCAACTCTGTGTGTAGATTTCTGTAGTATTGGATGAGTGACACATAGTCAGAATAACCAGTCGGGTCTCCCTTTTTGCTTATAATCACCATTCTCCCATTTGAGGTTGAGAAAAGATGGATCATCTGAAATTATGGGGTGAAGAGCTAAGATTGTCAAGTAGTTCTAGTGATAAGATAAATATATCAATTTTTATTTTTTTTAATAATTATTTTGATTAATTACATATATTAAAGTGAATTTGTATTGTTGGCAGGATGATATTGATATAAATGAAATAAAACAAGAAGAAGAACTTGCTCTTGTAAATGAAGGTGAAGAAGAAATTGAAGTGGATGTTACAAACGATTTTTCCACCGATATGGTATGCTACATAACTAAATTAATACATGCTATATTTTGTTAATTTCTAACAAATTAAAACATTCTCAGGTATTCAATTCGCGTAAATCGTTAATTGAATGGGTGCAGAATACTGGACGTAATTTGGGTTTTGTTATTGTTATTAAAAGGTCAGAGATTGGTGGATTCGGGAGGAGACACAAATTCTTGTTAAAATGTGATCGTGGTGGCACCTACAATAGTAAGAAAACCTCCACAAGGTTAACTGGCACAAAAAAACGAGATTGTCCATTCAGAGCTAAAGGGATGAAATTGAATACATATGATGATTGGATGGTAAGAGTACTATGTGGAGTGCATAACCATTTCGCGGCATTATATATCGAGGATCATTCTTATGTTGGTAAGCATGCATTCCCAAATGTGTTACTGATGCATGCTACATGTAAAACTAACAGGTTCAGGATGATTCTATTTGAGATTGTGGGCGTGACTTCATCAAAGTTGACATTTTGTGTAGGATTTGTTTTCTTACAATCAGAAAAGGAGGGCAATTATACTTGGACACTGAATTGTTTGCGGTCGACAATGGATGAATCAACTTTTCCGAGAGTTATTGTCACTGATAGATATTTGGCATTGATGAGGTCGTGTGCCCAGGTATTTCCTGAGTCGATGAAACTGCTTTGTAGATGGCACATCGACAGAGCTGTTATAGCCCACTGTAAAAAATCATTTCGAGACAAGGAATCTTGGGATTCATTCTACTCCATGTGGCACATATTAATGGAATCAGAAACTGATAATGCGTATGTGCACAATTTATCTGCTCTTGAGATAATTTTACAAAACTACTCCAAAGTCAAGAATTATATTAAAGATGTATGGTTGATGCTCTATAAGGAGATGTTCATATCCGCCTGGACAGACACCTACATGCATTTCGGCAACCTGACTACTAACAAAGCCGAGAGTCAACATTCGAAGTTGAAACTATACTTGGGCACACCTCAATCAGACTTGGAGTCAGCAGTGTCGTCTATTCATCAGCTCATCCAAGGTCAGTTCACAGCAATAAAAAGCTAATTTGGAGAAAAGCAAAAATAATGTCCAATATCGATTCAAAATAGACCTATTCCGAGAATTATGGGGTTTTGTCTCAATGGATGCGTTGAATCTGATTTGGTTGGAATTTGAATAGTCTAAAGTTATTGGTGAAGTCATATACTCTTGCGGATGTAAACTTCGTATGAGTAATAGACTACCATGTGCACACGAGCTTGCAATATACACGAATGAAGATTGTCCTATACCAATTGCTTGCATTGATAAGTTTTGGAAAAAACTTGACTTATTGCCAAGTGTTTCACCTGTCAATGATGATATCGATTGTAGTGTCGAGCAACAAATGTTCGCAGAACAGTTTAAGCGTCAATCAAAGCCTGATAAAGTCAGTCTACTAAGGAAGTTGAGGGAAATAATTAATCCATCAATAACTTCTCTTTTTGAACCAGTTGTTAAGACAAATATTAGTGGATGCCCGTCCTCAAAGAAGAAAATAGACAAATCAACTTGTTGTAATCAGTACGCATTCGATTTTGTTCAGCACGATTTGAATCATTCTCAGGATCCAGTTAGACACAGTAGTTCATCTATTCGCCCCTCCGCAAACAGGAAAGTAGACAGATCTATTAGCAATTATGCGTCTGCATTCGAGTTCGTTCAGCAGGAAGATTTGTGTTATTCTCAAGAACTAGGTAGACATAGTTGTTCATCTATTTACAGCACTCCACCACTTCCTACTCAAAGGATTTCAAGATCGAGGTCAACTGCCTATGAGCATGTATATCTTAGTCAGTTCCCACCTATATTGCAACCTTACATTATGTTCGTAAAAGATGTAAGAGCTGATGGAAATTGTGGCTTCCGGCTATTGCTGGATTACTTGGTTTTGGAGAGGATGCATGGGTAAACGTTCGGCAAAACTTGATTAACGAGTTGAGAACATTTTGGGCAGAGTATATTAAACTATTTGGTGGTTATGATCGGGCATGTTCCATTTACAACTCACTAAACTTTTGGGAATCAGATAGACCAGCACCACTTCAGAACTGGATGACAATGCTAGACATGGGTCACTTGATTGCTTTAAGGTACAATGTCATATTACATCTTCTTAGTTCTGAACAGTGCTTGATATTTTTGTCACTACAATCAATGCCTCCACCACCGTATGAACACGTTATTATCACTATCGGGTTCGTTAACAATAATCACTTTGTCCAAGTTGCCTTGACAAACGGTTACCCGATGCCTCCCATTATGGTTCAATGGTTGAGACACATGTACGATTGCGCAGCTGCATGGTTACGCCGTACACATAACAACTAGAAGCATTTATTAAGTGTAGACGTTCTATGTTTCCTCCTGAAATCACAGTGTTGTAATTTACATCATTTGTTTGAGTATCGAAATGTTATTTGGTGGTTAAATTAAATTAAAAAGCCATTTTTAGTAACGCCGTGTAATTAAAAGTCTCATATTACTTCTTACACCCCCATATTACAACTTTTTTGTTCATTTATTATTTATTAGCGGTAATAACTAGTTATTAGCGATAATAACTAGTTATTAGTGATAATAAATTAATGGTATGTTTTGTAGTTTATTAAGAATTTAATTTATTTCATATAAATATTTCATTTAAATGTAAAGTTGGTGGGTCCCATGATTTTAAAATAAATGAAGAAAAAAGTTAAAGCATGTGGGATCCATGGTTAACAAAGAATAAAAAAATAAAAACTATCCCTCCTATTGTGTTTTTTCAATAAAGGATGTAAAAAGTAAAAGTAGGGTCTCAAAAACATGAACGCCGTTATTTTCTTTCTATATTGTTATACACACAGACAGATATTATATGAGATGAGACAACCCGCTCCAATCCCAAGAACTATCTAATCAATGGGGGTGTAAATAGCAAAAATGGGGGTTCAAATAGCGTCACTCTGGTGATGCATGAACTGTTGTCCTGATATTTCAAATTCCCAAATTCCCACTCTGCTGTGTTTGACATTGCACATTTTTTGAACCTAAATTCCTCTCTTTTTTCCGGTTCATTATTTGAGAAACAAGGTGCAGTAATGGATAGAAGCAGAGGCAATAGTGGTTTTTTTTTTTTTTTTTTCCTTTTGTTTTTTGGACTAACCAAGCAACCCACCGAGGACCTATTCCTGCATGGTAAATTTTGGAGACCATGGTCAGCGATACTCGAGTATAATTCAGAGCTCGGAATTGATTTGACAAAAAAACTCAACAAACTTGTTCATTAATGAATGAGAACTAAGAATAAAAGGTTTTGGACTTGTTTTTAGCTTTATATTTGTTGTCATGGATACAACAAAGCCATGTAGCTCAAAAAGATGTACACAACTAACGTGCTGCATGCCTGCCTGCATCTGTAAAGAATGGGACAAAAACATTTGCAAGTACGTATGAATAGAGTAGGTGTGGTGGACAAGTACATGAGTGGGGGGGAATGTGTTCTGGCAAAAGGACAAGGAGACTGACTGGCGAAAGGCTTCTCCAAAAAATACTTGTTTCTTTTTCCTTGTTAATATTTAAAGCGGTAACATGTTCAAAATTCAAATCCTGTTAAAACTAACAAGGGGGGAGGATCTTCACATAATGGAGATTCCTAGATATATGAGCTTTTGTACCATTTTCATAAAAGCAGAAGTATATTCAAAACAGAGAGGTGGCAAAACCCCTTTTTGACACCTCAGAAGCATGTGATGCTGCGATTTATCTTCAAGTACCGTATATTCTTGCTCTCTCTAATTAATACACCCATTTGGAAGAAGTGAATAATTCCTTTCCAATCATTAAGGCCAGACTGACTAATTCCTATGCGACTGCCCCTGCCAAAGGCTATTACCATACTTTGTATTGCACTTCAAGGATGAAAAATGGAGATTTGAGAATTTAATTAGGACTTTGCAGAGGAGTTCTTGTGATTTAGTGGTGGTTTATTTCTTATGACTTGCATGAAATTTGATGTTCAATTCTTTCATTTCTCAAATTACCAACAACTTAATTTCTTCACCAATAAAAAAAAAATGTTTGGACAAAGCACACGTATATCCGATTAGGGTTGTTTTCAATTCTTAGTACACATGTCCTCTAATAGGATCATGATTTGATTCCCAAATTCTTTCATTTCCCTGGTAAATTTGGTGGACGCGAGATTTGAACCAATGATCTAATGTCGTGGTGAGAATTTTTTTTGATAATCGAGAATGATGAGGATTTGAACTCACGACTTCCCGTTTATGTTAAGAGTTATTGCAGTTGAGTTTACCATCTCAGCCAACGACCCATTATTTCCAATTCGATGAACGGTCCGACTTTCAAAACCTTACTTAAGCTTCTCCTTGTATCCAAGTTCTTAACACAAATAGATATGGACTATTCAATAGTTTCAATTACTATCCAACATTTTGTGATTATCCAACAATTATGTTATCAATTGCATTCTTTTTAAATTTTTTTATGAAACATGGATTTGGGGAGGGGTAAGATTCGAACCCACACCCTAATAGGTGAGTGATACCTTACATGCAAGGTGATTACCGTTCAACCAACTGTTCACTGGTGCATTTTTTTAAGTTGAAAATAAGGGGAGGGGCAAAATGAGGATAAAGAGATAAAAATGACTGGAAAACCGGAAGTCGCTGGATCCGGCATGTATAATAACCACACGCTTGTACAGGCAGAGGGCCCATGACGCGTTCCAATTTTGTAAATTTAATTAATAAAGCCTGATAAAATAAATTAATTTTAAAATTAAAATTAAAGAAATATGATCCAACGGTCCACATTACATCTCGAGCTTCATATGATGGCCTTTCTCTACTACGCCTTCAAAAACGAGCCTCCCGTTGTGTTGTGTGCCTCCGAGTCCTGCAGTCTCCGTCCCTCTCTGTCTCTCCTTCCCTCAATCTCTCTCTCTTGGCGTTTAAAGGTCCGTTCCTCTCTCGTCTTCTTTCTTTCACATTCATATCGACCTGTTTATTACTTTGTAGATCTGGCGTTTCGGTTCTCCCTCATTTTGATGTTTATGTGTTGAATCGACGGAATTGATACAGATTGATTGATCAATTGAGATCATTTTGAATTTTATGTTTATCTGTGTGCGCATATGTGTTGTTTGAGTACTAGCTTTGTTTACGATCTGTGGGTGATTTAGCCTTGGTGCATTGCGAAGTTAATTTGTGTTGAATTGTGTTTGATGTTCTATGATTTATTATGGTGTTTTATCTGACAGCTCGGAATGTGAAATTTTGGTAATTCCATTTTGAATGAAAATGGGGCTTCTTGGGACCAACTGTTTCCTTTTATTCACGTGATACTGACATCTAACTGATACATTTTGTGAATTACATGCAATGTTGTTATTTACTGTGCTGGTTTTTGAGTGTTGTTGAGAAGGATTTCGTTGTCATCTTGATTTGGCTGCATCCAAAAAAATTTCGAAAGAAAGAAAAGAAGAAAATTGATTTGACTGGATGTAACTGAAAATTACTGATGAAATGCTGGATCCTTTTTTGTTAATGGTAAAAAAACAGTCCCATTAGATCGAAAATCTGTTCACTTCCAACTATCATGTATTGATGAAGCATATCATTGTCTATTACAAGTTCTGTAATTGGCACGATTTCTGTTGAGTCCTGTTTTCTTTTAGATTGAAATGTGATGATGTTTTTGGATCAACTGCATTAAGATGTTCATGGAAAATGTATTCTTTTCCTAATTCTATTGTGCACTGAAAGATGATGTGTTGCTTATGTGTCTAAAATAAATTCCTTTCTACTCTCTGTTCTGTTGCACTCTATGCAGTACAATCTAAAATAATATATATTTTACTCTCTGTTCTGTTGCATTATGTGCAGTACAATGGGAGGGTTGGTTTACCTGTAAATTATGATAAAGCTCCAGGAATAAATGATAATGAGTGCCTATTTCATTTTCGCATATGATGAAATTAATATTGAACTAGCTGTATGCATTACACTATTTTGTGCTCATTTTGTTCGCTTGCTTTTTCCTTTTATTTGTGTTTCTTTGTTTTTTGTGATCTGTCTTGTTTATCTACATTTTACACTCTGTTCTGTTGCACTGGACGCAGTACTATTGGAGGGTTGGTTGTACCTGTGAATTATGATAATGCTCCAGGGATAAATGTTAATTAGTGCCCATTTTCATTTTTTTGCATATTATGAAATTAATGTTGAATTAGCTAGGGAGTTGTGTTCCTCCTGGAATTGACTTCTGACTTTTTTCTGTACCATTGAGGATTGAATTTAAATACCCCACCAATGTCTTTGGACTGTTGTTAACCTTATGCGTGCCAGAATATATTTTTATTATCTAAAAGAATTATTATGTAACAGATAGTAGAAGATGGCTGACGCCGAGGATATTCAGCCACTAGTGTGTGACAATGGAACAGGAATGGTTAAGGTATTTAATGATGGTCTTATGTTTGGATAATTTGTGTTGGAATTTTTTTCTCTGACCCTTCTTTTCGGGTAGTTAATCATAAAGAACTTGTTGCTACATAACTTTTTAGGCTGGATTTGCTGGTGATGATGCTCCAAGAGCTGTCTTTCCCAGCATTGTAGGTCGTCCTCGTCACACTGGTGTTATGGTAGGAATGGGCCAGAAAGATGCCTATGTTGGTGATGAGGCTCAGTCTAAGCGTGGTATTTTAACTTTGAAATATCCTATCGAGCATGGTATTGTGAGTAACTGGGATGATATGGAAAAGATATGGCATCACACTTTCTACAATGAGCTTCGTGTTGCGCCAGAAGAGCACCCCGTACTCCTTACTGAGGCTCCTCTCAACCCCAAGGCCAATCGTGAGAAGATGACCCAAATCATGTTTGAGACTTTCAACACTCCTGCTATGTATGTTGCCATTCAGGCTGTTCTGTCTTTGTATGCCAGTGGTCGTACAACTGGTAAGCATTTTGATGATTTTCTTTACCTATTAGAGATTTAAAATCTTAAATGCAGAACAAATCAATAAGCACATCAAAAAATTTTAGGTACCTTATTTTGTGACTTTGGTTCATATTTTGTAACTTTGGTTGATGGCAGTGTTGTGATGAAATGTGTTAGTTTGTTCTCTTTTTTGAATTCACACCTTTGGCATGACTTTCTTCCCTTTTATTACAACTGTTGTGGCTTGTGCCCTTGCTGTGCAGGTATTGTGTTGGATTCTGGTGATGGTGTAAGCCACACTGTCCCCATTTATGAGGGGTATGCCCTCCCACATGCCATCCTTCGTCTTGACCTTGCAGGCCGTGATCTCACTGATAGCTTGATGAAGATTCTCACAGAGCGTGGTTATTCTTTCACAACCACAGCCGAACGAGAAATTGTGAGGGACATGAAGGAAAAGTTGGCCTACATTGCTCTCGACTACGAGCAGGAGCTAGAAACCTCCAAAACCAGCTCCTCGGTTGAGAAGAGCTATGAGTTGCCAGATGGACAGGTTATCACCATTGGTGCAGAGCGTTTCCGATGCCCAGAGGTCCTCTTCCAACCATCCATGATTGGAATGGAAGCTGCAGGCATCCACGAGACAACATACAATTCCATTATGAAGTGTGATGTTGATATCAGGAAAGACCTGTATGGAAACATTGTTCTTAGTGGTGGTTCAACGATGTTCCCTGGCATTGCTGATAGAATGAGCAAGGAAATCTCTGCACTTTCCCCAAGCAGTATGAAGATCAAGGTGGTGGCACCACCTGAAAGGAAGTACAGTGTCTGGATTGGGGGCTCCATCTTGGCATCTCTCAGCACCTTCCAGCAGGTTTGTTTATATTTTATGCATAAATTTGAATACGAATGGTTCCTTGTTGAAGTAAGAATTATCTAATTCGAGTATTTCTTGCCTGTTTTTTGAGTGCAGATGTGGATTGCAAAGGCAGAGTACGATGAGTCTGGGCCGTCAATCGTGCATAGGAAATGCTTCTAAATGCTTAGGGACGATGAAGAAAGAGTACTGCTTTGTTTTCTTTAAAAAGTGCCACTTCCAAGCCTTTATCCATTCGACCTTTGTTACCATTTTATGTTTTTTTTTTCTCATGTTGGAGTGAAGACTTATGGAAGACGAGTAGTTGATTGCCAAAATGGTCCAATTCTTTCATTATTATTTGTTGAATTTTTACTGTTGCATGCCAATTCATACAAGTTCTACCTTTCATTATTCTTGAGTAGTTTGACAATAAATTAGGGCTTCCACTTTAAATGTACTGAGGGTGTTGGGTTATGGGAGATTTTGGAGGGTGTTGGTAACACCCAATTTTGTCCAAATCCCAAGCTTCCAAAATCGGGGTGAAAATTTGAAATGAAACTTTAGTTCCAAACCTAATTTGAATGCTTCGTTTGCAATTAGACAAAATAGTGTTCTTTAGAGTTAGGGTTTAGAAGCTATCTTTAAGTACCACGCATCTATTCGACAAATGACACTAAAAGATGTGGAATCCTTGTGGAGTCTTTGTAAGCCCAAGGTGCATGTATGAGAGTACGTGTGTTCTTACCCAAGAATTATTAGCCAAGTAATCTGGAAACTTGTGGAAAAAGAAACAATAATCAACACACGAAATTAACGAGGAAATTCAATTGGGAAAAAACCTCGAGTCTATCAAGCGACCAATCTTTGAAACAATCCACTATGAGAATGAAGATTATAGTAGTTCCAAATCATACACGCCTTAGTACATCAACTATTCAGCGTATATTTCACCAAACGCAGCAAGTCCATTAGCAGCACTTGCTTTGGCACCCATCAAAGACTTCAGCGTAAGATTCCTTTTACACAAAATCAGAAAACTTAATTCCAATCTCCAAGTATTCCTTCTGCATAAAATTAGGAAATTTAATTCCTAAGAGTTTCCTTTTGCTTAAAACCCTAGTCAAAGAGTTTCTTTTTAAAGATAACTCTAAACTAGTGTCCTAATATAATATCTCAGTCACACAAGAGATAAAACACTTTTATTCACCTCATAACTGAGCTGAAACACGAAGGGCATGTTTGGATCTGAACCAAAATCGTGATTGGAGTAGCCTACATCAAGTTAGACCAACAATGTAAGCTACTTCAGGTTACATCACTGCACAAAAATACAGATAACACAAACACATAATCAACCAGTTAATCTAACCACTCATACTGTCATATACTAGTGCGGTTAAAGACCCAACAATGTAGATCGAAGGCCTCTTCGTGAGCTCAAGATCGACGTGGTTTTCTCAATATGGTGAAGTCAAGTAAATTAAGGAGTCAGTTAGGGTTTCTAGCTACATTCTCTTGTGTAGGTTTGTGATCTAGGGTGTTCCCTTGATTGCTTAATTCTCAATAGTGGATTTGAGAGAGGTTGGTCGCTCATAGACTCGATGATTCTCTGCAATCTTCATGACAAGGTTTTTCTAGCTATATCGGTGTCTCTATTTATACTTTTTTATGTTTGTTTATGCTTCCGATTGTTATTGTGGAGATTGCCATTGGATTATTGTGATTGAAAATCATTTGTGTTCAATTGAAGAACTGGAGTGAACTCTTAATGTTGGAAAATTTGTTGGTAACGTATTGATTATTGGATTTGTCTTGGGTTTACCAAGTGTTTTGGTTTTGGAGGTTATAAAATTTCAGTTTATATCGGAGCCGGTTCACCTTTGATTGTTGAGCTCATTTGGTGTTGATCCAAATACTTGTTTAATTGTGAAATAGAGACTCATGTGGTTGGGAATAGTAAAGATGTGGACTTTAAGGTGAATATATAAGAAGTTTAGATTGGCCAAAGGTGTTAAGTGTTATGATTGTAATGGATTTGGTCATTTACCACAACATTGTCCAAACAGGAAGAAGATCAATAGTAGGACACACAAATCACTTGGGACGATAGTAATCTCGAAACAAATGAGCAAGTGGGATTAATGTGCGAGCTTGAAAGATATAAATTATAAACTTGAACTTATATAACTTATCTAAGGCCACATCTTGTGTTTCTAAGTTGGAAATTTTGAGCTCCCAAAAGATGCATGGTGACAAAGGTGGACTTTGGTTCATTGAAGAAGTCACGACCTCAAAAACCTTGGAGCAAGAGGTCATGAAATATAAAGGGATCGATGTCTCGGGTGGTTTAGGTAAATGAATCTAGTCACCTTAACAATGTTTCCTATGCATCATCACATCCATCTGTATCAAAGCATAACTTGTTTAGAAATCTCATTCGAATAAGAATGTGAATGCACCTTTTGAGAGATACTCAAGTACCCAAAAGTGGGTTGAATGGTATGAATTTTCAAAGTATAGGTCTCATGTTCAATCAATGAATTGCTCTTGTAATCCAAAGAGGTTTGTGTCCAGTTACTACCATTGTGGCATCAATGGACACAAAGGCCAAAATTTCAGAAGTTGCATGATCGATCATTATGGGCCTAATAGGTTTTTCCTGTTAGAGAATTTTCGACAATGTAGAATGTTGGAGAATTTTCGACAATTTAGATTTTGCTTCAAGGCACGGATTAACGCCTTCCTTAAAGTGTTATTTGCCTCCACTACTTTGATGTTCGGCTTTTGCACAAAGGAAGAACACCCAAGAATGACCAAGAAAAACAGAACTTTAAAAAGTGCTTGGAATTCTATTTTGCAAAGATAGAATCCAAGTTTGAGAGTTTGAGAGATGATTTTTTGGATTGTAATTGAATGTCTTGGAATGATGTATCTATAGAGAGTAACACACCTTTTGGTGAAAGGTTGTATCCAAAAAGAAACACACCTTTTTGGCGAAGGGTTGTGTTTAAAAAGAAAGATATCTCTTGTCAAAAGAAACACACCTCTTGTGAAGGGTTGTGTTCAAGAGAAGTTGTAAGAGAAGAATTGTGTTTATTGGTATGAAACTACCATTATAAAAATTTCTTTATTATTTTGAAAATATTTCAACATTCCTCCACTATTTTCAAAATACAAATGAAAAATACACTTCTTGTGTTCATTTGAAAATTTGTGCATAAACAAAGGTGTCTTTAGGACTTGAATCTTCATGTAGTGTATGTATATCAAGGTTATTTTGGATGACATAGTAGACGAACTTTGAACTAGTGATCCTTTTTGAATAACTGGACACACAACACACACAAACTTTCGATATGAAGGTCATTCTTATTTGTCGACGCGTGGATTGCCCTTGCATTTGTATCTTGTTTTAGTGAGCGCTTTAGAGACAAGTCCAAGTCGCATAGAAAGTGGCACCACTTTCAACACTCACGTAGGTAAGCTTATCAAAGGTACTCCAATAAGTATAATACCTCACAAACTTTGTTATAAGCTTATTAAGAACTTTATAGCTCAACCTCCGTGTTTTACTTATAGGGGTCCAAAACACTTTTTCCTTGGGATGTATATACACTTCAAGTACTTTCCATCACCTAATATGATGTACTTTGCTCGTTGAACTCAAGAACATGAAATTTTCAAGTGTTGAGTTGAGTTTCCACTATTGGTGATTGTTTAGTAATAGACTTTAATCCCATCCCTTTTTGATGTTTTTCACACCATATCTCTTGCGAGACCCTTGGTTAATGGATTAGCCAAATTTTGACTTGACCTTACAAAATTTATTGTTATGGTACCATATGTGATCCATTGTCTCACCATACTATGTCTCAAACCTATATGTCTATACTTGCCATTATAAACTTTACTATAGGCCCTTGATAGTGTTGCCTCACTATCACAATGTATAGATATAGGCGCCATTGGTTTGGGCCAAATAGGAATTTCTAATAATAGATTCCTTAACCATTCAGCTTCTTTACCATAAGAAGCTAAAACTACAAATTCTGATGTCATAGTCGAATTTGTTATACATGTTTGCTTCTTTGAGCCCCATGCTATAGCTCCTCCACCAAGAGTGAAAATCCATCCACTAGTAGATGTATGATCATCAAGCTTGGTGATCCAACTAGCATCTATGTATCCTTTCAAAACTGTTGGATAACTGATTGGACCTCTATTTTGAGGTTATAATGTCCTTTAATTAGGATGTTCTAGCACTTAGTTAATGTATTTGATTGCATTTTAGCTTAATTTTACACTTACAAATGTTTCCCCTTGGTTTTGTAGGAATCGGACCTTGTTCGGGCAAGTTGGAGCACTTTTTGGGCACTTTTTGCTGTGAGGTGTCGGGACACTTCCCAAGGTGTCCGGACACCTATCCGGACCCGTCCGGACACTTTCTTCACAAATTGAGACAGAGGCTCACAAAGTTGGACGCATGAAGTGTCCGGACACCCGTCCGGACACCTACGGCGAATCTGCAATTTTCTGCACCGAAATTTCAAGGGCATTTGGGGTAAATCATGTATGTAACCAATGGGAAACGATTTTATAAGGGTAGTTAGGTATTTTCTATTGTAAAAAGAGAAGAAAACCCTAAGATTTGGTTGGCTTCCTATTTTATTCATTAACTTCTCCAAGGGGAAGCCACCATAGGAGTAGTGTAGATCTAGTTTCTCTCTCTAAGTTTTCTTTGTTGTTTTTGGTGCTTTCTCTTGATTTTGTATAAACTCTGATTTAGATGACAATAGATTGGATGTTTATTGCAACAATCATGAGTGGGTAGTTCTCTTCTCTAGTTTCTAATCCCGAACGGTGGGTGCAAGGTTTCGATTACTCAAGGTATGCTCAAAGAATCGTAGCTTCGATTTCTCTCTTTTAATTTCGTGATAGTTGTGTGATTGGATCTATGGGAATGACATATTTGATTGTATTCTTGGATTGTCTAGTCTAGGGATTGCATCTAATGTGTTCGATTGAGAATTGTTAAACCCATTGCATGATTTCCTTAATTAATTGAGTTTTTCATTGCATAGCTATTAATTATGTGTATTGATGATGGGGTTTTGGGTTAATTTAGGAATGTGCATGGGAGAGTTATGGTTAATTGATCTTTGAGTGTGAAACTAGGGTGTTAGCCAAGCCGAGCCCCAAGGGGGAACATTAATCCATAATATTAGGTGCTTATCCCTTTGCGTTCATCGTAGATTAAGAGACCCGATGGCCTACATGTATGAATTGAAGTCTTATATCCCAATTCTCTTTGCATATACATGATTGATAGTATCACACAATGCATTGTGTATGGTTGTGTGTGTTTGCAATGATACCTTGAGTATGAGAACCGAGTAGCCACCGGGACGGACTAGAGACTAGGTTTTTAATTAATTGTTTTAAATCCACTTTGTGCTTACTTTGATTACAAAATCGCTCATGCTACCGAGTCATTCGGCCCATTTCTTTTACTTGCTTTTATTTGATATTCATTGTGTTTATTAGTGTTAGCTAGTCATTTGCATATCATTCACTTCAAATTTGCATTGCTTCCTCGTGGATCGATACCGGACTCACCGGTTTATTACTTGACGATACCCTACACTTGGGGTAAGCACACACACACACTTTACTATAGGCCCTTGATAGTGTTGCCTCACTATCACAATGTATAGATATAGGCGCCATTGGTTTGGGCCAAATAGGAATTTCTAATAATAGATTCCTTAACCATTCAGCTTCTTTACCATAAGAAGCTAAAACTACAAATTCTGATGTCATAGTCGAATTTGTTATACATGTTTGCTTCTTTGAGCCCCATGCTATAGCTCCTCCACCAAGAGTGAAAATCCATCCACTAGTAGATGTATGATCATCAAGCTTGGTGATCCAACTAGCATCTATGTATCCTTTCAAAACTGTTGGATAACCACAGTAATGGATTCCATAATTCATAGTGTTCTTTAAATATTTTAGAACTCTATACACAGCTTGCCAATGGATATTGCTAGGGTTAGATGTACACCTACTAAGCTTGCTACAGCAAAAGCAATATCAGGCCTTGTTGATGTCATGACATACATTAAGCATCCAATCACTCTAGCCTATTCTAGTTGATTGATTGCCATTCCAGTATCAGTATACAACTTCAAGTTTAGAATTTTCTCAATATAATGTGATTGGGTTAAAATTAGTCCATCTTGATTTCTCAAGATTTTAATACCCAAAATCACATCTACATTACCCATGTCTTTTATATCAAACTTTGATGATAAAAATTTCTTGACATTTTTGATACTTTCAAGATCGGTACCAAAAATTATCATGTCATTAACGTAAAGGCAAATAATTACTTCTCTACCTCTAGTGAATTTGCTATATACACACTTGTCGGATTCATGTATCCGAAATCCATTTGACAATATAATTTGGTCAAACTTTTCATGCCACTGTTTTAGAGCTTGTTTAAGTCCATATAATGACTTAATCAATTTACATACTTTAGATTATTGACCGGGCATAACAAATCCCTTAGGTTGTTCCATGTAAACTTCCTCATCCAACTCACTATTTAGGAATGCCGTTTTGACATCCATTTGATGAATTGAAAATTTATAAATTGATGCTCAGGCTATCAAGGCTCTTATAGTTGCTAGCAACGGAAGCATAGGTGTCAAAGTAGTCTATGCCTTTCTTTTGTGTGAAACCTTTGGCTACTATTCTTGCCTTGAACTTATCAATAGTTCCATCTATCTTCATCTTCTTTTTGAAGATCCATTTACAACCTATTGGTTTTGAACCCTTAGGTAAATCGACTAATTTCCAAGTCTTGTTACCCATAATTGATTCCATTTCATCATTAATTGTTTCTTTCCAAAAAGAGCGTCTTGAGATTTCATAGCTTCCTCATAGGTGAGAGGATCCGGTTCTATATTTTGGGAAACTGTTATTTGTCTAGAGAGTGTATCTCTAGAACCTTATACTAAATAGACAATGAAATCCGGTCCAAAAGACTTAGCTACTCTAGGTCTTTTGCTTTTCCTATCTAAAATAGGTTGTATAGATTGAGAGCTTCCACCACTTTCATTATTAATTGATTCATCACTTAAATTAAGCAGTGCTGATGTTATTTCATCCAATTCACTATTTGCACTATATTTTTGTAGCGTTGTGAATCTTTCCTCGTAAAAGAATCCATCTCTAGATTCAATTACGTTTTTCACATTAATGGAATCATTTGGTTCAATTACCAAAAATCTATATGCCTTACTATGTTCAGCATATTCAAGGAATATACATTCAATTCCTTTTTCTACCAATTTCTTTATCTTAGGTTGAGGTAGCCTAACAATGGCTCTACACCCCCACACTTTAAGATATTTTAAATTTGGCTTTCTTTTCTTCCATAGCTCATATGGGGTTATAGTAGTCCTTTTTAATGGGACCCTATTTAAAATATGACTAGCCGTTAATAAAGCTTCTCCCCAATAGCCATTACTTAGTCCGGAATTAGATAATATGACATTAACCATTTCAACCAAGGTCTTATTTTTCCTTTCGGCTACACCATTTTTGTTGTGGTGTATAAGCTGTGGAAGTCTCATGAATCAATCCAATTGATTCACAATAAGAAGGGAATTGATATTCACCTCCTCTATCTGACCTTAGACATTTTATTTTAGTGCCAAGTTGATTCTCAACTTCTACCTTAAAAATCTTAAATTTTTAAAGGACTTCATCTTTTGTGTACATTAAATAAATATAGCAATATCTAGAAAAATCATCAATAAATGTAACAAAATATTTTTTATCGCCTCTTGTAGGATTGCCATGTAAATCACATACATCACTATACACTAATTCTAGTAAAGTAGATATTCTATTTACTTTAGAAAAAGGCTTTCTTGTTATTTTTGTTTTCATGCAAATACTACACTTTTCATTCATATTATTAGTGCATGTAGGAATTAATTACATGTTAGCCATACTATTTAGTTTAGTAACATTTATATGTCCTAAACGATTATGCCATAAAGATAATGAATCAACCATATAAAGAGAAGCAATATTCTTATTAATATTAAGATTAAACATCCCCTCATACAAATAACCATTTTCCACAAAGACACCACCCTTTGACAATACAAACTTATTGGACTCAAATACAAGCTTGAAACCATGCTTGCTAAGTAAACTACTGGAAACAAGATTCTTCCTAATGGAAGGAACATGGTACACATTGGTAAGGGTTAAAGTCTTGCCACTTGTGATCTCTAGAATAACTTTACCCCTGCTATTGATTTCAGCGGTAGCGGAGCTGCCCATGTAAATCACATTGCTATCCTTTACCGGCACATATTTAGAGAACATAGACTTTTGCAAACATGCCTAGTTGCCCCAGAATCAATCCACCAATTTGTGTCATCCTCAATAGAATTGATTTCAGAAATCATAGCCACAAAGTTGTTATCTTTTGGCTTCTTTTCTTCTTGCTTCTTTTTGAAGCTATAACAATCCTTCTTGAAATGACCACTTTTCCCACAATGGAAACATGTACCCTTGAGCTTCTTGTTGTTCTTGAACTTGGCATTATTCTTCCTTTTCTTGTTTCCATCCTTGAGTGATGTGTCTTGCTTTGAGTTTTGGCCTTCTTCCATCATATGAACCTTTGAAGAATGTTCTTCAATTCCACTTTGGTTGTTTCTAAAAGCCTCTTCAACTTGGAGATGTTGCCCAAGTTGATCCAAATTCATGTCATCCTTTTTGTGTTTTAAGGATTTCTTGACATCTTTCAATGATAGAGGCAGTTTTTCTATGATGGAAGAAACTGAAATAGACTCATCCATATTCATGTTGTATTGAATGAATTGGTCAAGAATATGCATAATCTCATGAAATTTTTCCATAATAGATCTACATCTACCATTTTGTAATTCATGAATTTACCAACAAGAAACTTCTTACTTGTAGCATCTTCGTTAAGATACTTAGTTTCCAATGCGTCCCATAATTCCTTGGCGGTATCCTTGCTTTGATAGATGTCGAAGAGAGCATTGGACATTGAATTGCCAATGTGGCCCTTGTATATGTAGTCATCTTGCTCCCATTTGAGTCTTGTACGAGTCTGCTCCATGGTTTCTTCATCTCCTTGTGTTGGCGTGGTGGTGGTGAGTACGTACACAACTTTGAGACTTGCCAAAAGGAAATGCATCTTCTTTTGCCAACGGTGAAACTTAGAGCCATCAAACCTCTCTAATTTGACAAAATCTAAAGTAAATTCTCTCGATGAACCAGCCATAGAGATAACACTTTAAGATTGTTAGAGAATTTTCGACAATGTAGAATGTTGGAGAATTTTCGACAATTTAGATTTTGCTTCGAGGCACGGATTAACGTTTTTCTTAAAGTGTTATTTGCCTTCACCACTTTGGTGTGCACAAGATAGCAGCAAATACACTTCCAAGATATAATGAAGCACCACATATTTAACGTTTGATGTTCGGCCTTTGCACAAAAAAAGAACACCCAAGAATGACCAAGAAAAACAGAACTTTAACAAGTGCTTGGAATTCTATTTTGCAAAGATAGAATCCAAGTTTGAGAGTTTTTGAAATAATTTTTTAGATTGTAATTGAATGTCTTGGAATGATGTATTTATAGAGAATAACACACCTTTTGGTGAAATGTTGTATCCAAAAAGAAACACACCTTTTTGGTGAAGGGTTATGTCTAAAAAGAAAGACATCTCTTGTCAAAAGAAACACACCTCTTGTGAAGGGTTGTGTTCAAGAGAAGTTATAAGAGAAGAGTTGTGTTTATTGGTATGAAACTACCAATATAAAAATTTCTTTATTATTTTGAAAATATTTCAACATTTCCTTGTGCCTACATGTCACCATTATAGAATTAAAAGATTTATTAGACCTACGTCTTTAAAAGTTACATGGCCCTTCCAAAAAATATGCATAAGGTTAGGAAAAATGTGGATCAAGAAAAGTGAGCTCCAACATATTGAGTTCTTAGAAAGTCGATTGGAGTAATCTCATTGAGAAAAGTAGATTTTTTGCCACTAAAAGATAGCCCCTATTACAATTCAGTCCTCCATGTTCCATTTGTTTCACTTTGGCCACTGAAAGATAGCCACGTGAAACACTGGTGTAAAATGAGTGGCCAAAATGAAACAAATGGAACGTGGGGGACTGAATTGTAACAATAGTCATCTGTCAGTGGCAAAAAATGTACATATTTTTTAAGAGGAAAAATAGTTCGTTTTTGAATATATACTTTATGAAAATTTTAAGAGGATAATTATTAGAAATGACACAAACACAAAAAATTGCCTTTTTTTTTTTTTTTACTTTTATTACACACACTTTCATTACAAACAAGTCTTCAGTTGAGTCCTTTTATTAGCAAGACTTTTATTACAATAACACTTTTCTCTGTATGTTTTTATCATTGGTCTTCATTGAGTAATAAAACTATTACCCTTTTTTTTATTTACTTCAATTTTTTTTATGTCAGTACTAATAGGACGTCATGGGCAATTAGGATTGAAGCCTGGGCCTCCATAGTAAAAGCCCCTGCTAGGGGAATTTAGAATAGGGAAAACGATGTTGTAACAATTCGTATTTGTAGTTAGTGTCGTAAGGTTAAGGGAAGGAACTGGCTTTAAAGATTCACCGTCAGTCAAATCCTCGATTTGTAGGTTGTGGAAATAACTTGCTTTTCTAAATCCTTCATCCGCAAGGTGGCCACTCCCCATCGATGTTGTCGTATGCCTGTTTTGGGGCCTTGTGTTAGACACCTTGCCACCCCATTCCACACGGCTGCCACTTAATCTTAAGTGATTGAAGTATAATCTTAGCCAGTAACCTATCCGTCTTCCATTAATCATCAAATGCCAATGTGCTCCAGTACCCTAATTTAAAGGTACAATTATATAAAAATGAAACAGAAGTGATAGGGATCCCAGTAAATCGGATCTCAATCATCCCAGTGATTGACATGTCACTCTCTGGTTCGATCATCAGATTTTTGTAGGCCCCTACATTTACATCAATCAAAGGACAAGATGAATTATTGGGAGAGATGACTGTGATCTCATTTACTGGGGGATCCCTAATATTTTTGAAAATGAAATGGAGATTTGATTTATATCAACGTTTTGCTATTATTAATTACCCTCTGTATAACTATAGTTATATCAACTTGATCACCGTCATAAGCAGATAAATGAAGTTGACCTCCCAAAGTCACGTCCTCTGCGATCTGTTCGAATCCGTCACAAAAATTATTGTAGCATCCCGTTCCCATACCTCCCTATATAGAGAGTTCAACAAACTACATTACTATCCAAATCAAAATTCTTAAAATTGATTAAATCAAATAAAATTAAGTACGAGCTTACAGTCCAGTAAATATAAAGTCTTGTTTTTGTATCACCATAAAGAGATGGGAGGACCTGATTCGAAGAAAAATAAAAAAAAATAAAAAAATTTAATGATATTAACATGTAACCTATAAACAAACAAATTTATGATGGAAATAACGAGACTAACATGCCATCCAGCTTCAATAATATTAGTTTCTTGGTTTTCTCCGTTTTTTATCGAAATTTGAGCAAGGCTAAACTCATCCTGCTCCTCAACAACTGGATTCCACACGTTTATTTGTGCCCCTGCCCCAAGTATTTCTCCTGGTGCGCTATAAACAGCTAATGCTTGCTATAACCATGCGCACAAAACGTTTAAAGATTAATATATTTTCTAATTAATAAATTATAAATTTTTTTATTAGAAAATAAAATGACTAGAAGTACCTCAATAATGCCAGGCACTTGAGGCTTACGAGAAGAATAGTGGTGTTGTTTTTTCATACTGTCAGCTACTGTGTTTGGTTGTATAGGAATGATAGCCTTTGGAGATTTTGTCCCATCTTTCAGCCAAATTTGAGATACTTGAGAATTGTTTTCCGACTCATCTTTTTTTCCTTTCAACCACTCTTTAGCAACTCTCTGTTTATTAATTAAGTTAACAAAGCATAGTAATTAAAAAAAATAATTTATTTTGAAATTATTTTATCTAAATATTGTGGTATCGATATTAAGCTATGCATATAAAGATCAAGAATATAAGGGAGAAGAAAATACTGCCCACAATTACCTCAATAGTTGGTAAAGAGGACTTGTTCATCATCGTTTGTCCCTCCATGACAGGTCTGGCTAAAACAAGACTACAACAGAGAAAGAAGATTACTTTCAAAAAAGAAAATAATAAGAACCTCATTGTTCGTAGAGCCGGCAAAAATAAATTCTGAAGGAATTTGATGGATTGAGTGATAGGTGAAAGCAATCAAATATTGAGTATTTAAGGTGTAAGGTTTTCTTGAAAGTGCACATTAACAGCTGGAAACTTTTGTCCTATTAATTCAATTCCCACATTCAAAAATGACAACTAATACAAGAGAAACTAAAAAAAACATGATTCATCTGCCTAGAAATATCAGTTTGGCAAATAGTGAATGTTCCCACATTTGTTTTTATTAGATGGGAAAAACCAATTACCATCGGTTAAGGTTTAAAATATTAAATTGATTATTGAGCCAACATCTAAAAAAGAAAAAAAAAAAAAAAAAAAAAAAACCTAATCACACATTTTCTTTTCGAAAAATATATCGATCATTTTAATAATCAATTTAGTTTACTACGCAAAAATTATTTAAAATATCTTTTTTATTGATCAAAGTGCCCTGAACCATTATTTTACTTCTAAATTTCAACAATCAACTATCTTTTCTGACGTTAGTGTGATTGGACAATCATAACTCACTCGTTTGAGTTTTGATTGAAACGATTTTTGTGGCATTCGAAAGAAGACTCAAAGATCCATATATATGTTTTTAATACATTTTTGGATATTCGAAAATTTTAAAGGCCAAATAAAGACTCAAAATTTGCGCATTGAAGCTGTATTTGTGACATCAGTTTGTTCGGTGTAAGTTTGTTCGAAAAGCCATAACTCCCTCTTCTGAGCTCTTATCAAGATGATTTTTATGGCGTTCAAAAGAAGACTCTAAGTCTCACATAATTATTTCTAATACATATTTATAAATTCGAATATTTTAGAGGTCAAATAGAGACTCAAAGTTTGTGAATTGGAGTTGTGTTTTTGACATTAGTGTGTTCGGACAGCTATAAGTCACTCGTTTGAGCTTCAATTGAGACAATTTTTTAGACTTTTGAAAGAAGACTCTATGACCCACATAATTGTGTGTAATACATTTTTGGAGATTTGAACATTTTAGAGGTCAAATCAAGGTTCAAATTTTGTGCATTAGAACTGTATTCATTTATATTCATTATCTGTTGTGATTTTGCTATGATTAGTATATATTGAAATTTATTTGCACTAAATATATTTGCATTAGTTTATCTACATTATCTGTTGTGATTTTGTATATTTCGTATATATTAAAATATATCTGCACTAAATTTATATGTGTGAGTTTATTTGCATTATCTATTGTGGTTTTGTTATAATTATTATATATTGAAAGTTATTTGCACCAAAGATAAATTTATCTACACTGTAGATAAATTATATGCACCGCAAAACAATTATATGCATTGTAGATAAATTATTTTACAGTATAGATAAATTATTTTGCAGTACAGATAAATTTATCTACACTAAATTTATTTGCGAAATTTTTTATTTTAGAATATATCGACAATTGATCTTGTTTGAAAGAGTTTTCCACGCTGATTTAGAATCTTTAATTTTTTTCAAAATTCGCCATGTATTTTGAAGTTTTGTTTGAGAAAAGAAAAAATCAAAACTGATGATGTCATGCTTGAAGAAAATGTTGGAGAAGAAATAGCTGATCATTCACACTTTGTAATTTTATTAAATGAAAATGGGCAAATAGGTAATTTAATTAGTTGTATGTTTACTAATAATTTTTCTTTTTTGAAAGGAAGGTCATAGACCTCATTATATTAAGTTACCCAATAAATTGAGTAATTGAGGCTAGCAAGCATTGGGGCCACCATAAAGGTGGAATACAACGTAATGACTAAAAAAACAATAACAAAGTAATAAAACACAAACACAAAACCGGATATCGCCAGACATTACTGTACCACACCGAATCACACCACACACAGATTAACCATTGTCCAACGAGTCGACTCTACCGGGCTAAGCCAGGTAACAAATACTAAACAAAAAAAAAAACACAAATTACAACTTAGATCTACAAGAGAGGCTAAACGTCCTTAGATCTGAAAATCTCATTACTTAAAATCCAAATTTATGTCGTCGGAGCACCGGAAACGTTGGTAATCGAAGATCCGTGACAGATGAAGGAGATCGAAATCCGGAGAAGAAAAACATACAAAATCCTTATTCAATAACAAAAACATAACAAAATAAAACAGATCTGAATGCAGAAAGGGCAGATTTAACCCATAGGAGGAAAAGAAGAGGAAAGAATAGGGGGCGGGGAGAGAAGCAAATGGAGGAACGGAGAAAAGAGAGAAAGGAAAGGGGAAGGAGAAGGGGGAGGGGAGGAAAAAGGGGGAGGGGGATGGGGCGGGGACGGGAGTAGCCGCCTCCTCCTCCTCTCCCAAAGTTTTCTAATTTTTTCTTCTTTTCGAGAGTAAGTGGACTTACTGATAATTTTTCTTAAATTGTCCTTATTGGAATATGTCTTTCCAATTATGTCCTTATTGGTTATTTGCCCCTTTATTTAAAAGAAAAATTAGAGAAAAGCACAAAATTAGGGTGTCATGTTTCAATAGTTTCACTGAATATAAAATCAAAAATTGGGACAAAATTTTTAAAATTACCAATAGGCCCATGTATGTTTACAACTCTTGTTTCCAATATTTTTCTCTCTCTCACGCATGCTGACATCATATACTAATTATTTTACTTTTTTTCCTTTGAAACAACAAATCAGTTTATTTATCAAAATACATATCAGACTAAAAAAAAAAAAAAAAGATAGTCTGAATTTACGCGAAAAATCTTTTCAATAAAACCCACTATCGATATTTTATCTGGTGAAAATTTTTTATATTCATTTTTATCTGTTGAACAATTTATTTGAGAGAAAAGGCAAAATATTTGAAACGAGTTTTAAACATGCATAGGCATATTGGTAATTTAAAATTTTTGTCCTTACTTTTAATTTTATATTCAGCGAACCTATTGAAACGTGACATCCTAATTTTGTCTTTTTCTCTAATTTTCCTTTTAATAAACGTTGGCGAAATTCTCGAAACATTAGCTAAGGTATCAATTGGCACTATAGAATACACAATAAAGTAATCAATACATTTTTTACAAAGGAAATGTGTGATTAGGTCTTTTAATAGGAACTTAAATACTCAATTTCTTAACAGCTTGAACCATCAATAAACCCATAAATTCCATCGGGTATTTCGAAGTATATCTCATAATTTGTCATCAACGAGAGCAGACTCGGTTGGTGATAGGTTGGGTTAGACATATGTGTGCTCAATGTTCGATTTCAATGAAAAACATATTTTTCAACAGTATTTCAAAAAAAAACTCATAATTTGTTGGCGAAATAACCTATTTAATATTTTAAAATTTTGTCGATAACAATAAGATTTTTCCATCTAACAAACACAAGCGTGGAAAAAGATAATTTTCACTATTGTCAAACTGATACTTCTAGACAGATGAATTATATTTATATTTGTTTCTCTTGTATTAGTTGTCATTTTAGATGTGGAACAGGACAAAAGTATCCAGTTGTTAATGTGCACTTTCAAGAAAACCTTACACCTTAAATACTCAATATTTGAGTGCTTTCACCTATCACTCAAGATGGGGACTATTGCCACCCCAGAGTTAGGTAATGACATCTCAAAATTGTAAAAAAATCTCTATTTAATAACATCTTAGCTGGCCCTATCACTTCTCATTTCCCTCATTCCCTTCACTCTCCATCTTCCCTTACAACCCAGACTCATCACTCCCCAAGAAGACGAAGTGTTCGACGGAGCCTTCGAAGATGAACACAAAAGCACAGCATCGAAGAAATCATGGGAGGCCGTGAAGCTGTGGAGGTAGCCAACCACTCTCTTTCTCCAGGTCTCCTTCTCCTTCTCTCCTTCTGTGTCTACGATTCCACCGCAACCAAATCGAAAGCAACCAGTCAATCCTTAGATCAAGAATTGGAGAATCAGAGAACTGTGTGAGAGAAGCAGAGAGGGAAAGAGTGAGAGAAGCGGAGAGGGAAAGAGAACAAGAATCGGTACTGAGAATTGTTGCTGGGTTTTTTTTTTTTTTTCTTTAATCTCAGCCGTTGGTGAGATCCAACTGTTGAAATTATGGGGTACAGATTGTAAAATTGGGAAAAAATTGAATTGGATTGTACTCATAAATGTTATATTTTTTACTGAGGTTTATTTAGAATGGGGTGTACTTAGTTAAGTAGGGGTGCAAATAGTCCTCATCTTCACTCAATGCATCAAATTTCTTCATAATTTCTTGGCAAGTTTAACGAACCATAAGGTTCTTAGTTTTTTTTTTTTTTTAAATTAATATTCCTTCTATGTTGTAGTCTTGTTTTAACTAGACTTCCCCAAAGGCTACCATCCCTATACGATGAAGCACAGTTGTTGACAGTATGAAAAGACAATAACAGTATTCTTATCGTAAGCCTCAAGTGCTAATAGCATTATTTAGGTACTTCAAGTCATCTTATTTTCTAACAAATATTAATTCGGCTATTTGTTCATTCTCTTCGTTTTGTGTTGGATTGGAAACTGTAACATATTGGGTTCTTGTGCTTGTAATTCAACATTTATCGGTTCACCACTCTTTATAAACTCTTCTTCTAAGAATATAGAATTTGTGCTAACAAATACTTTCTGACTCTTAAGATTGTAGAAATAGCCACCACGAGTCCCTCTGAAAAATCCTACCTAATAGCAAAACACGGATCTTTGTTCAAATTTAGTAGTCTTATTTGCTAGTATATATATATGCCGAAAAACCCCAAACATTGAGATTTCTAGAATCAAATTTGTATTCGGTCCACATCTCATGGGTTGTCTTAAGTACTGACTTAGATGATACTATATCTGCGGCCATTTCTAATGCATATCTCCAAACCAATTCGGGAATGGTAGCATGTTATATCATGCATCTTACCATGTCCAGTAGAGTCTTATTTCTCCTTTCTGTCACCATGTTTTA
This sequence comes from Tripterygium wilfordii, assembly GCF_013401445.1. NCBI lineage: Eukaryota > Viridiplantae > Streptophyta > Magnoliopsida > Celastrales > Celastraceae > Tripterygium > Tripterygium wilfordii. The sequence continues at coordinate 5,168,804 of NC_052240.1, forward strand.
TTGTTGCAGAAAGTTAAGAACCAATGTCATTATTCATAAGATACTGCCTATACTCATCTAGCATGTATTCACCACTACAGTGAGATTGTATGTCTTGTTTCTTCAAAAAGGATTTAAGAGAGTGTGGCTAGACCTTGTGAGAAAGAGTTCTTGGTGTTTGTACACTTGATTCGGGATCTAGTTAAGTCTAGCAACAAAGTGGACAAAGCCTATTAGTAGGAGTGTCCACAACTGTGGTTATTCGGTTTTTTCGGTTACAAGGTCAGATACGGTTATGATTGAATAAATTTCTGGATATTTTTTTTGGTTATGGTTTTTTCTGTTACGGTTACGGTTATAACCGAAAAACCAAAAAACATTAATATATATTATATACTATATTATATATGTTACATATTATATACTATATTATATCATATAATATGTATTAGATTATAAATACATGTATATGTTACATATTGGAATTGTTGAGACGTCATGGGAGGCTAAATAGTATTTGTAAAACTCTGATTATGTCGTTATAAAAAATTATAAATTAAGATACCAATTAACTTAATTATTACACAAATTATAAATTAAGATTGGTTAATTGAAACTCATGAAGACTACCATTTTAACTGTGATGAGATAATATATTTATTATCATTATTATGGGTTTTTATCAAACTTTGTGAGATGGAGTAAGAGTCGATCATGGGTTATTTTCTCTCTCTATTTAAGATTTATTCATACTTCTTTCATTTCTTCAAAAACCAAAAACCGAATCTATCCGATCCGAAAAATATGGTTATTTCAGTTTGCTTATCCGAACATATATGATCCGGTTATAGATTCTAAAATATCATAACCAAATCAATTCGGACATTTCGGTTTCGGTTAAAAACCGAACCGGAAAGCTAATGGACACCCTACCTATTAGATCATATCAATTAGATGAGCTACTATAAATCTTTGTGTTTATCTTTGTTATTACTTGATTGTTTACTTGTGATTTGGTTATTCTCTGATTATCTGACATTGAAGTTAGTTATTATTTCTATTATTCCTGATTGTTATGACGTTTCAAGAAAACATGTCGTTTAATGATTAAAATTACAATGAATTCCAATATACATGAAGCAAAATAATAAAACAAAATTAAACTTATTAGAGTCGTAGACCACCTACCGTCGAGGTAATTGAATTGAATTGATTTTAAACTTGGTGTGTGTCAGAGGTGATGTGCCAAGACTGTGAAGTTTATCGGCAAATAATTTGTGGTAGAGTAATTGAATTGATTTTCAATGTTAACGGGAAAATTGTGAAAAAAAAATTAAGCTCAAAGCTATATAATATGTTGTGTAGTGTGTGACGAACAAAAAACAGACGATGGCGGAAAAAATATTATAATATTAGATTTTATGAGTTTTATATTAAATTTTGTTATTAAATTTAATCTAATAAATATAATCTTTATTAAAAACAATCACCTATTGTTTTTGAAATACCACTGAGAAATGTGTTTCTCATTTGCATTGAACCTTAGGTACACCTATACTTGGCTATTAACCATATTTTAAAATTTTTTTATTAAATTTAATATATAAATTAATAATTTTATTAAATATGTATTATAACAAAGTGGAACTCACTTTTTAAAATAAAATATTATTATATAAATGTTTAGTTAGTGGGCCCCACATCTTTTGTTTCAAAAAAAAAGGCTCAAACTCCTTTTGCCAACGGATCTATTGACGGATGGAAGTGGTTTGGTGGAGTAGTTCGCAAAGCGGGTCCGTCCCACCAAACACACGGATTTTTGTTGAGTTTAGTGAAACAAAGGAGATTTAGGAGCTCAAGCGGCCGTGCTATTGCTATGATTAAAGCCACACCCGCAACTCAATGAGCAAAATACAGAGATTTTCGCTTTTCTTTTTTGGACCACAAAGCTGTGAACTTAGTTGGAGAGGTTGGTCCTTCACTCTCTCTACTACTCATTTATGCTCTAATTCCATCATCCCCAACATCTTCTCTCTCCTCTTACTTTCATCTCTTTTTCTTTATTTTTTTTTTTTTGGTTAGAGGCTTCTTCTTCCCCACTTATTATCATCATTGCAACATGATCCGACCCACAATTAATAAACAAATTATAATCCAATTTCTCTTCAACCCATTCGACTCCTAATTATATTTCCCTTGCATATCCTAATTATATTTGTGGGTTGCCAAGTATTTTTAAAAAAATTGACTAAAATTTTTGGACCCGTGGTTCACCTACTGCACCGATTGGTGGTTGGCTTTGACATGTTGTTGGTTCACGGGTCAGATCTTAAACACAAACTACAAAGAAACACTGTGTGTGTGGGACATAACGTAAATTTTGAACAGAATGCACTCCTTCATGGAATTGGGATGCTGATGGACGCTATTCCATTTATTTGTTTTTCCTCTTCGATTGCTAATCAATCTATACATGGTTTATTTAGCATATGTGATTTACAAGTTATTGCACGTAACTAAACATGAATCACTGTGTCATTTTTCTCTTCTTAAATATAACATTGTCACTCACTTACACAATGTCCAGAAGCTCCTGCAGATCAATCAGAGTCGAATTGTTTGACTGTCCAGATTTGGTGCAATCTGTTCGGGTGATGAAGTTGAAACAAATCCAAACTTTCAGTGGTTGAGTTGAAACAATATGAAATTGGAGTACTGAGTTGGAACAAAGTCTATTAACTCTAAATATAACATAACATTGTTACAGTGTCACTGACCTTGTGTCCGAAAGCTCCTGCAGATCAATCAGAGTCGGAGGGATCAACTTGGTGTATGAATTCACTGTGACAAAAACTCCATTTCTATTCAATCTAAAATACAGTTTTTACCCCAAATCAAGACCATACACAAGATCAACAGATAAACCAATTCCCCCAATATTAGACCCAAAATGTTACAAACCCCCAAACTAAAAGAGAAAAATGGAAAATAACCTGGAGATGATGATGATCATACAGAGTCACAGAGAGATTAAAAGGACAAGCTAGTTAGTGAGCCATGGCGAATTGGGGCTCGAAATTGATGCTTCTCTGATTAGGCAAAGCAAGCATGGCAGTATGATCCAAGAAATCATTGAGTGCCACCACAGACTGTAAAATTGTCCTCAAATCATCAGCACAACAAAATCCCAAATTCCCTACACGTCTCACTGCGTACACATAGAATGTTATGCAGCCTTTCCTGAACTTGAATCTCGCCATTTCACACCCACTTACACCTCTAATCAGCTTCTTATTCACGTCCCCGAGAGCTATCTCCGCCGGGCTCACACGGTCTACTGCTGATTTCATCGTCTCCGACTCGAAAACAAACAAAACAACTTTCGATTTCTTGGTTCCAAGGCCGAGTGTGAGTGTGTGCCAGGCGTGGTGTGCCAGGATTGTGAAGTTTGTCGGCAAGTAAGCTGTGGTTGAAGGAAAAGGGAGTTTGTTGATGTTGTTGTTGTTGTTGTTGGGTTTAGTGAAACAGAGGAGACTTAGGAGCTCGAGCGGCCGTGCGCGGCGGATTGTGAATGATTTTACAATGAATTGGCCACCGAATCGGAGACCTTTTACGTCAGAGGTGGGTTTGAAAGATAAATCTGATGCGGATTTGGTGGTTTGATCATTTGGGTGTTGGTGTTTCTGCTTCTTATTGTGTTTCTTCTTCTTTTCTTCCATGATTTTTGGTGGATTTTGTGTTGTTGTGAACCAAGCAAGCCAAAAAAAGCTTGTTTTGATGTGTATGGTTTTTGCTCACTGACTTTTGAAGTGGATATAGTGTATTATTTTGGTCAAAAAGAGAAGACCCACTTTACATAAATTTGATTATCTTTATTTTGTGTTATCATATTCCATGTTTGTTATGTATGTATGCATGTATGTTATTCTCCTGTTTTTAAAAAGTGTGTGTCATTCTACATTTTTTTTAGAGTATGTTCAGGTAAAGAAGATTGGGCATCAATACTAAACATGATTATGTTTATGTTGAGAGGCATTATGATTTTGCCACTTCAAATATCAACTTAGTTTCTATATAAAAAAAAAAAAAACTTAATTTTCCATATATTATAATCTTCATATATAGAAAGCATTATTTATAGCTGTATGATAAACAGTTTCTTTTCAATGAGAGAACCACATTAATTTAGTCTATGTATATATTTGGAATGCTTGAATCGGCTCTCTTTCTGCAAATGGAGTCAATTTAGGGAGTGTTAGAACATTCACATTAGAATTTTTGCATATGTCGGCAGCTAAAATAGAGACTAAAAGTATAGATGTGAACAAAAAATCATATCCATTTGTATCTCTTAACAAGACTTGCATATTCCTTATTCAACAGAACATAGATTGTAGAATAAATCTACAAAGCAAAAACAAACAAGCAAAAATATTTTAATTATTTATAATTAATGTATAATCATTTTTATTATTTAGCATTTATTAACTAAAATATATTTCGTAATAATTTAATTTTTACTTGAAATCTAATAATATAAACAAGTCACAATATAATGAGCGGAAACTAATATTTTAATGTTGGAGAGATTAGAATAACTACTCTGATGATTTTTCTTGACTATAGATGTTGTAAATTGTGAAAAAGTGGTATTTAAATAGATAAAATAGAGAATCGGTGCGAATGCTCTTAATTAGGGAATAAAATATTTGCGCATGAATATTATACAAAAGGAATAATATAAATATGTCTGATTAAACAACTTCAAACTCATTTTTAATTAAATGTACGTGATTGCATAATATCTCCTAATAAGCAAAGAGTGGAAAGCCTAGCTAGAAGTAAAAAAAAATTCAAAAGCATGGCCATGTGCCTTAGTAACCTCGTGTTTAAGAATGATAATTATTCACTAAATTTGGGGTTTTAGGTCCACTAATAGAGGATTTGGGACCACATTATATATGCAATTGCACTTTTGGGAAATAACCCTAACCAAGAAATTGACCTGTTTCCCACAATCATAATTACTCCTCTATGTCTTCGCTCCCCTAATGGGATCTGGTACTTGAATTGCACAACTTTCTTGAATCCAAAGACTTAAAACTACTAGTTAGAAAGATTTATTTGACAACCCATACATATACATGAGGCTTATTAGTTTAGTAATTGATTATTTGTACATGAATTGTGTCCAGGTTTGAATTGGTCCCATATTGATATTAGTTTAGTTTGGTAGAAGTTGATAATATTACTTATGAAATAATTTAAAAAAAAAAGGAAAGATAAGGTTTGGATTACTTCATATGACAACTCATACATATATACATATACAAAGCTTATTGTCAAAACAAAAGTTGTTTCCTTCCAACTTTAATCATGTCATGACTATGAGAAGGAAGAACCAGAGGAAACATATTATAAACTAAGGGTGAAAAATATAATAAAAGATTTGTATGTGTAGATTTGTAATAATATAAAAGATAATGACATGAATCCAAATTTAGGTACAGAAAAAAATTGGGTTGTCAAGAATTTAATAACTTACTACTTATAGAGTTATAGATAGACATAATGTAATATATGCAAATTTAATTGTATTAATATAGATTTAATAACATACTGTATTTAAACAAATTCACAACATATAAGCAGTTAATAATTCACTACTAGAAATAGGGGTATCTTGCAACAGTTTTGTTGTGGGGTTCTGCTAACCATTGCGAAATATTATTTTTGACAATGGCTAAAAATTGAGTTGCAAATAGATTGATAATTTTGCAACAGTTAATGCATAACTGTTCCATAATCTTCATTCCACAACGGACCCAATGTAACTGTTGCCTAAAGTCAAATTTATTGTAATGGTTAATCTCACCATTGTAATATAATGGGCGATTGACAACAGTTTCATTCAACCGTTGCAAATAAATTGAGAATGCGCAATAGTTTTAGGAAAAGCGTCGCCAAAGGATTCAAGAATTCGCAAGAAACATTGAACCGTTGGATTAACCGTTGTCCATTGTTATTTTTTGGCAACAGTATTTTATATCTATTGTACTTGATTACTTTATTCGATAGCAGTTTTCATAACCATGTTAATGATTTAATTACTAGCAACGGCTTTTTAACAAATTGTTGTAATTTACACTTTATTGCAATGGTTAAGAGAACCGTTGCAATCACCGTTGTCAATTATCCTATTTTCTAACACGGTTTATATAACCATTGTAAAAGGTTATTATAACCGTTGCACATTGTTATTGTTGCAATGATTTTCTGCTAACCGTTACGTATTTATTAGTTGAAAACTTAATTTTATGATTTAGTGAATTATGATACACATATCTATAATATTTTAATAAATTTCATATTAGATTCTAAACATATTGTGCATGATAGCGTGTATATAGTGATGATCATCATCTTCGACCACGTCAGAGGGATTAATCATTGGTTTTCTCCACTAATTGCATTTGTTCTTTGATTTTTAATTAATTTTATAATAAAGACATGTATATATCGATTAATCTAAAAAAATTTAGTCTTACATATATGTATGTCAATGTTTGTGTATATATATTGGTATTGGTGGTTGATATACACAATATATATATATATATATATATATAAGTTATTGATAAAAATAGGCTATTGCGTGATTGAGCAAGTGAAGCTAGTGAGTAATTAATTGTAAGTTTCGTTCATACATGTATTATTAAAATTTATACATTTACGATATGTAACTTATAAAACTATTAAACAATTTGAACATGTATTAGATGTAATTTATCTTTAATTTCTTAGAATATTATTTGCTAATAATGATATATAAACCCTAGTTTACCTAACGGTCATTGACTAATATGATAGGTAAAAAAAATGTAGAGACAATATCAGGATTCATGATATGTGATTTGACTGATTTAACTAGCTTGTACAATGTTATAATACCCGATATAAATGTCTTGGCTTAAATTAGATTAGTGTCAATTAAATATGTGTTTTAGAAAAAAGAATAAAATTATTAAAAATTATAATATTATAATTCCTCATAAACGAACCTAAAGAAAAAGGAACTCAAACACTAATCACTTATTATGATTACCAACATTTCTCATAGGGCAAGGGGAAAAAAAAGAGGGAAAAAACTGAGGGAAATTAGCGGGCGGCCCTAATTTATTTGTCTAAAAAAATAAATTAATTAAAAACAATTCTAAATTTGAAGAAGAGAAGAGACGACGCGACTAAACCAAAAGCGGCCAACCCTAATCGACGTTCTCGTGCGGATTGCATTGGAGAAAAGAGAGAAAAGATTGCAAGCTCACAAGCCCCGACAGCTCCGGTTCTTGGCTTCCTAGTATGTCCATTATTCTCATCCATATAGCTACTGGTGTCATTAATATACATGGCACCAACGCTGATCGATAAGAATCAATACTAGACACAATTCGAAAAGGACCTTCATTACGCTATAGGAGCACCATTGAATTTTGAGAATAAAAGTTACTCAATATCACTTGAGGAAGGGAAATTTGCAAAATCATGCCGTAGTGTGATTTCATATGTTTGTGTTTTAGGTTTTGGGTTTGATTTTTTGATTGATTTAACTTGAATCTACTGATAAAGGTTACTCGTATTTCATATTGTCACTACATTGTCTATTTTGCTACCATGAATTCCCCAATTTTTTTGGGGTCCTGAGACTTGTGTTAAAGAAGGCTTTGATTTTGGGGTTTGAGTGTGATCAGGTATGGGCTGTTCACAAAAAGTCATACCTTCGGGAACTGCCCCATAAAAAAAATAACCAAATTATCCCATCATTGTCTACTTTAATTTTCTTTTAATATTGCTTGATTTGATGTATTGTTGACATTTGCAATTTTGGTGGGAGTGACTTTTGCAACTGGTGGGTTTGTGCATTAGTTTTAACGCGTTTGAAACAGAGCATTAGGCCTCTTCTTTTAATTTACTTGCTTGCTGTATTTCTATTGTGTAGGACATAAGTTGAGTACCATATTATTTTGGCAGAGGTGACACGCTAAGAATTTTGCTTATACTCTACTTTATTTTTTGGACTAGGTTGGTCCTTTATTTATGATACTTGCTATTTTAACATTTCCTTTCTTTTATTTTGCCTTATTTTTCCATGATTATAGGGTTGCGGCAATATGCAAATTCGTACCATGTTTTGCTGTCAAATTAGTCTTAGTTGTATATTACATTGTTATAGATATGTGTGTATGTGTATATTTTGGGGGAGGTGTCACAAGTTTAGCTGATGGTTTCAATCTAAAGATTGTCAAATCTTATTAGAATAATTAAGCAGTTTTTTAAACCCAATGCACAAGTTCCTTTTACTAATGTTGGGTCGGGAGGGTATATATACACACAAATGTAAATTCAATATATTTACAGATAAGGGATCTTACTCAAGAAAATCATTTGAAAAAAAAAATTAGTTGGTTATTGTTTAAGAAAATCGTTTGGGCCAATTAAAAAATCACTAATACTTTTTTTTTTCTTTTTGTAATCAGCTATTTAATTTTTTTTTTACGCATGAACAAAAGTTGGATCCATTGTGATAGGACTAAGCGAAATATAATGCCGGAGTTATAGGTTTTCTTGATTTTGCATTTAAAAATACAACTCAAGGAGAACGAATTTTGTGCCCTTGTGTTAAGTGTAACAATTGTGTGCGGCAAAATCGAGAAGATGTATACACTCACTTGATAGTCAAGGGTATTGATCCAACATATACCAATTGACGTTTCCGTGGAGAATGTTAGCCGTCTGCGAATGCTGAATTTTCAGATCTATTGGGGAGTCGATCATACAAATATAATGATATTGAGGAAATTTTATATGATACACATCCTTATATTTTTGAACAGCTTGAGGGTGATCAGGATGCAAGCAACGATGATCAAAGAAAAGGTCTTGACACAAATTTAGAGAGATTGCAAAGTTTGTTGGAGGATTGTAGACGGGAACTTTATCTTGGAGCTTCAAATCACTAAATTAACTTTTATTGTTAGGACGTTCCTGGTAAAGTGTCTTCATGGGTGGTCTAATGTGTCCTTCACTGCATTGTTGGAGGTTCTGAATGACTCATTTCCAAATGTAAAAACCATCCCAAGAAGCTTCAATGAGACTCATAGTATTATGAGAGGTTTAGGACTTGATTCAAAGAATATTGATGTTTGTGGGAATGACTGTATGTTGTTTTGGAAGGAACATGCGGACTCAAATTTTTGTCATGCATGTGGGGTTTCCATATGGATTACCAACGAGGACAAAAATTTAGAGAACGGTCAATCTAGTAATGCTACACAATAGGGCAAGTTTCCTTACCGGCTGGGAAAAAAGTCCCTACGAAAGTCTTACGACATTTTCCAATAAAGTCTAGGCTACAACGTCTATTTATGTGCTCCAAGACTGCTGTGTCTATGAGATGGCATGAAGAAGGTTGCATAAATGATGGCAAGTTAAGCACCCAGCTGACTCATTAGCTTGGAAAGAATTAGACTCGCTTTATCCAAATTTTGCTTCTGATTCTCGTAACGTCAGACCTGGTTTGGCAAGTGATGGGTTTAACCCATTTAGAAAAATGAATACGAAAAGCCTTGCCGTACAATGTTGCTGAGACTTTAAGTAAGCTTGGGGACTTCTTTAGGAAAATTTGTGCCAAAGTCATTTCATTAGAAGAAGTTGATGAATTAGAAGATGGCATTGTGGTAATACTTTGTAAATTGGAAATGATTTTCCCTCCATCATTTTTTGATGTTATGATGCACCTACCAATTCACTTGGCACATGAAATTAAGCTTGGGGGACCAGTCCATTTACGATGGATGTATCCAATTGAAAGGTGAGTTACTTGAATGAATATATTGTTTTGCGGGTTACTATTTGAAAGTTTGCTTTACTAATGCATTATGTTAAAAATAGGTATCCTGGGGTGTTAAAATCTTATGTTCACAACAAAAGTAAACCTGTAGGATCTATAGCCGAGGGCTATATTGCAGAAGAGTGTTTGGCATTTTGCTCAAGGTATTTAGACGAAGATGTTGATACAAGATTTAACAGACCATTAAGAAACTTTGACAATATTGGTACTGAACTACAAGGCTCAATTAATTTGACAAAAGATGGTTGGCCTTTAGGGAATGGAGAAATGTTTACACTATCAGAGCAGTGTTGGACTCAAGCACATCGATATATATTATTTAACTACGATGCAATCAGCTCATATCTAGAGTAAGTAATAAACTATCATTAATATTTTCAATGAAGAATTTTAAATTTAATTGACTTTTTATGTTCTATTTGTATAGAGAGCATCGAGAGATTATGGAAAGTATAGTATCTCGTGGAAAATCAAAGACATGGAATAGAGCATACGGACATAGCCGAGAATTCTAAGAGTGGTTCAAAATACGTGTGCAATCTGAAGATGTTTCTGAGGATATCAAATGGCTATCTCGCGGACCAAATATTATAGCCAAAATGTTCAAAAATTATGTCATAAATGGTTTTAGGTTCCGCATTCGTGAGCGCGACATCGGAAAGAAAACTCAAAATAGTGGGGTTGCTGTGATGGCCTCCACTACAAGCTTTGCAAGTAATAAGGATCAAAATCCAATTGTTGGGGATGTTGCCTACTATGGAGTGGTGAAGGAAATAATTGAGGGGGACTATTACGGATATCATACGTTTGTTCTCTTCAATTGTGACTGGTTTCAAGGGAAGAGAGATGAGTTTGACCTTCCAATGGTGAATTTCTCAAAATTAATTTATGAAAATGATATGTTTGTCTTAGCATCTCAAGTGCATCAAGTTTTCTATGTGCAAGACCCGACTGAGGAAGACTGGTATAATGTGCTTAAGGCAATACCAAGGGGCTATCATAATATGCAAAATGAGTCAGTTGAAGACAATTAAGCTGATGTACACAATTAATAGTTTATGCTCTAATTTTATGCATTAATATTTTACGCAACAATTATTATTCTTTTTTACACTCGCGATGCTTCTAATTTTATTCATTAATAAATATGATTGGCTGATCTTGATTTATTTTTCATCTTTTACATTCTCAGAGCTTCAATATGGGTAAGAACAAAAGGAAAATGTTGCAGTCAGCTGGTACTTCCAATGAAAGCTTCAAATCAGTGCAAGAACATAACAATAAATCAACATCACAATCTCATTCAAAGCCTCTGAAAAAGCGTCAAGCAGTGCTCCCAAGATGGTCTCGGGAGAAAATACCATCTTAGCCTAGTAGAGAGGAATCAGATTCTACTCATAGTTCAGAATATTCTGGTTATAGTTATAGTGATGAAGAGATGAGCATAGAAAGGGATCCTATAATAGAAAGTCATGAGTTAGAAGATGGAAATGACAAGGAGTATTCCTCTCCTCTTGAAACTGTACAAAGTACAATCGCCGCTGAAACAATAAGTGCAGGGGTTTCAAGTAATTATTATGTGCTTTTTATGTGTAGAATATTATTTTTCTTAAGAAATATACTTATAAAATTGCTCACTTTTTGTAGAGCCTAAAGAGAGAGTGGTTAGAAGAGAGACCAGGCACTTGAAGATACAAGGAAGGAATGAGAGTGCACGCCCTACTATTATTTTAAATGACAGAAATCAGCCTATTTGTCCATCCCGTGATGTGGCAAATCTTAGTTCTTTCAGACACTGGCTCGAAATGCACAATTGGTTCCACTTAACTTGGAAAATTGGCATTTTTTGGGGAGAAAGAAAAGAATGATTTGTGGAAACTAGTCAATGTACGTAGTGTATAATCTCATATGTTGTATAGTAGAATATCTGTGCAAGTATTTTAATTATTTTTTATTTGCTTGTCTTAAGAAAAATTCACCATTGATGAGGCTGAAAAGAAATGGGTAATGACCACAATTGGGTCAGCTTGGCGTTGTTGGAAAAGTCGCTTGAAGGCTAAGCATTTTACGCCTCACACGAGGAAATCGAAATGCCTAAAAGATCGCCCAGAAGCAATACCTATGGAACAATGGAAGAAGGTTGTAAAAGTATGGAGTTCTGAAGATACTAAGGTATGATTTATTAAAATTTTTTTACTATATATTATGGCTGTGTGGAAGAATTGAAGCACTTTGATATATGGAGTTCTGAAGATGTTTGGTCATCCAAAACCGTTGCCAATGAAAATTACAACAATCGCAAGGGCAACGGTCACCAAAACCGTTGCATAAGAGATTTACAACAATTTCTTGTGCAATAGCAACGGTTATTGTCCGTTATAAAATACCTAACTTTCTAATAGTGTATAACATACCATATCTAGAAAGGAACTAATATAATTGGTATTTATTTTATTGCCAATTATTTTAGTTCCCTTCATAAATATTTTTCCGAGTTTATGCTACTTTCACTAATTAATCACCTTAAATTAAAGATATTTTCTAAAAATTGATGACCATTTCCAAAAATTCATTTTTCACTAGCCATAACTCATTTTAATTGCAAATTTTGCTTCTTCAATTTTCTTTATTTTCATATAAATAGAGAATTAGACTCTGAGTGCCGGCACTAGTCATTTTAGTGTCCAAAGCGGTACAGTAAAGTGATGCCCTATTTAAAATAATAGTAAAGTGAACGGTACTTTTTTGCGATCTCCAATGAAAAAGAGGAGAGAGAAGGGAAGTTAAGGTTTATTTTTAATTGAGCTTGTAGTGTAGTGTAAATTTTAGACTGGACTAATGAGTTGGGTAGTAAAAAAATTGGACACCATGGCCGGCCTAGGCTTTGCTTTGGTTGCTTTACCCAAAGGTCGGCCCTCATCTGATAAAAGCAGTGCATATGCAATGATGTGGAGATAAATGAATCAACGATTTTACCAGAATATTGAAGGTATATATTTTGATACTTGTTTTACCCTATAAGACTAACAAGTTATTATTCTACTCTATAAATCCTTCCATGGATCATTCTCCTCTCCTCTGCCACCCATCCATGGAGAAGCCACTCATAGCCTTTACTAGTGTTGTCAAAGAATGTACGAGTGGTTTCTAAGTCTAGGGTTTTTCTAAGTCTAGGATTTTCTAAGAACTAACACACAAAATTTATATTTTAACTATTTTTGTTATTGCATATGATTGTGTGCACTATTAATTGTAAACTTTGTTGCTAAATTAATCTTATGAAGCATGTTTGCGTAATCCAAATTTGACCAATGAACTTTCACAGCGAATAAACAAACTGCGTGAAAATTACATTTTATTTCAATTGTTTGTGGAACATGACCAACGATAGAATCGTGATTTTATTAAGGAAGCTCCTAAATTTTCTAATAATAAATTAGAATTCCCAACAAGCCTTTTAACAGACATTACCCACAAAGTTCACCTAAATCAAAAACCTATTAATAGATAAGAACAAATCCCAATCAAAATTTTTAGTAGTTTTTCGAAATTAATCTCCTTGTAACGCGAATAGGTTATAAATTTGTTGGTTGAGTTACGACAATTAGTTTCCTATACATTACAAGCATTGTAGATCCAAATTTAGCATATACATATTGCACTATCGGTATTACACAAGCCAGTTAGCTAGATTTTAATATCTTAAATAGTTAATTGATGTTGAACTAAGAAATAGGTTGATAAGAAAGAGTGTTTAATTGTTTAAAGATATATTAAAAATAATGAAAAAAAATAGAAAGTCACTTTAATCCACCAAAACTAAATTAGCTAATCATTAAATTTATCGATCAACTTGTCTTCCAAGAATTGAGGGATAAATTAATCATGGATTACGACGACAATGAGATGGGGATTAGTCTTAAATTAGCCTATTTACGAAACAAAAGGTAAACATAGAACAAAAATAGATGGATACTAAATTCTAACCTTAATCACATCTCTTGCTCCTATAATTAGATTGTTTAATTTTAACAAATCCTTTACACCCTCAACTTTATAAATCCACTTCCACCACATCCACATCTTTTGTGCACCAGAAGTGCTCCCTAATCTCCAAAAAAAACTCATTCCACAACCATGACCACCACCGCGGCTTATCTCCTCCTCTTAACCACAGCTCTCAGCCTCTCCACCACCGCGTATTCCATCGGAGTCAACTATGGAACCCTAGCAAACAACTTGCCATCACCCACCCAAGTTGTCAACTTCCTTAAGACCCGAACCACCATCGATAGCGTCAAGATCTTCGATACAAATCCAGAAATTCTACGAGCTTTTGCTAATTCTGGGATTAGCGTTAGTGTCACCGTTGGCAATGGCGATATTCCTTCACTTACACAGCTCCCTGCGGCGAGGCAATGGGTGACAAACAATATTGCTCCTTATCATCCACAAACAAGGATCAAGTACATTTTAGTTGGAAATGAGATCTTACACTCCAATGATAATGTTTTGATGTCCAATCTTGTGCCTGCCATGAAAACCCTTAATTTTGCTCTTGTCCTTGCTGGATTGAAGGGTATCAAGGTTTGCAAAATTTTCTCTCTATTTCTAGGAAAATTTAGAGCATACATCCATAGTAGCTATGTCATTACAAAAATTTCATCTCTCCATTCACCTTAGAATCCACAATTTTATTTCAATCACTTGCATAGCTCAATACTCAAGTTGTTATTTTTATAATTTGTTAATTTGTGATTCAATTAAATAAATTAACTTGTTGCGTTGGGGCATCATTTATACCTAATAATTGAGAAATTCAAGAAATGAGAGTTGATAAATTGTGGAAGTTAAGATTTGAACCCAAGACCTCTCGCTCGATATCATCTTATAATTTGTTATTGTTTCAGTCAACTAACTTGTTGATTGAGACATTTCACATGATTTGTACGCTATTCTAATAGCTATCTATTTTTATTTCAGGTCACAACAGCTCACTCACTCGGCATACTCTCAACCGCCGAGCCACCAAGTTTGGGCCGGTTCAGGCCGAACTACGATCGGGCCATAATAAGGCCCATGCTCCAATTCTTACGTGAAACCAAGTCTCCATTCATGGTCAATCCATACCCCTACTTCGGGTACTACGCAGAGAGGGCCAACTTCCAACTCTTCAAGCGCAATCCAGGTGTCAGAGACAGATACACACGTGTTACATACACCAACTCCTTTGACGCACTCATGGACGCCACGTATACGGCTATGAAATCTGTGGGGTATGCTGACGTGGACATTGTAGTCGGTGAGACTGGTTGGCCCTCTTTGTGTGATCCGGGTCAACCGGCTTGCAGCGTGGAGAATGCGGCGTCGTATAACTTGAATTTGGTTAAGCATGTCAACTCGGGCAGAGGGACACCATTGATGCCGAACCGGCGGTTCGAGACTTACATTTTTGCTTTGTTTAATGAGAATCTTAAACCCGGTCCGACCGCCGAGAGGAATTGGGGACTGTTCAGGCCGGATTTCACCCGTGTTTATAAAGCCGGCATTATGCGTGCACGGGTAATATTAAAATGATAGCAAATTAAGTAGGAGTTTACATATTTTTAGAGAAAAAAAATTCAGTTTAAGAATTTAATTGTTGACATAATTTAATTTCTTTTTGTAGAGGGGTGGCGGAAAAGGTAGAGGAGGAAGGCCACGACCACCGGCAGCAACACCAGGAGGCAAGAAGTGGTGTGTGCCAAAACCAAATATTAGTGATCAGGCATTGCAAGCAAACATAGATTATGTATGTAGCTTGGGTAGCGTGGATTGCAAGCCAATTCAAGCCGGAGGAGCCTGCTTTGATCCAAACAATATTAGGTCTCATGCGTCTTTCGCCATGAATTCTTACTTCCAAAAAACAGGTGGAGGCGATTCCAGCTGTGATTTTTCACATACCGGTGTCGTCACCACTGCTGACCCAAGTAAGCACAAAACCTAAAGTACTTAACTTTCATCGTCTTTTTTTGTTTGTTTTAGTTTCTAATATATTTTGGCTTGTGTGCAGGCTATGGCTCGTGTAGATATATGTAACCAGAGAGATCACAAAATGGAAGATCATCATGACCATGTAACTTAGGAGATTCTGATTTAATTGACTGTCATTAAGCATTATACTGTTCTATTACAATAATCATTTTTTAATTTATTATTTCTGACTTGGTGTGGAGATTGATATAATAATTCCAATGCGTAATATATTTTTTCTTTTTTTAAATTCAAGAGAACCCAACTCAGCATGCCACTTTTTAAAGTATGTATAATGGGTATGCAGAAAATAACAAATTCATTAATGATTTCAACAATCAATTTAGGATATTCAATACAATCAACATGATTTTCACACATGCCTTCATAAATAAATAGTAAGGAAAAATTGTGTACCTTGATTCATTGGTTTCTTACTAAGAAGTCCTGCAAACTTTTTTTTTTTAAATGAGAGAAGGGATTTGAACCCTAATCATCAGGGTGATACACGCTATGCATCCTTATCACTTTAATTTGTGACTCAGGTATAAAATCCCACAAACTTGATCTTCCACTGAGTGCTTCTTTTACGTTCTTGAAAATTGATCTATCTTCCTCTATTGTTTCTCCAGTGTCGAGATTATTATACATATAATAATATTAACACTCTATTGTTACCAAAGAAACTTGACAAATGAAATTCGATAGTCTTATATAGATTTAGAGGACCTAAGTTTCTATTGACCCTTTTAATCTCATCTGTCCAAAAAAGTTGGAAATTTTAATTAGGAAAAATCACTCATTATTCCACTTGATTTTAATTACTAGAAGTCGGGGCCTAACTCAACTCTTAAAAAACAAAACAATTGTTTTGTGCACCACAATAACAAATACTATTTCCAACATTCTCTCACCTGGTCCATATGACAATCATACAAATTTGTTTGATAAATATTTAACACTAGGCGTGCATTATTGTTTCAACCACAAATTTATTAGTTGTTTGTACCAAAAGTAACCGGCTCACACGTTGTAGTGTGAGACCTACCTCTAGATATTTTCGTCCAATCACCAAAGGACATGTAGAGGAAATGAGATTTTATGGCTAACCATTTGTTCATTTTGTATGAAAACTGATTTATTTGAGCTAAACTCGAGAAATCTGTAGCTGAAAATTAGAATTGTCTAAAGGAGCTTTGTCCAAAAGGTTAAAATCTAAGGATTTATTGTTGAAACTGTTTTATTCTATTTAAAAGCAACTCATTAGCTAATGATCAATATTTTAGCTTGATAAGCTTAGATAAGGCTTAGGAGATTTCGGAGTGGAAAATGATATAGTTCCATAAAAATTAGTATTCATAATATCCATAATCTAGATGCCAACACAAATAAGCATGCCACATATTTAAAAACATGCCACATAGATAATTTTATAAAAAAATAATAATCCTTATCAAAGCTTTCCCGCTTCTCTCTCTTCAGAGATTTCATACCACTTTTGCTTCTTTTTCTATCATTCTCTCTCTTCATTGTAGCTTCTTCCTCTTTCCTCTCATTTCTCTCTCTTCTCGCTCAAGCTCACCACTACTCACATGGCATAGTTATCGTTTGGCCACCGTTTGAACCACAGCTGGTTCCAAAAGAATTACAAAGAGATGAGGAACAAAATCCAACAAACCCTGACAAGTTTTGTCAACCGTAGTTACCGGAATCGTAGTCGAAAGTTCACGGCCACAGCTAGGAAAATCGTCAGAGCCGAACAATTCGACCACCTTTGGAGAAAACCGACACCACCAATGGATTCATCTCAATGACGAGTATCTAACCCACCGTTTCGCCAGACGAAAATGTCATCGAAATCCAACATTGTAATAAGGCATTGTGTCCATTTGTGACAGTGTAATAAGGCAATTTTTCATTTTTTAATATAATGCAGACATTTACCCTTTTTTTTTTGAGTGAAAGACATTGATTATGGGCTATTTATTTGTTCTAGTGGGTTATTACATTGTATCTTCTAGCTGTGTATTTTCTCCCAATGGGTTATTACAATGTGATTTTGGTAGTGTATTTATCTCACCTGAGTATCACATTGTGTAATTGACAATGTATTTATATCAACACTCTACTGTTACCAAAGAAACCTTGTATTTTATCCCATTTCACAGTTTAATAAGGCACCATGATTAATTGCATTGTTTCAACACTCTATTGTTACCAAAGAAACTTGATAAAGGATTATCATTATTTCACCAGAATTATTATTACATTGTTAGTCCTGACAGTGTAATAACAACTGCAATGTTACATAGCAAAAAGAAATTCATAAAAATTTGTACAAAACAGTGTTACTCTGCAATGTTAAGAGCCAGAACGAAGGCCCAACCTAAACCTAACAACCTCAAAGAAAAACAAGAAAGAGAGGCACCAAAACCAAAACAACCACAACAGCTAGCACCCTCAGGCAGAGATTAACACCCAAACTAATCAAGGCCTTCAAACAATTTTGCATTACAAATCGTATTACATTGTAATGGAGATAGTGCCTCACTACATTATCACATTTAGACAGTGTATTTAATTACATTGTCCCATTCTAACAGTGTAATTAGGCATTGTCTACGTACTTACATTCTGACCACCGTTCGACCACCGCCACCTCCAAAAGAACCCTAGTTGATCAAGAGTGAAACCCAACCAATCTCAATCGCCAATGATCGCTTAGTCAACTGGAATCACGTTGTAAGGTTTTGGGTACCGTCGAAAAAACTAGCTCAATCCGACCGTTTCCAACGACAGTTTATCATGACTTTAGTACCAAACGACTCACCGGACAAAGGGTTGTCATTTCCAACGAAGCTCCTACCAAAATCGTCGCTAGAGGAAGAAAACTGATTTTGAGTCATTAAGATGTATAGGGAGAGGAAGAGATTTGAATGCCAAGAGACGACTAGTTTTTTTAATTTAGGATTCCTCGAAATTTGAAATCTAAATTTTATTTGAAATTCCTTGGTCACTTGCTTACATGGCTTGTCATGTCATTATGTATGCTTATGGACACTAATTCAATGTATGAGTATACTACTGATTCAAAAAAGAAAATCCAAAGATTGACAGAGAAATATGGCATGGCAAATAACGTGATCAACTTTCACAATAACAAACCCAAATACATAATGCTTGCTAATCAATTTTATTATACTGTCCAACATTTACTCCAATAAAAGACATGCTCAAAAACGAAGTTCAAAAACCATTCAAGAAAAGTAAGACCGAAATTTCCTAGGCCCGTCAAATAAGAGGCAAGGAATGAATCAATATAATGAAAAAAAGGGGAAAATAAGAGGAGAGGAGGGGGAAAATAGCACAACTTATAGGTTGATGCACCACAACAAAGTTCCGACTGGCTATGGTGCTGTCAAGACTGTTGAGGCCGCGCAGCAGTTCCCAAAAACCAATGTTGTCACTTGTTGCTAGTGCACAAGTAAATGAAATTTCCAACCTCAGACAAACAGAATCAGCTTTATCCAGCTTACTATATAATGAGTTATTGTACCGTAGTTTCCTATAAGAACCTTATTCGGTATCTGGTAAAAAGAATCACTGAACAAGAAAGTCGCAATACACAATTACTCTCTCATGAAAGTGACTTGCACCTCCAGGTGAATATCTGTAAACTTCAATGCGTCCTGAACAATGAGTGCCTCCGCCTCTCAAGCTTTGGCCTCCTGTTATTGTCACCATTCAATGGCTTCAAAAAGCATTCTTCTGTTTCTGAATGTATCAATGACTGCAGTCTTTTCAAGTGTCCACAGCACAGTTTATGATCAGAAGGATCATTGCCATTAAAACCCTTTCCGTCGGGACTGAACATTCTCTTACAAGGGGAAAGCCACTTTGATTGCAAATAAGGAAGAGATCTCCATGGAGGAAGAGGCATCGAGTTTTGCTTGAGAGAAGACCTAGCAGCATCAACCATGACTTGGAGATACTGTTTCAGCCGTGCTAGGGAGCCCACATAAGCAACAGGCAGTGCTTTCAATATTCTATTGTAAGAGTCAACTGCTCTAGCAATTTCAAAGTGGCTTCGAAAATCAATATCGATGATCAAACGCTCAGAGTTTCCGCTGTCATTATAGTTCACCACATCAATATATTCGTGATCCCCTGTACAAAAATATGAGCAGGAATTATATGAATGCGGTGGTGCAAGTAATTAAAAAGCTGGCACACATTCCATGCCAGGGAAAACAGAAAAATAAGCAGAACCAATAAAAAAAAAAACTCAATTAAGCAGAAGTACCTACTCCGTACAACTTGATCAAAGTGCCTTCTGTAAAATACAGAGCCTACTTTCAATTACCCAAAAGAAATTTTCATTTTTAGAATACCAAATGAACATCAACTCTGGAAAGAAAATGACCATTGAACTTGTGGTCATCATAAAAAAACTGTGCCTTGTCTATGGCATAGACACAGGAAAGGCAACAAGTGAAACAAATTTAATTTCGCATAAACTTTAAAATGCAACTGTAATATTGCGACAAAAAAAATGGTCTAATTCCCCTTGGGATAGCCCATTCAATTACTTAAAGTCCGAAGGTCCAAGAAGAAAATAAAAACATGGTAAATTTGCTATTCAAAGGGCAAGGACAAAATACCTCCAGGCACTTTGCCACTACCCTGCCACCTGGACAAGCATACAGCAGCATCATAACCAGAAAGTCTCAAGAGCTTTACAAGAGAAAATCTGATACAGCTGGCATTGCATGGACTCGACTTGACGAAGTGAAGGTCTGTACTGTTGATAGCTAGCATAAGAGAATGAACCACAGACAGCAGGTCACTCTCAAACTGGACCCCTGAGGGCTTATAAAACTGAGGCAATAAAGGTATCATTATTAGGGCTGAATCATCTGGTTATATTAGATGTGAAGAAATTACAATAGCATTCAGTAAAATACAGTATTGTGTATAAACAATAATAGAAACTTCAGTGTTAATAGGATTGCAATAGTTGATTCTCCAACTCACCCATAGAAAACAGACAACAAACATGAAGCATATATCGATAATGTAAGAAAAACAATTAGGTAAGAAGTTCATACAAATCCACAGGCTGGCATGGTTGACTTGATGAGCCAATATCAACTCCACTAAAAAGAAAAAGAGAAATATAAAAGAAGAAGCCTGTGCAATACTCTATGCTAGTATCTTCAGTTTAAAAAGGAAAACATCAAGATTTTAGAACAGATATTATGTTTGCTTGGAAAGTCTTCATAGACATCTCCTGCCCATCATTTGACTACTGCAAAGTTTGATAAACATAAGACGCGATCCAAAGGCCGTCATAAGCTACCTAGGATATCATGCTCCCATAGACTGGAGCACATGATTCCAAGATTAAACGAGGTACTACAGAAAATAAAAAAGTAAAGTCAAAGTAATTTGGGTTATTCTCCCAATTGCAATAGAATACAACAATAAAGGCCATTCGGTTTGTCAGAAATGCGATTGAAAACAAAAGTTACAAAATCCCAATTCTACGAAATGAGATTATCCTCTTCTTAAAGAATCACAATCAAATCATTTGAATTCATTGCTCTGTCAAAACTTACAAGCAGAGGGAAGGAATTAAATTCCAATTCCTATTCCACCCAATCTGAACCAAATAAGGCCTAAGCAACACAGAGCAAATTGAACGCTGATGAGACTAATCCATTTTGCATATTGGAAGAATATTGTATTATGTATGTAATTGGTTTTTTATTACTTTAAAAGTTCATTTTTCTCTCATTTTTGATTCTCTCAATTCCAGCAATTAAACAAGACCACCTTATACGTATTTTTAAAACAGATCTAGACAGTAAATCTCACAGATAAAAGAAGAGAAAAGGAAAGAAACGACCATATAATTCAATGTAGTCACTGAGTCATTGACTATAGATATTTAACCTCTGAACGAGAATTGCAAGGATAGACAATTAGCCTGCGCAATAGGGATCATCGAGCAAAAAAAAAAAGGGAATACCCAGGAGCTCAGTTTGTAAAGTACTTTCCTTATAAACAAAACGACAAAAGTATTTAACTCGAACCATCTGTCTAATTATTAGTAAAATACTTTCCTTACAAACTGATTGACAAAAACCATTCAACTCATCCCATCCGTCTAATCATTTTGTAAAGCACTTTCCTTAGATAAGGGATCTACAAAAGCATTTAATTCAACGCATCTGTCTAAATGTAACAGAATCAAACATGCAAAGCAACATCATTAAATGCACAAAGAGCCAAACTCATAGTCGTAAAACCAATGAGCTAATTCACCAGCCGAATGGATGATTTTCTTAAAGAATACAAGGAACGTATCTGGTACAAAAATGGAAATATTCTGAGATTTCATCTTAAGTCGAAGTGAACAACTTGTAACTAACTCCATATGCAAAATGCATTACAGAACCATCATGATTTGAAGATGAAATGACAACTCAATCTTTTCTCCAAAAAAATGTACTATTTATTAGTTTGATATGTAGTTAGTTATACAATCATGAATTCATTAGACTCTGTTTCTTGAATGCAAGAAGGCTTTTTATTCAAAAGGGGCAGGGCACCCTCTC
Organism: Tripterygium wilfordii; assembly: GCF_013401445.1. Classification (NCBI taxonomy): domain Eukaryota; kingdom Viridiplantae; phylum Streptophyta; class Magnoliopsida; order Celastrales; family Celastraceae; genus Tripterygium; species Tripterygium wilfordii. Next base: position 5,191,322 of record NC_052240.1, read on the forward strand.
ATTATAGTTTCTTGCAAAGTATCTATATGCAGAACAAATATATGGTAATGGTTCTTCAAAATCAAATAAATAGCAATCACATGTTATTGATTCAATAGCAGATATAAGACAGGAACAGGATCATGCCAAACCCTACAATTTTGGTTAGAGCAATCATGCATTCAAAATAAAATAAAAATAAGAAAAGAAAAGCAAAAAATAAGAACACGCACTGTAATTCCATTCTCAGTTTTTCACCAGTAAATAAGGAACATTAATTCAAAACTATATACAGAAAATAACCTAGAGATAAAGGAGTTGGTGAACGGTTGAATTACCGATAGTTTGTCCACTTGGTGAGCGAGATCGGAGAATCCCGAGTCGCTGTCGCTGCTACACCAGGACTCAGCTCCCCCGCTTCCGCCGTTCTCGAGGAAGTCGCTGACCATGAGAGCTAGGTCGTGCTCGCTTTCGTGGCTGAAGGCACCTCCGATCTGCCCCACGCCTCCTCTTGTCTTCCACCACTCCCCTGCCCCCGCGGCTGCCGCAGCCGCACACAACACCCTGCAGTCCATCCCTTCTCCACTCAAACCCTTAAATTACCCCTCAGTCTCTCTTCCTTCCACCGATCAACAATCACCAACCACGCCCCCTCGAACCAATGAAAAAAAAATCACCAATCACGTAAAACAGCGTATAATTATTCAAAATTCTAACTCCACAACACCTCAGAATCGAAATGGTATTTGTAATTTTCCTAATATTAGAAGAAAAAATTCCTTATATACGTATTTCTTCCACCGATTGTCCGGCTTCTGTACCACGTTTTCCGATTTTTCTTATTAGTTTTCTGAACAATCAAACAAAGCATCGGATAGCAATTCCATCAGTGTTCTCTTCGTCGATGAAAAGGTGTCGTATCTAGCTTCGCTCGTGATCTTGTGAAAAGAGGAAGAAGAGGAAGGAGAAGAAGAAAGGAAAGGAGAAATGAGAATCTTGTGATGAAAAGGAAGACGAAAGCAACGGGAAGGAAACTAGTAGATATAGTAATTTGGGATTATGAAATGACGTTGATACCCCTGTCCTGTAGCGTAATTGCGAGGAAATATACCGAGGAATTCGGGGGAAGTGGATAAGGTTAGAGGAAATTTGAATGTGGACCTTATGAGGGGTTTGGTTCATGGGGGTGTATTTAGTTTGCAGTTACGCCTGTTGCTGTGTCGGTGTCTGATTTGGTAAAACAGAAATAACTGCTATATATGTTAGTTTTTTTTTTTTTAACCATATTTTTCTAGAGAAAAAAAAATGTTGTTTTTTTGTTACCGTTAGCAAAAAATCTGTTTAAGAATTTCTTTTGTTGCCATATTTTTCTAGAGAAGTTAGAATTGGAAGAGCTTTCGCTCTTAGGTTTTGATTTGATTAAAAAAAATAAGAGTTAAGTAGAGTTAAAGGGATGGGGAATCATGAAAGGAAGACTAACTTTATTTATCCTTACTTTACATCATTCAGTTGTCAGTTTGGTTGAATAGGTTTCTCATGGAGATTTAGTATTTTATACACTCTTTCAGTCTGTGCAAGTATCTCCTAACAAGTTTTATCGTCTTTGGTCGAATCATTGTTGAGATTTCTACAGGGCGCCCCTAATAGATGCACCTCTTCTGTCAACCGCCCCTAGGGTGTGACTCAAAGTAGCGGCCGACATAAGTTATATATCCGTCAGGCCCCATTTGGAGGACCCTCGAAGCGGTGCTTGTCGGAACTTATATAAAGACAACATTGTTTTTAAACCTAAATTGGACATTTCATTTGTAAATCTTCAAGAAAGCCTTTTTTGGAGTTAGGGTTTTGGAATCATCTTGAAGTCTCACATATCGATTCAACAAATATCATTCAAAGACGTATAATCCTTATGGTATCTACGTGAGCTCAAGATGGTTGTAGATCTATAGCCTTTTCATGAGCTTGAGATCAGTGCGGTTCTCTCGACCCGGTGAAGTCAAGTCAATCGAGTAGTCGATTAGGAGATCTAGGTATATTCACTTGCGTAGATTTGTGATCTAGAATGTACCTTTGCATGATTGATTTTCCATTGTGTGTTTCCTCATTAAATCATCGTATCCATTTATGTTTTGACTGAGGATTATTTATGCCTTCATTTGATCTTATTGCCCATTAATTATTGTGCTGGAGATCAATTGTACTGGTTGAAGAATTTGGGGGAATTCTATCTTTGTTGGGAATCTTGGATTAGATTTTGTTGTGTGATTATCAAGTCTTGTGTAGATTAAGAAATTTACGAACAAACCCCTTAAACCCAGCCATATTGTAAGTTTTACTGTAATTTTTTTTATTTTGTAAAACTAAATGTACATAAACTTTACATAAGATTTTATTTAGTGTGTTTGTTTTTTTTCCAACAGTAATTGGGATTAGGGCTTCTCCCCCCTAAGCTTCACGGAGTTCAAAAAAAGAATGGAGTTGTTTTTGTTTTCAGCACTAAGAAGAAGACTTTATCTAGAAGCATCATATTGTTGAATTGAATGGATGGGTTATACAAAATCTTTGGTATTAATTTAGGGCATGGCAATTTAGATAATAAAAGGGAATGATAGGGGTAGAGCAGAGATTTCAGAAGATGACCAAAAAAAGGGTAATAATTGTGCTTGGTGACCAAGTCATCCAATTGATGCACAACTTGAATGAAACAAGGAGGAGGACACTCGCTACCTCTATTTCTGTAAAAGAAAGATTACATTAACATGTACTTCCCACCGACCTTCCTGGCTTATCGTGAACTAGATTTGACTCATAATTTGTAGGTAAATTCCAATTTGTAATAGGGGGACCAAAGACTTTCGCAGTCCCACCACAAAAATGAAAAAATATAGAACTTTGCACCATATACATGTTTTTCTTATTTTCTTTGATAGTCATGCCCAAAAAAATCTGAGTAACTAGATCTAGATGGAGCAAGAGAAGCATTTTGTAGAAGGTGATATATATATATATATATCTCGTTGAGTTCGTAAAATATATCAAAATATAAATATATTTTTAAAATTTTTAAAAATAATATTTTGAACTCCAAAAATTAAGACCTTATTTTACAAGTTCACTTTAGTATCTCATAGGAGAATTCCTATATACAGGAATTCTTTTATGTGATCCAAAAATGAGATCATAACTTTTAGGATTTATTTTTAGGGTTCAAAATATTTTTTTTTTTTAAATTTGGAAAAATATATTTGTATTTTAATCGGTCTTATGAACCCAACAATATTTTTTTTCAAAACAAATATCAAATGCAACCTAAAAAATGTATGAAATGTCTCTTGTTTTATATCCAATAATTCAGAATTATCATGCATTTTTTATGTTGAATTTGATTCTTATTTCAAACAAAAAATATATCGTTTAATTCAAAAGACCGATCAAAATAAAAATATATTTTTCTAAATTTTTTAAAAAATATTTTAAAACCTTGTTTAGTCTTCCTGTGTTTACAAGAGCAGACGCGGCATGCAAGGTTTGTGGTGGTGGGGGCTATGACGCGCTGATCTACAGATAAGAGAAGAGGAAGAAGCCAAATCGCCATCAATCAAACATTAAGGCCCTATTTGGTATCACTATCGTTTTTTGTTTTTTGTTTTTTGTTTTTGTTTTCAAATAAAAAAAGAAAACAAAAATAAAAAATTGTGTTTCCTTGTATTTTTTGTTTTTGTTTTTATGAAAACATACAACATGTTTTCAAAATTTTTAAAAACACAAAAAACAAGTTTTCAAAAGCTTTTAAAATACCACACACATGACGACCTCCTTTCTCTCTCAAACGACATGTGTACCGACCCTTCTCTCATTTTCGAGTTGGGTTTGACCCGGGCTTCGAACGTGGGTCTATCTCTGGCCGAATTTTGGGCCCGTGTCGTGCTTCTGGCCTGGGCTGGGCTAAAGGCCCCAGTTGGGTTTCGAGCTTAAGTCAATCCCTAACTGGGCTCGGGTCGATCTCAAGTCAGGCTGTGAGGCAAGTAGGTCCCAAGCCAGGATTCGGGGCCAAGTCCGTCTAGGGATGGTCTTTGGGGTCGGGTAGATCTCGGAGCAAGCTTCGGAGTTGGGATGGTCGTCGGGGTCGGTTTTGTCTCAGGACGATCTTCGGGACCGGGTTCCTCCTGGGACGTTCGTCGAGGTCAGGTATGTCTTGGGAAGATCTTCGGGGCCAGGTCGGTCCTGGGACAATCGTCAAGGTCTGGTCGATCCATAGACAGTCTTCGGGGTCGGGACGATCTTCGGGGTCTGGTTGATCCAGGGATGGTCTATGGGCCCAGGACGTTCTTCGAGGTTGGGTCGGTCCCGCGACGATCTTAGGGCCGAGTCGGACTATAGGCCAAGGATAGTCGTAGGGGTCGGGTCGGTCCTGTGCTAGGCTTCAGTGTCTGTTCAGGCCTGGGTCGAACTTGGAACATTGACTTTTTCTTTGAATCAAGGGCAGAGTTTCACGATATCTCGCTTGACGATCTCATCTTGAATCATGTTTATGTTTTCATTTTTTGTTTTAAATACGCAACCAAACAAATAGTCAAATTTATGTTTTCATTTTCAGTTTTTTATTTTATGATTTTGTTTTTTATTATTGTTTTTCATAATTTTTAAAAGTGATAGGCACCTAATATTCCAAAAAGTTGGTCGGCCAACTTAGGCCAAAAGGAAAGCCCCAATTGGCTTACTTTATAGTACACCCACAAAGACCACAAATATAGTCATTGGACTAACCTTGTTTATTTGGCTGGGACAGATGTATAGGAGGATAGGTGTTAAAGAGTGATTTGGATTTTGGGATGTGACTGATGATATGTGCAATGACTCTGTCATGGACATTGGACCACTTCCATTACAATCCCCCACTTGTGTATTATTTTAAAATGCCCACAAAATTTTAATCTTTATAGTAATGCACCAAGGCTTTGTTTGCTTCCATCATTTAAAAAGACGAGTCTATGCAATTATTTTCAACCACTTAAGCTGCTGGAGCTGCTCTAATGATGTTCAAATAGTCTAAACTAATTAAAATAGTTTATTTTATCCACATGTTCTTCACCAAACCCGCCATAGATTTCTACTATTGTTGGTGATACTTACCTACATGAGGAATTTCAAACAATATATAACACATCAACATGAAAATTCAAACCATTTAAGGCCCTCTCTTTCACATCTTATGATTGAGAGAAGGGAGACATGAGAACATAAAAGGTATAATCTATTCATGAAAAAGAATTGGAATCTAATAATTGCCCCAAAAAGAAAATTACAATCAATCGGTTGTAAAGTTCAATTTTAACACAGCCTCTGCCACTTTCCACCTAAATTCTTCATCAGAGCACAAGTCCTATTCAAGAGATGTATAAATCATATTCAATGTAAGTTAGGTGAATTATTTATGGTTTTTATGGTCCCATTGCATTTGGGTACACAACTGTCACATATACAATTTAAAAAATGGGAGGCTGAACAGGGGACACAAGGCACTGCTTGGTTCTTTACACTTGGCTGACTATGGAATATCCCAACATATCTACTCTTATCTTTTCCAAAACAATTCGGATATTATCCCAAATAATGCATGTACATCCAGTGCACATTTGGCAGATGTCATTATATGTTTTGATGACAGCAAAGATGCTTGGGACCCCATTATCTGCTACATAATTTATGAGTACCTCCAAGACACAGGTATATATGGATCTAAACTGCACCCAAGGACAGGAGATGACGGTTCACGTCTATATAGTATACCCAGAATCAAATCCCTCGCCCAGGCCTTGTATAAGGCCTAATCCATTAAAGGAAAGAAAAAAAAAGTTCTACCCAAGGACAATTTAGATATATGTTTGTATTACAATCCTTCGGAAACAAGTGTGGTAAAGCCATTACTGTGGAGACTGAAGCCAGGAACAGCATAGTTGGACTGATACACAAAGCTCTTGTACTACCACATTATATTGTTAAAATCCAGGCATATGGGTGAGCAAGTTTAGGACAAGGGACAAGAAAATTATACATCATGTCAATTTTATTTATTAGGACTTAATCTACAAATTTAATTTGCTTATGCTCAAATGTTCATGATTGATTTAGTATAACATTAACCGGGTAGTTGTAATGGCACATTACACAGGGTTCAACAACACCACCACCGTACTATAAATACAAAATTAAACTGTTGGTCAAGATTTTTCTCGAAGGATATTCAGAAGAACAATGATACCTTCTTTAACAAGTTGCAAAATGTTACCTTTTACGTCCGAGATGGAAGGGGACTCGAAGAGCTGATGCCCTAATATTGCTTGTTCAAACGGTAACAAACGGTAACTTGGGTCATACATACTTCTGTTTATCTAGTCAGGTGAGAACTTCTACCTTGGCCTCAAAGTTCGCTGTGAAAGAAAATAACCAGTTAAAGAAAGATAACCTATTTCAGCAAAGCAATATTCTTCCGGAATTAGGCTTACAAACTCTCTATGTAAGCTTTAATTCTAAGTTGAAATAAAAAAACCTAAAGAATGAAAGACTACTGAGCCTTGCAGAGCATATCGCTGTTCAATACAGTAACATATAGTCATCAGTGTACTATTATTTCCATTTGCTCTGAACATATAGTCATCAGTGTACTATTATTTCCCTCTGCTTCAGATCAATTAAAGTCAAAAGACCAAAGACATTGGAAAAATAGTTGAAGAAAGAGCTTACTGTCTGCCTATCATTAGCTGTTCGTGGCTGTCTGTCAGACGTTCCATCTGTATCAGGCATCAATTCTTGATTAGCATGGCTATAGAATGCCTGTAGTGCTCGCCCAACAAATGGGCGAACTATATTCACTTCCATTGCAGATAAATTGGTGCCCTGCAATTCAATTCAAGCAATCAGATAAGAGTATGAAAAGGAACCAGATTTAACTGTCACAAGAGATGTGCTCCAATTCAATTAAGAAAAAACCTCAATCCCATGCTCGCTCTGTCGCTCTCTCCCTCTCTCTCTCTCAGACACACAGAAACTGTAGATTGTAGTTCATTAAACATAAGTGATAATATTAAGTCTAGTATCCATAGAAGACTACTATATTCCCACAATTAATAAAAGGATGCAGGGAAAAAAATCTTTCTCATAAGTAATGACAATGTAGTAACTTCCCAATGCATTTTATCTGGCATAGTTCCATAAGATTTACTTTCCAGAAAGAAAGATAAAAAAAAATCAGTTTCTCACTGTTGCCTAAGTATATATATATTACAGAATTACAACCCCCACTTAACCAACCCAGATGGGTAGCTAGCTGTATGCCAGTTGCAATTGGCAACACACCTACTGTTCAAGGCTATACTAGCAAATCTCATCCATGAAAGGCATATACAAAAATTAACTTCCAATATTTCACTATTTTCTACAATAATAGATTTCTTATAGATGCATCAAGTAGGTTTAGCAAGGGGAAAATAGAGGTCTGTATCAAAAACAATGGGGAAACAGAAACTGTCTGCCTGACGAGATACCTTCAGCCTATCTGACATGAGGAAGGTCACAATTACAAACCAAATAAATAAGTAAATAACCTTGCTACTACAAGTTTTTCAATTAAAATTAATCGAAACTATATATCAGGATAGAAGGGTTGGCTCAGATATGCATTTTATGCACACCAAACCAAAATAAGATAAAAATATATATATATTATATTTAATTGTTTCAAAGTAAGACATTATGTAGATTGGATCAGATGCAGAGGAGTTCCCTCATCTTTTGTCCACCGCACCAAGATATATCACTTATCAACATAGTCCACATTGTACATAGGAATAAAACTCCCTTTGCTTCAAAAAATGCTCATATTAGAATTCACCATAGAATGGTGATCAAATATTGAAGTCCATAAAGATCAGGTACATAAATTCAAAAGGGAAATAAATAGCATACCGTCACTGCATATGCACCACTAAAATTTTCCATTTCAGTCTCAACTTTATGAAACCTTACATTCCTGATGTCCTCAATAAGAGACCTTACCTAAGTGGAAACAAAAGTACAAAACCATTATTCAAATTTCTCGAAATATTATAGACGTATAATCAGAAGGTCCAAAGAATTTCAAACTTACCACGTATACATCGGGTATGTCATCCAGTGCACTGCCATAAATAAAATTGCAGTTAAGAGTATGGTCCAACGTTGAAGAACATAATAAAATAATAGTCTGCAAACTCACTGGTCGAATAGAATTTTTGAGATTTCCAGGTAATGGAATGGTAATGGTCGAAATCCGCGAGAATCTCGCTCACCCTCCAAAACTCATGTTAAATTATCTAGTTCATATAGCAGAAAATAATAATTATTTCCATGACCTATAAATTTCTTCATCATTTCCCTACAGTTAGTCTGAACAAAATTCAAATTAAATTCTAAAGAAAGAAAGCAAACACTATTATCGCAAAATAATACATGAAAAGATAAGCATGCAAGATATATTACTTTAAATAAATTTCAAAAATTGATGCAGGGCAGGAATTTGGATTTCGCACTTATAAGCCAATTGTGTATTCTTCATTTCAATAAACGACCCACAGAAAATGATGAACATAGAACCATATCTTTGAACACATAAATTGTGCTGCTTGACGTAAGAGTGTAAAATCAACAGAGTTCAAATGAAGCATCGGAGATATAGTTTGTAAACCACGATTACAAAACAAAAACGCAGAAGAAAAAAATGGCCTCAAAACAAAGAAACTAATGAAAGAGTTTGAGCGATAGCCACTACATGTGATTACCAGTAAAAAAAGCAGCTTATTCAGATGCAATTTGGGTTTTCAAGAGATTGCCATCAAGCCAATGAAGGGATTTCTTTTTTTTTTAAGCTAGACATGGAGTGCAATGCAAGAAAGGAGTTAGGGCCAAACATACACACATGAAAATTCCAGTTTGAGATTACTTTTCAAATTTTTAATGGAAAACTTATCTGATGCCAATGTTTGTATATCATCATTGTAAGTCTTGGGAAACCTTGTCACAGTGCTATAACACATAGGATACATTTCAGGCAAACTCTGAATGCAAATAATGTCATTTTTCCTCAATCAGATAACACTCACGCACATGTAGGTGTAGCTTCAATTTCCGACACCCACGTATAACCATCAATAAAGGCTCTTCTCCAAACTTTGTTAAAGAAGTAACCAATATCTTAGGGAGTAAATTATTATTCAAGGGCCAGAATTGTAGTTCACTTTGAGTGGTTCAAATATCCCAGGAAGTAGATAAAAGGTTCTTTTAATGAACCCAAGAAACACGATTAAATAACATAAAATATATAAAAGATCAATGCACTATCAACCTATTCAGATACAAGCAATGTTTTCAAAGGCGAAAACGTAAGGTGAGGCATTATCGTCTCTTCAAGGTGAGGCGTAAGCCTTGATGCGTTGAGGCGTAGGTTTTTTGTGAAAAATATTTTTTACATTAAAAATATTTAAATATAATAGAAAAAATAGAAAGAAATAATAATAAGTCATTCTTATATTAGAAAATCTTAGCTACAAGTTTTTAATAAATAATAAATATTTAGCTATAAAATAATAAATAGTAGTAAATCTATTAACAATTTAACATTAATTAGTATAGATAAATATCCATAATAAATGCAACTTTTACACAACACTACTAAACTAATATATCAATTGACATTAATTAGAAAATAATATTCTATTAACCTGGCCCATTTGGGTTATCAAAAAACCAGGCCCATTTAATCTAATTCAAGCTAAAAGCCCACCAAAACCCTAATCTTGTTTCTATCTTCTTCTCCCTTGGTCTATGCCGCATCCAGCCATCCACTACCGCACTACCGCCTCACCTTGTCTTCGAGTCTTCGAGTTTCAGCGGTGGTGGTCTTCAATTCAGCCTTCAGGTTTGTGTTCGATTCATGCCTTCAGGTCTGTGTTCGACTATCATGAGTTTCATGAAACAGAACATTGCAACTCACCTGGGGTCGCAAATCGTCAAGGTGGAGTCGCAGACAGCAGCCGCAGGCCCGCAGATGGTCTTCGACAGCAGACAGCAGCGGATAAGGGGTGAAACGATGTAGTTTGGTTGGATTCTGGGTAAACGCACGCCTCATGCGCTTCATGCTTCAACGTTTTTCATTGCATTTTGTGACGGAAGGCGTACGTTTAACTGGTAATGTTTTATCCATACGTTTTAGTTCTTTTTTGCCCAAAAAAGCCCTAAAACAAGCCCTAAAACCCGCCTTAAAACGCAAGGCGAAAACGCCTTTGAAAACACTGGATACAAGTGTGGACGTGTGCATATGTGAGTGACTATTACACGCTAAAGGACTCACCAATCAACATCCATTGTGGAGGCCGAATTGAACATTTTCCACGCTTCTTCAAAGCCACTGCTAGCCATAGCGGTACTTGAGTTGCTATTTGTGGCATAAATGGACCAAATTTCCCCTATCATGCCACGAGATAAACAATATGCAAAATTAGATGACGTAACAAATCAAATCATATGAGCCCAAAAGAGATTGCTAGAATTTGAAGTTTTGGACATACACAAATAAAATTAAGAGGATCCATCGTCATATTGGGCACGATCTCCACCAATTCATCCTCCGCCATAAACTCGATCTGGTCAGTACAAGGTCCAATCAAATCCTAAGAAATGCACAAAGCCAAACTTGTACACGAACACAAAGAAAAATATATTTACCTCTTCGGGAGAAAAGAGCGATACATGAGTATCAGATTGGCCGGCCATATACGTGATATTAAGAATATGTTTTGAAGGAAACTACTAGCTCAAAGGAATGTTTTCTAGGAGAATAAGTGTCTTTCTTTGTATGTAGAGAACAATAGATAATAGTTTTGGTTAACCTGCAAGATAAAAAACATGTTCTAAGACCACAACTGATACATCTCATAATGTCAACAAAGCATAGTGTTTTTTCTTGGAAAACACAAAATAAACATCATAAATTCATAATAAATTCCTATTTGATGACATAAAAAAAAAGGAAAGGAAAGGAAAGGAAGTCTCATTGAAACAAAACAATCCATAGATTCAATACAAGCAGAACAACATCAAAAAGAAAAACATAATTGCAAGGAATGAATGCAGAAAACCATTTCACTCAACTAAGCTCAAAAATCAACCACTGAATGGCAATTTTTATAGAAATAATTTCTGGACAAAAATCCAAAATTCATTTGACAAAACACAAAATCACCTTGCAGCCTAGCGAGAGAAAGCGTGTTGGAGTGGTCGACGCAGATAGAAGATCCAAAGTGACTGTGCGCGAGATAGAAAAAGAAGGCGCGACAGAATTCGAATTTCCATATGCTGTCTAGGGCGGAATTTTTCGCTCCCAGTTATTCGTTTGCCGTTTGCCTACCGTTCGGACGGCCTTTTTTTTTTCTAATGAGACATATTTGCATCCCTTATTTAATTAAACACACCCCATTTTGAATAGGATGATGCTATAAGCACTCCCACTTTCACTTTTTAGACCCATCAGATTATCAGGTTTATTTTAGTACTGAAATACAGTCAAATGTTGACTAATACAATACGTATTGAATCATCCCAAATCTTGTGTCGAATAAAACACACTTCCTTTTTCTCACCTGAAATTATTAATATTTTGTGTTGTTTTTCATGACTGGACTAATTTGACCTTGGTCTTTTAATTTACTTGTTATTATTCGCCACGCTTGTCCCACGTTTCCCCTTTTGCCCACCCCTCGCCTCATTCGTTCTCCTAGCAACAAATGTCACCCCGGTCCCCTCGGATGAAGGGACCCTCTGGATTCTTTCATATCAATTCAAAATATTCTATCTCACTTTAACTTTTTGCATGTTCAGATTGGGAGAGGGGGTTCAATTACTCAGTTATTCTTCAATGTACATAAAGACTCTGATGCCTTGATTGACTGAATCAAGCATCGATCTTCGCTCTCATAGTCTTAGTAGCTTTATCACTACTTCTCTTGCAAGTGCTATTTACTTTCTAGCTTGAAGCCTCAAGGAAAACTTCACTACTTTCATTTCTGTAAAGTCAACCATCTCTCCTATGATAGTTGTTGCAATTCACATTCGAGGTTGAGAAAAAATAGATCATCTGAAATTATGGGATGAAGAGCTAAGATTGTCAAGTGGTTCTAGTAGTTCTAGTGATAAGGTAAATATATCAATTTATTTTTTTAATAATTATTTTGATTAATTGCATATATTAAAGTTAATTTGTATTGTTAGCAGGATGATGTTGATATAAATGAAATAAAACAAGAAGAACCTGACCTTGTAAATGCAGGTGAAGAAGACATTGAAGTGTATGTTACAAATGAATTTTCCACCAATATGGTATGCTAAATAACTAAATTAACACATGCTATTTTTCGTTAATTTCTAACAAAATTAATACATTCTCAGGTATTCAATTCGCGTCAATGGTTAATTGAATGGGTGCAGAATATTAGACGTAATTTGGGTTTTGTTATTGTTACTAAAGGTTCAGAGATTGGTGGATTCAGGAAGAGACACAAATTATTGTTAAACTGTGATCGTGGTGGCTCCTACAAAAGTAAGAAAACCTCCACAAGGTTAACTGACACAAAAAAAACGAGATTGTCCATTCAGAGTGAAAGGGATGAAATTGAAGACAAATGATATGTGGAGTGCATAACCATTTCGCGGCATTATATATGGAGGGTCATTCATATATCGATAAGCTTTCTACTGCTAAAAATGAAATATTGGTAGATATGTCAAAGAATTTGGTGAAGCCACGAAACATCTTCTACAAGTTAAAGAATAGGGATCTGAACGTGTCCACCATTAAAACTATATACAATGCACGCCAGAAGTTTCGAACTACAAAGAAAGCTGATAAATCCCAAATGCAACAACTCATGTCATTCCTACATCAGTACGAGTACGTTTTCTTTAATCGAAGTAATGGTCAGACTATTGAGCTTGAAGAATTATTCTTTGCACATCTATGTACATTAGAACTATTGCGTGCATTCCCGCATGTGTTACTGATGGATGTTACATATAAAACTAACAGGTTCAGGATGCCTCTAGTTGAGATTGTGGGCGTGACTCTATGAAGATGACATTTTGCGTAGGATTTGTTTTCTTGCAATCAGAAAAGGAGGACAATTATACTTGGATACTGAATTATTTGACAATAGGTGAATCCACTTTTCCAAGAGTTATTATCACTGATAGAGATTTGGCATTTATGAGGTCGTGTGCCCAAGTATTTCCCGAGTCGATGAAACTGCTTTGCAGATGGCACATCGACAAAGTTGTCATATCCTACTATAAAAAATCATTTCGAGACAAGGAATCTTCAGATTCATTCTACTCCATGTGGCACACATTAATGGAATCAGAAACCGAGAATGCGTATGTGTATAATTTATCTACTCTTGAGATGATTTTACAAAACTACTCCAAAGTCATAAATTATATTAAAGATGTATGATTGACGCCATATAAGGAGATGTTCATATCCACCTCGACAGACACCTATATGCATTTCGGCAACCTGACCACTAACAGAGTCGAGAGTCAACATTCGAAGTTGAAAGAATACTTGCGCACACCTCAATCAGACTTGGAGTTAGCAGTGTCGTCTATTCATCAGCTCATCCAAGGTCAGTTCACAGCAATAAAAGCTAGTTTGGAGAAAAGCAAAAATATTATCCAACATCGATTCAAAATAGGCCTATTCCGAGAATTACTGGGTTTTGTCTCATTGGATGCGTTGAATCTAATGTGGTTGAAATTTGAACGGTCTAAAATTGTTGGTGAAGACATTTACTTTTGCAGATGTAAACTTTGTACAAGTAATGGACTTCCATGTGCGTATGAGCTTGCAATATACACGAAGGAAGATCGTTTTATACCACTTGCTTGCATTGATAAGTTTTGGGAAAAAATTTGACTTATTGTCAAGTGTTTCACCTATCAATGATGCTATCGATTGTAGTGTCGAGTTAGAAATGTTCACAGAACAGTTTAAGCATCAATCAAGGCCTGGTAAAGTCAGTCTACTAAGGAAGTTGAGGGAGATAATTAATCCATCAATAACTGCTCTTCTTGAACCAGTTATTAAGACAAATATTTGTGAACGCCCATCCTCAAAGAAGAAAGTAGACAAATCAACTCATTGTAATCAGTACGCATTCGATTTTGTTCAGCACGATTTGAATCATTCTCAGGATCTAGGAAGACACAGTTGTTCATCAATTCGCCCCTCCTCAAAGAACAAAGTAGACAGATCTACTAGTGGTGATGCGTCTGCATTCTAGTTCGTTCAACAAGATTTTTGTTACTCTCAGGAACCAGGTAGACACAGTTGTTCATCTGTTTACAGCACTCTACCATATCCAACGTAAAGGATTTCAATATTGAGGTCAACTGTCCATGAGCATGTATATCTTAGTCAGTTCCCACTTATATTGCATCCTTACATTATGTTCGTAAAAGATGTAAAAGCTGATGGAAATTATGGCTTCCAGGCTATTGTTGGATTACTTGGTTTTGGAGAGGATGCATGGGTAAACATCCGACAAAACTTGATTGATGAGTTGAGAACATTTTGGGCAGAGTATGTTGAACTATTTGATGGTTATGATCGGGCATGTTCCATTTACAACTCACTAAACTTCTTGGAATCAGATAGACCAACACCACTTCAGAATTGGATGACAATGCCAGACATGGGTCACTTGATTGCTTCAAGGTACAATGTCATATTACATCTTCTTAGTTTTGAACAGTGCTTGACATTTTTGCCACTATGATCAATGCCTCCACCGCTGTATGAACACGTTATTATCACTATCGGGTTCATTAACAATAATCACTTTGTCCAAGTTTCCTTGACAAACGATTACCCGATGCCTCCCATTATGATGCAATGGTTTAGATACAGGTAAGATTGCGTAGCTGCATAGGTTACGTCGTACACAGAACAACTAGAAGCATTTATTAAGTGTAGACGTTTTATATTTCCTCCTGAAATCACAGTGTTGTAATTTACATAATTTGTTTGAGTACTGAAATATTATTTGTCTTTATTTTAGTTGAATATTTGGCAAAGAGAGTCATCCTATAAGTGAAACCAATGAAAATAAGTGAATGCATCAAAACATATATATATATATATATATATATACACACACACATATTGATGGGTGGAATAACAAATGTGGCTTAAGAAGGTCGGCCCATTTACATTTACAGTCTTCCATTTCCCACAGTTGTCTGATCGATGAGAAGTTAATAATGACAGCATAATTACAAAAGGAAAACTGGAAAAGTGTGAAAGACAATGTTTGATTAATTTTGACATAATATAATTGTCAATACGTATCATAGAGGGGTGAGAGAAGCAATATAGAGGGTTTAAATAGCAATGTCGTATTTGATAATATTTCTAATAAAATATTTATTCTATTCTTAGGTTGAATGTACCTCATATTACACCTATAGGCTGATATTTGAACGGAATCTCTGAAGAAAAAGTTTTAGAGATGGAGAAAAAATGATCATTAATTTGCATCATTTGGTGCAACACCATACAAGGTGACTCATATATTCACACATGAAATTAAAAAAGATGAAGTAACTCTAGATGTCACCACTGTCATTTCAGATTCGAATGATCTTTCAATTGCACATTTCATGGCTCAATCACAGCAAGAGCCATTAAAGTTTTCTGCAACAGTGACATAAAAAAACCAAGACAGATGTAATTTTATTTACTACACTATTTATCTTCAATTCCATTACTTTCTTTTCATATACAATTGGTTAAATTACAAAAATAAATATATTTTTTTTATAGCAATACTTCTATTAAAATAGAAGAACCAACTCCAAAAAAACCAATGTGCAACAAATCTACTGCTTCTAGCTTTGGGAAACGGGAAAAACTAATATACCCCACCACATGAGTTACATCTATAAGTGTATTCTCCTTTTTATTCTATAAATAGAAGTTGTACAACTATAAAAAGTTTGAACTAACTACAAAGGTTAAGCGGAGGTTAGTGAAAATTAAGAAGAGCTTAACTCCTTGAAGAAAACATCCAAGATCTTTTTGTTTTCTTAGGAGTATCAAATACCAAAACTCTTTTGTTTGTATATAATCCTCTAAGAAAAAAATATAGATCAAAGTAACTCAACTATATAGGCATCCTCCTCTTGGATGATCTCTTTTCTATCTCTACTTCATGTGTATTAGTGAATGATTCACCATTATAGATGCAAAATCCTTGCTACATGAATAATAGTTGCCAAAGTTGCTTCTTTCATCATCATTTTACATATAGATTATGTTGGTTAAATTTTCATTGCTCATGAGTTAATAATCTTATTTGTTTGGATGTAATTTTAACTTTTTATTTTTTTGATGGGTAAGTAAGATGCATTAAAAGAAAATTGTACAGATTACCAGAGTCTGGGCTTTTAGAGAGTTGCTTGCCCAAACTCCCAACTCAGCCCATGTTAATTTCGGTCAAACTATACCAATTTTCGCCTTGATCAAACGTCAGACATCAACAGTATAGATACAATCAAAGAAAAGATGTGCATGTACTGTCTCATTCTCCCTTCCACATAAATTACAAAGCGGACATATATCCAGATCAAAACTTACTTACCTGTTCAAAGTATAGAGACGTTGTGGACAAGCCGCCACCCACATGATGAATGAAACTAGGCCAAAACTTTAACTGTTAAACTTTAACTTTCATGTCTTCTACCATTGTTTTCTAACTGGGCAATAGATTGGTAGTGCGAATCACCATGATTGATTTAAATTATAATTAAGATCTTTTGATTTCACAGTTAGGTCGACTTGGCTGGTAAAAAGAGTTTGGAATAGATCTTATGCTTGAATTTTAAATTTCCATTCTTAATTACTTTTTAGCTTAATCTAATCCACTTTATTAGCTTCTGATCTTTATAATCTCATCTTTATTGCTGTACCGAGGCTTTACCTTGACATTTTGGTTGAAGGAAAAAAATGTTACCTTAAGAATAGTTGCATATCCACATAATACTACTTTGAGAATTTTTTTTTTGAGACAATGCATATCATTCTTTGAAAAGAACCTCATAGTATAAATAGTGAACTACAAACCTCACGGCATAGGACTTAATAATTACCTAACTCTCAAAAGGCCATTTCCTCTTTACCACAGAAGAAAAATATGAACTCCAACCACAAACATCATCACTGATAATGAATTAACAAAAAAATATCATATTATCAAAAACAATGAAACCTGCTAGACAGGAGCGAAGCCAGCTTATCATATGAGGGGGGGGGGGGGGTCGCAAGGGCGGACAAAGGATTTTATGTCAAGGTGTACAAAGCTAAGTTGGGGTCCTGAAATAGCCTCCGAATTTTTTTGAGTTATCTATTAATTATACCTTTGAACGCACAAAAAATAACACTAAAAATAAAAAATTTATAAAATATGATAAATAATATTTGTCACATATCTTCTTATTTCAATCATGATCATTATTTTTTTACAACAAGGGGTATAAATTGAAAATTCAGGTAGATCTTTTATATAAATTACTATATAGTTAGGGTTAGTAAAAAATTTTTTTTGACTCACTACAATGTGGCTTCACCACTACTGCCAGAATAGCAAAGAAAGTTTCCACAACAAATAATAACCCAAGAATAAGTAATAAACCAATTATCATTAATTGGTATCATAAGACCTCCAATATTAATGTGAAAAAACACCGAGTTGCGACAACGCTTGCAACGACTATGCTAGTTTTTTTTTTTTTTAAACGTTGATGGATACAACTCTTCTGCTCTTAGCCTCTTATAGTTGAATCATAAAGTGACCTTTTTTTTATTGTGGGAATTCTGAACTCTGAAGTGACTTTTAGCTTAGCTAGATAATGAACTGAAAACAGGCTTCTTGAGGTGATCAAATTTCTAGCTTTAAAGGAAATCTAGGAAGCCTTTTTATGTACCTCTTGGATTCTATTATTATAATTTAGAAGGTGAATCAATTTGTTTTCCCTCAAGAAGCTAGTTACAGCTACAAGAACTGTCATGGTTTTTTTAAAGGTTTTCTTTTAAAAAATAAGGAGAAATTTCTAGTTGTTGAAAACTCATATATTGAAGTGGTGAAGATTAAGAAGCCTCATTTTGTGTCTTGCTTCATACCTTAACTACTAAAAAAATTAGGACGTTTTTTGTTAGAGAGCCAATAAGGTTTATTTTTCAAAATTATTTTTAGAGCAAAAAAGATTTTATAGAAATTAAAATCTGTTAAGAAACTCCTCAATTTGTCAAGAAAGAGATCAATCAGATGTGGTTTGGTTGGTAATTGGTTGGGTTAAACATATATGTGCCTAAGGTTCGATTCCAATGAGAAGTATCGGTTGACAATCGATTGGGTTACACATATGTGTGTTCAATGTTTGATTTCAATTATAAATAAATTTCTCAAGCTATTTAAAAAAAAATTGTGAAGAAAGAGAGGATAATATTATGTGGAGGGTCATTAAAGTCTTTATCAATTAAGACGCTGAGGTTTTGGCCAAACAAAACTTGCCGAGAAACCCCATGAAATCTTTGGAGGTTTTATGTCCCTCTTCCTCTCCGTTTCACTGGCGAAACAGAGGCCGAAGTGGCACACAAAACAGGATAGAGATGCTTATTCCTTCAATGGCGATGCTACAGCACGCGTGCTCAGTCCCGTTGATACGTCTCGTGGGCACTCGCTCTCGCTCATTTACCATCATAGCCTCCCGTAGCGTCTCTCCCATTGCTTCTCCTGCTGTTGCTTCCAAGATGGACTCTCGCGTGCTCCTCGGCATGTCTGAGCAGGAGCTTCAACAGCTCGCCGTCGATTTGGGACAGGTAGATACTGCGCCTCAATTATTCCGTTTGGTCGCTGAGAAAGTATAAGAAATAGAAAGGAAGTACAAGAGTGGAAGTTGAAATTGGTTTCTTTTCATTTTTCAAAAGAAATCGTATAAATACTTAATTACTCTTCACTAAGCTTTCTTAAAATCTGATTTTTTTTTAAAATAAAAAAATCAAATTTGAATAACTCTTTTTGGTATACATGCAGCAAACCTACAGAGGGAAGCAGCTCCATCATCTTATTTATCAGAGGAAGATTAAAGAAATCCAAGATTTTAGTCAATGTGAGTGTTAGTGTGTAACAACTATATTTTAACCTTTTTGGTTTTGTTGCTTCTGAGTTTAGTTTGGTTTTGCCTCTTCATTTCTGTTTAGGGGAGTTTGTCACTAATATTGTTTTTTTTTCCCTATTATTTTCTTGTTTTGTGGAAAAGTGCCTCAGGCTTTTAGAAATGGCCTTCATGAAGCTGGATGGAGTGTAGGGCGATCATTGGTTCATAGCACAGTCAAGGCTGCTGATGGCACTGTTAAGGTTGATATTTCTTGGAATTCAATCAATTTATGTTTTGGTTTTATATGTAACTAGAATCTAGTTGGTTTCTGTCATAGTGTCATCTGTTCGCATACTTACATATTTGAAGTTCCAATGAGTAGTTTCAAAGACTTCTTTTTTTTGCTGCAAAATTTGTGGCATTTAGACTATCTGCTCTAAGCGTTGACAATTCATAGTGAAATTGTCGAATTGCTCTGTTAGTATGTGCAAATTGTTTGAGTTTTACGAGCCCTTCATTTTTAATTTTCTGAAACTCAACTCTCTGTGTCTCTCTGAATTATTTTTCTTCTTTTCTACTTGTCCATGATTTTGCAGTTATTGTTAAAGTTAGAGGACAACAGATTGATTGAAACAGTTGGTATACCAGTTGGAGATGAAAAAGGTCCCATACGCCTGACAGCCTGTGTCTCATCACAGGTGATCTTCTGATTGGTGGAGCAGGCAGTGGAAAATTTCTTTTTCAATAGTTCAAGCCTTTAGTTTTGAGCACCTCTTTCATATAACTCTTTTGCAGGACTGCATCTTTGTAACATTGGCATTGGTTATGTTTTCTCTTACATATACATGTAGGTGGGCTGCCCATTGCGCTGCTCATTTTGTGCAACTGGAAAAGGGGGTTATTCAAGGAATCTCAAGCAACATGAAATTGTTGAGCAGGTCTACAATTTTTTTTCCCTATTCCCCCTACTTTTACCCATAATTTTTCTGTTGTTACCCAATTATGTCGACATAGTAGCTGAGCTAAACTCCAGATTACTGTAATTCTCTTATGAACATGCCTGTATTTGTTTTGTGAATGTACATGATAGAAACTCCCACATCGGAAAGATAGGGGAGTTAAGTCTTGTTTATAAGGAGGGCAAATGCCACTCCTTAACATGTCCAATAGGTTTTCACCAGAGCCCATGAGACATTAGTATTGTACAGGCCCATTCGACTACAGCCGATTTGTGGGCGCCTGCGCCCATGGATGTGGGCGGGCCCTGTTGGACTGTTAAGGTGGGATTTGGGTCTGGACTCTCCAGAGCCCATGAAACATTGGTATGGAGGGGTCCTTAACAATGGTATCAGAGGTGTTCGGTCTTTGCTACTGTGGGTGTTTGGATCTCCCTTCGTCCAGGTATGGGACTAGATTGGGCCGTCACGGAAAGGGCTACCAGTAGATCTGGTGGTATGGGTAAGTCCCAGCCCAGTGAAAGACCCCCACTGACTCACTGAGTGCAGCCAACATGGACATCGGCTTCATCCAGGTATGGGACTGGATTGGGTTGCCACGGAAAGGGCTACTAGTGGATCTGGTGGTACGGGTAAGGACTCCAGCCCAGTGAACGACCCCCACTTAGTGCAGTCGACGTGGGCGTCGGCTCAGTAAAGTAGGGGGTATAGATACGAATGTCCCACATTGCTTAGATAGGGGACTTGTGATCTATTGATAAGGAGGGCAAATGCCTTCCTCAACCAGCCAACGATAAGGAGGGCAAATGCCTTCCTCAATCAGCCAACAAGCCACTGACTCACTGAGTGCAGCCAACATGGACATCGGCTTCATCCAGGTATGGGACTGGATTGGGTTGCCACGGAAAGGGCTACTAGTGGATCTGGTGGTACGGGTAAGGACTCCAGCCCAGTGAACGACCCCCACTTAGTGCAGTCGACGTGGGCGTCGGCTCAGTAAAGTAGGGGGTATAGATACGAATGTCCCACATTGCTTAGATAGGGGACTTGTGATCTATTGATAAGGAGGGCAAATGCCTTCCTCAATCAGCCAACGATAAGGAGGGCAAATGCCTTCCTCAATCAGCCAACAAGTTTTCTAGGTAGTGGCCTATTGGGCTTGTTGGTTACAACCAACCCATATGTGGGTAGTGGTTGGACTTGTGTGGTTGGTTAAGGAATGTATGGACTTGCTGGGTGTGTGTATGGGCGTGCACTTGGCCTGGTTCTTAACAGTACATTTCAGTCCAATAACCGTCTGGTTTGTTTTCTGAATTTTTATATAAGCAGGTTTTGGCTATTGAGGAGACCTTCGAGCATAGGGTGACAAATGTAGTGTTCATGGGAATGGGAGAGCCTATGTTGAACCTGAAGTCAGTACTTGAAGCACACCGATGCTTGAACAAGGTGCATTTAGATTTGTTTCACTGTAGTTATCTAATTGCCTTGTTAACTTTTGTCGGGGGTTACAGAATATAACAGGTCAATCCTCTTCTTTTTTCCTTGTAATTTCTTTAGTCTTTCCTAATACCTATCATAAGAAGTATTATCTGTTTGAATATTTTATCTTCTCTTACTCTTGCTAAGACATGGCTAATACTCTTCGAAGAATAGATGATATTTTATGTGGAACTCTTCTCTTCATCCATGTCATTCAATCATTGGAAAGAAGTCCCTGAGGATAGATTTTTATGAATTGTGAAGGCTTACTTGGGTTCTATGTCGCAGACTTGCTTTATTTATTTTTAATGTGGAATTTGTCAAATTGTTTGTGTAATAAGGTTCCCCTTCGGTGCAATTTGTAAGCAAACTACGCCCTGTTGTGAACTTTGCACTGATTATTATCCGCAATGGGTCCTTATTTGCTCGAACAAGCTTGGCCCAGTAAGAAGGGAGGGGGACCTTTTGGGACCAGTGGTAAACTGGAGGAGGTCTTTTGGTTCAGATCTCCATGGTGCAACTTGGATTTGATTGATAATGGTAGACTCTGGGAGATTACTAGTGTATTTGGCATTTACTCTGCATAGTTGGGTCTAATGCGTCCCAACCTTAGGAAGGTACTGCATTCTAGAAATATCTAGAAACAAATATATTAATGATTTATTTTTGTTTCTCCAGGACATACAAATTGGGCAACGAATGATAACAATTTCCACTGTTGGGGTTCCAAACACAATCAGAAAGCTGGCTGCTCACAAGCTTCAATCAACATTAGCTGTCAGGTGTGTTCTTTGGTTACACTAGAACATTGGTCGAATGATTCTGCATACCATTTAAATTATCTTTGTTTTCTCTGACAAATTTGACAATAATTTTGAATTGCTCTCTATAACTATTTTACTGTTTTTTTTACTTCTGCATTGAAACTGATCAATAGTCCAATTCAGTTACTGGTTTAGTTGGGGAGTTCCATATTCAATTATCGCTCATCTTGTCTCAAATTCAGATTGTTAGATAAGAGATTCTTTGAAGGTTTTTTGCCCCTGTTAAACATATCGAGAAGTGGATTTGTCCAGAGGGTAGTTTCAAAAAGAAATGAATGGTGAAATTTTAAATAGAAATGGATAGTTGATTCCAACTAATTTCACCTATGGATTCATGTAGCCATTAGCCAACCCTAAGTTGTTTAAGATGATGAATGATGATATTTTTTTTTGAATTGTGACCGACTGACTATGATATCAAGAAGTACCTTAACCAACCCCTAATGTAATGTTTGTGAAACTTGACCAGGGTAAGGAAAGACCTTTTTACCCTAACCCTTTTAGCTTTTGATATCCCAATTTGCACACATAGGGGACTAAGCAAGAGGGTGGTTACCAAGTTGCAGTTGCATAATTCCTGATGATGAATAGTGAAGTAACTAGTCTCAAACGTCCTCTTTATAATATACTAAAGCATAAAGATACCATTGAGTTTGGAAGCAATGACCAAGCACATTATCTATTACCCTAATCACACATTTACTCGAAGCAAACTAGAACACAATTTCCTTTTCCATTGTGATTACCACCTGACACCATTCTTTCCTGCTTCCAAAATGTATATTACAGGTGGTGGTACCTGGCTATAGTTATTTTAGGCTTCCAACTAGTTTGGTGAAATTTGGGTACCAGGGCACCTATAAGCCCCTTTGATTTAGCATTCAATCATTGTTTCTATCTGATTGAGTTCGAGAGTCGTTTATTCTTTGGCAAGAACCTGTCGACCTAATGTGTCCGACTTGTGAGTGTGATTGGATAGGATTTCCTTCCTTCCTTTCAGTTTATGGTGCACATCAGATATTATTTGGCTGGTATCCCTCTGTCTGCCTCTCTTTCCCTGTTTCTAATGTGTTTTGGAAAGTGAAATTAATTTAATCTGTTATTATCTTGAGCTTATGAAGGAAAGCATCATTATTTCTGTTTTTTTTGGGGCATTCATTTGTGACCGTTCTTCTCAGTAATATTTTATCCTTGTGCATCAGCTTGCATGCTCCAAACCAGAAACTGAGGGAAACAATAGTGCCAAGTGCAAGATCTTATCCTCTTGATGCTATCATGAAGGATTGCAAGGATTACTTTCTTCAAACCAGTCGACGAGTATCCTTCGAATATGCACTCTTAGGTACAACAATTACACTTAAAATTGTTGTATTTGGATTGTTTTTTCTTTGCATACTTGTATGAAAGTTAATGACACGAAAAAGGGAGAATTACACACCATTTTCTGTTATCTCATGTGTTTTCTAATTCATTTCTTTGTTGCAGCTGGAGTCAATGATAGAGTAGAACATGCGATAGAACTCGCAGATTTGCTGCGTGAGGGGGGAAGTGGTTATCATGTGAACCTGATTCCTTTCAATCCAATAGAAGGTTCGGAGTATAAGCGTCCAAGCAAGAAAGCGGTACGTTCATGACAAAGTACATCCTTCCCCATTTTGAGCAAGAACATATACCATTTACCTGATGCAATTGCTCCTATTCAGGTGCAAGCTTTTGTGGGTGCTCTAGAGTCTCGTAAAGTGACTGTTAGCGTGCGCCAAACAAGAGGTCTGGATGCAAGTGCAGCTTGTGGTCAGCTAAGGAACAAGTTCCAGAAGACTCCGCTGCTCAGCACCTCTGATGACCCACGACTGCAATCAGACCTTGCAGTTGCATGCTAATACTTCTTAGTTTTTTGCTTCTCTACCAACTCCACTCTATCCCATGGTTGTCTCTTCGTTACAATGCCAAAGTAATTTGAATCTTCAGCTGTGCTCTCTTTGGAGTCACAAAGCTGTATGATAATGTTTTGGGAGGCATTGAGTCAACTTTAATGCGATTATCCTCAAACGACCAGAAGAGCAGGATGTTACTCGGCTGGTCGTGCTAAAACGTGGCTGGCTGGGAAGAGCGAGGATGGGAGGATACAAACTCCAAAGTCGCAACATTGTAATATGTTGTATTATCTACAATAAATTATTCTATGCCATCAAATGTATCATTGTTTGGTACAAGCCAAGCTTTCTACATTAGCAAATATTGTACAAGATGAATTTGTGACAAACAAATGAATTCCCACTTACCACCAACAATGGGGTGTGATTATTTTTTTTGGGCCAACAAACACGGTTCACGGTACAACAACAGTTGGTTTTTATTGGTCCATTTTTGTTGGGACCAAGAGGGGACATGTTGTTTGCCTTGTCTTTATGTTGGCTCACTTTATCCAAAATGAGTCTCATATCTATTACACAAAAATCAAACCAATAAATTTACCTCTCCTCTTTCAATACAATCATATGGAAAATGAGATAGATACATAATAGTTGGTATACATAATATACATAATCTATGTGGCATGC
The DNA here is from genome assembly GCF_013401445.1 of Tripterygium wilfordii. NCBI lineage: Eukaryota > Viridiplantae > Streptophyta > Magnoliopsida > Celastrales > Celastraceae > Tripterygium > Tripterygium wilfordii. The sequence continues at coordinate 5,216,360 of NC_052240.1, forward strand.
CAACTAAGCATGCCACATAGATGTTTAAACAAAACCCTAAAATCCACATGGCTTTCCCGCTTATATCTCTTTAGAATATCACTCTTTTCTAGACTGTACTATAATCATTCTCATACGTTACCGACTCTCATACGTTACAGCCTTCGACGAGTTATTCTCTCTTCTCCAACTCCGGCTACAAGCCTCTTCGTGCCTCTCTCTTCTTCGACTTCGGCAACAAGCTTCTTCGTGCAGCGATATTATCCGACTCCGGCTACAAGCTTCTTCGTGTCTCTCTCTTCTCCGACGCCGACTGCAAGCTTCTTTGTGTCTCTCTCATCTTCGACTCCGGCTACAAGAATATCAGTGCCTCTCTGTTTCGACTAGTGCGATTACTTGTGTTACTCCCGACGACTTACGAGTTATGAGTTTCCCTAGGTTTTCAAGGTTCATATTCTCTTATTCAATGTTTTTTATGAACACTAGAGTTTATGTTTTGGATCTGAATGGTATCGGTCATAATGAGTTGGATGTGGTAGATGTTGATGTTATTATTTGTTCTCCTTGTTGTAACTGAACTAGATGTGGGTAAATCCCATGTTATTCCTTTTACATTTGTTGTGTTTGAAGTATTATTTGACAATGTTGGTGATGAACAATTATTGTTCCTTTAAGATGTCTTCCATAGTGGGACTTTATCAATGGAGATACCAATTTTTTTTAATGTCAGTTACTTATTACATTACGTTTCGAAAGTGTATTTGGTATCAGTTCTTAATGCATTACGAATAATCAATGTATTTAAACCAGTTATTCATTGTATAGATATTTTCCTTGTTAAATAGGTTGGTCTTACTTTGATGGCGGACTTTATCACTGGGATAGAAATCTTTGTCATGCCATTAGTTTATTACATTACGATTTTGAAAGTGTATTTGGTATCAGTTCTTAATGCATTACGAATAATCAATGTATTTAAACCAGTTATTCATTGTATAGATATTTTCCTTGTTAAATAGGTTGGTCTTACTTTGATGGTGGGACTTTATCATTGGGATAGAAATCTTTGTCATGCCATTAGTTTATTACATTACGATTTTGAAAGTGTATTTGTTACCCAGTTTTTAATGCATTACGAATAACCAGTGTACTACTGAATTTATATTTTATTCCTAACAAATATATGTTTCAATATTTTTTTTGCAGTGAAGATATGGTTTCACTTGATGATATTGCTAGTGAGATCAATATCAATCAACTTGATTGTGTTCAAACTGGTACAAAGACTGTTGGATCGAATGTGCCAGTTATAGGAATGCTGTTTGAATCGGTTGATGATATATTTAAATTTTACAAGAAATATGGTCAAGTAAATGGGTTTTCAGTCAAGAGGAGGTCATTAACGAAGGATGCGAATGGTGATTACAAATATATGATATTTTCATGCGGGAGGTCGAATAAATTTGTATCACGTTCGAAGAATCCAGTCAATCATCGTGGCTATAGTAAGAATGAGTGCAAGGCGAGGCTTGTTGGTAGACTTTCTGTTGATGGGAAATGGAAGATTACATTGTTTGAAGATGTCCACAACCACGATCTAAGTCCTAGTCATTCTAGATTCTTCTCATGTAACAGAGAAATAAATCCGTCTATGAAAAGACAACTAGAGATTAATGATATTGCTGGAATTCGACCGAACAAGAGTTTCAATTCATTTGTCATTGGTGCCGGTGGTCATGATAATATTCAATTTCTGGAGAGAGATACTAGAAACCTTCTTGCTAGGACTAGGCGTTTGCGCCTTGGCGAAGGGGATGCTAATGCCATACATGATTACTTTCTTAAAATGCAAGCTAATAATCAGGGGTTTTTTTCATTGATAGATTGGGATGATGATGGGCGTTTAAGGAACGTTTTTTGGGCAGATCCGCGTAGCAGGGCAGCTTATCATGAATTTGGTGATGTCGTTACGTTCGATACGACATACCTAACTACCAAGTATGACATGCCATTTGCCCCCTTTGTTGGTGTCAATCACCGTGGGCATTCAATACTTCTTGGTTGTGGTTTGATTTCTAGTGAGGACACTAAAACCTTCGTTTGGTTATTTAGGACATGGTTAGCGTGCATGGGTGGTGTTGCTCCTCATGGTATAATCACTGACCAGGATAGGGCAATGAAGAATGCGATTGAAATTGTCTTCCCAAACACAAAGCATAGATTGTGTTTATGGCATATCATGAAGAAGGTGCCTGAGAAATTTGGTTCACATGGAGAATATGAATCCATCAAGCGAATGTTGGCCGAAGCTGTTTATGACTCCCATAGTATCGATGAATTTGAAAGTACGTTTGTTATTTATTTTTTCTTTATGCTTATTGTCAATAATTTTTTTATTACATTTGTTCGTCATGTGTTTATGTATGTTAGTGACTTTTAATACACTAAATAATTCACAGTGTAATTAATTAATTAATTACACTGTGAACATCAAATTTATTTATCTAACTAACGATTCTTTGTTTTGTATTAGATAAATGGAGTATGCTTATTTATCTGCATAATCTGGATGGTAATTCTTGGCTGGAGAATATGTACTTGGAGAAAGAAAAGTGGGTTCCTATCTACGTCAAAAAATATTTTTGGGCGGGAATGTCAACAACTGGTCGAAGCGAGAGCATGAATGCTTTCTTTGACGGTTATGTGAACTCAAAGACAACGTTGAAACAATTTGTCGAGCAATATCGTAATGCTTTGCAGAAGAAAATTGAGAAGGAATGTCAGGCGGATTTTGACTTATCCCACAAGCAGTTAGTGTGTGTTACAAAATACGAAATGGAAATGCAAATGCAAAAAGTGGTGACTCAAGAGAAGTTTTTAGAGTTTTAGAAGGAATTGAGTGGGATGATGTATTGCGGTATCAAATCAATGTGTACCGTTGATTTAGGGACACAATACATTCTATACGAAGACATTTTTTATGGTGAAGGTGGCAAGAAGAAAGTTATATTCACTGTAATGTATGATGAACTTAACGTTGGGTGTTCTTGTTTGAACTTTGAGTTTAGGGGTATTTTGTGCAGGCATGCTATAACTGTCCTTCTGGCGAATGATGAGTATTTACTTCCGGCACATTACATCTTCCCACGGTGAAGGAAAGATGTTAGAAGATGTCATTCTCGAGTGAAAATAAACTTTGATGGGTGGACAACCACAAATGATCAAGTTCGGTATGATCACATGTGTAAGATATTTGCTCGATTGGCAGACTTGGCGGCATAAAATGAACACCATTATTCAAACGTCATAAAGTGGATTGAAGGGTGCATAAATAACATGACAACAATTCCAACGCGAATATCGATTGCTTCTTTGACAGTGGGTTCTTCAATATCTAATGATCCAATAATCAAAAGAGGGAAAGGAGCCCACGCAGTGTAATGAAGAAGAAAGTCTTCAAGAGGAATTATGTTGGTAGCACGAGCAACGCAGCTGGAGGATCTGGGACAAATGGAGATCTAGGGTGTTGAGTGTTGTTATCATTACAGTAGCTAAATACATTATGTTTTTAGTTGTGGTTTTGTATCACTGTTTTTAATGCATTATGAATCAACAGTGTAATTATCTGTTGTTATCATTACAGGAGCTAAATACATTATATCTTTAGTTGCGGTTTTGTATAACTGTTTTTAATGTATTATGAATTAACAGCGTAATTATCGGTTGTTATCATTCCAGTAGCTAAATACATTATGCTTTTGTAGTGGGTTTGTATCACTGTTTTTAATGCATTATGAATCAACAGTGTAATTATCTATCGTTATCATTCCTGTATATAAATACATTATGTTTTTAGTAGTGTTTTTGTATCACTGTTTTTAATGCATTATGAATTAACGGTCCCATTATTACACTGTCATTATTATAATTTATTTCACTTGATTGTTTTAGTTTGGTTTCTGTGTTCCATTTGTCTATGAACAAATCTATTATTGTGTATGAGGTTTAGTAATGTGTGGATATTCATATCACATTTTTTAATGCATTATGAAATAACCATATATTTACGTACAAAATGCTTCAATTGATGTGAGCAAAAATATACATAGATAACCATTTCAAGTTATAAGTCTCACTTTACTTTTAAGCATCCGAACATCAACAAAATTATAACATTGTGAGTTTAACACGTCTTTCCTTCCCAATTAAATAACTAAATAAATGTCTTGCTCATCATTTCCACTTTTTTGTAGTGATACACATCCCATGAATGTCCACCATCATTCAAAAAGTTTTGAATGTATTTCGTCCTAAGTTGGTAGATGTCTGTTTTGGTCAGCTTCTTCTTTATGCTCACGTTGTTGAATATGTAATCAATTAGGTACATGCATATTAAGCCGCAATCTACCCTGTTTTTAATTACAAAAGAATGTGTCAGTGTATTTATATATATTTTCTAAACAACAAATTAAAGGAAAAATTATTCGGACATACTTAACCCAAATACATTACACAACGTAAAAGTTATATAAAATACTATATAATTGAATGAGAAATCACTAAAAATTTTGACAGCATCTCCCCATAAATTAGGGAACCCAACCTGTAAACAAATCCAGAAATACATATAACACTTCTAAGTCCATCAACACCCACGGTCCACCATCAAACACAAAGGCAGGGTAGTTATAGATTTGTTCATACACAATAAATACATTACAAACCTCGTAGTGTGATGAATATTTGATTTACAAACACAAATGGAACCAAACAACAACAATCAAGTCAAATAAATTATAATAATCGCACTGTAATAATTTAGACTCTAAAAAAAATATCAACCAACAAACAAAACTGAATCTTTCAATAAAAAAATGGTTAAGAACAGCATACTGGCAGTGTAGTTCGCATAATGTGAAAGCGAACCATTAAACGAAATACACTAAATAATGGCAGTGTATTTCGGAACTTATGAAGTCGGTGCTTGTTGTGGTGTGTCCCACATTGTGACCAATTTTTGTTGAGTGTATTGACTGCCAACAGGTGGTGGAAATAGAGTATCGTAATAAGCTATCTGCATACATTATATATATATATATATAAACATTATTACAATATACTTATATATATATGTACTTATTTACATTATAGATGGAGGCTTACTAGTTTCTCAGCATCTTTCAAGTATGGGTCTACTCTTGTTTTCCTCCTTGGTAACAAGGAATTGTAGTGCATCCATATGCCATCCTCAGTGTCTAGAACCAACAATGTCCAGTGATTTGGAACTTCATGATTTCCAGCTGCATGGAGTGGGAAAATGATAAACCTATATCTAGTCCCACTACCACGAAGTTTGTCAGAGATGAATTTGTTAATTAGAGAATCATTATTCATCCTCAAGAATGCCATGCATGAACTTGTAATCGCAAAGGAAGCGGTCTTGCAAATCTCAGGAGGTGGATCACGCACAATAGGACCTTGTTTCATTGTAAGATATTCCATGTGGGCATTAATGATCTGCAAAAAAATTACAGTGTATTTATATAGGTTACTTAAGAAATATTGGTTAACATAGTTTATCAAAGGTACATTTTATAACATGTATACTTACATTGTTCGTGATCATATTACTGTTATAAATGGTTAATATATCACTTCACAGCAACTGATTCTCACCATTCCACAGAACAATACTGTAAAGACAACATACAATGGTGCAATCATATTATTACACTATAATTATAATAATGTAATTATCAAAATTATAGGAATTGTAATCAAGGCATTTTAATAAGAATACGTATGGAACTTACTTGGATTTTTTAATACAATCTATAGCCTTCAATTTATCCCGATCAGATGGAATAAGGTGCTTGTAGATTGCACACTTTGTGTCCATAACTTATTCTTTGCTCATAGAAGGCTCCGGTGTCTTGCAATCATCAATATTGATAATTGTCAACTCCTTCCCATAGACTTTTGTTTTCGGCCTTTTATTTTGCACCTCATACTCAAAGTCCGAATCTTTATTTGAGATGCGTTCCTTTTTTTTAGTACCCTTTATCATTGAGTTAGGGGTATATTTAGTCTTCAAACTTCGAGTTTGCTCCTGGTCAGCTATTTTCTTCATTGCTTCTGCCCTTTTCTCATTCGTTTCATCTTCATTGAACACTAATTGAGCTATGATATTATCATAGATTGTATCCTCTTTTACAGCCTCTTCTTTTTCTAATAATTCACTGTCAGGAATGACAAATTGGTCATCAAGTGACTGCCATTTGTCATTAACTTCAACAATCTCCAATGTATTTGGCACCGCATCGTTCAGCGTTTGAATTTCAACATTAAGCTGAACGTTTGTGGTAATTACCCGATCCAATTCAACTTGTAGCTCTTGATTTTTTCTTTGTTCATTATCCTTCTCAACCCGAAGCAATTCAAGAGCATTCGTTTTGGACTTCAACTCTTCCTCCAATTCTTGTATTTTTTGGGATTCATCAATTGATTGATCTCCTCCCGAATGTTTTTCAACATCATCTTCACTGCCATTATCGGATTCAGATGATGGATCACTGTGGACTGAACTGATGCTTCGTGTGTCCACATCAGAACCTGCTTCTAATGGCACACAATCATTCCGCAGTGCTTCTATCTCTTTTTCATCACTGGACAATTCACCTTCAATCACCTGTTGACAGTTGCATATCAAATAGGTGTGCTATACATTATAATTTGGTAAAGTATTTAAGTACATTGAACCAAAATAGTATAAATACATTATATTTTGTAGATTATTTAAGTACTGTGAAAAGAAAAAATATAAATACATTATCAAATTGTAAAGTATTTAAAAATGTCAACCAAAAATCCAACAAATACTCTATAGACTCGGCAATGTAATTATAATATGATCAAGTATTTATTATTGTGAACCAAAATAATATAAATACATTATTATTTGATAGATTAATTTTTGTTCAATAAAACAGTATAAATACATTATCAAATTGTAAAGTATTTAAAACTATCAACCAAAAATCATACAAATACACTATAATTTAGTCAATGTAATAATAAACTGTCAAATACATTATAATTATGTAAAGTAGCTAGTTATTGTGTGAACCGAAACAATATAAATACATTATAATTTGATAGATTAATTAAGTTTTGTAAACTAAAACATTATAAATACATTATAAAATTGTAAAGTATTTAAAACATTTAAACAAAAATCATACAAATACACTATACACACACGCAATGTAATTATAAACTTTCAACTTTAGATAAATTAACGTAATTTACTAACCTTCCCCCCACCAAAGTGCGTATATATTGTTTTTTGAAGTCCTTTCGCCATCCACTTACGTCCCACTTTACAAACCTTGGGAAGACGCCAGACTTTGCGGGGGTGAAAACAGTTGTGTGTTCACAAAACCAATACTGCATGCAAATACACATAAACTGTCACTGTAAATACACATCAAGAGTACTCGCACAAAGTAGTTATTACTTACCGAGATCAAAGTTGCACAACCTGTAACTTTGTTTGTTTCCTTTTGGTACTTCTTAATTGATTGCATAATGTTCTCTGAGATTGCCTGCGACCAATTCCATTTCTTCATGTCCTCGACCACCTCAACAAATTTTACTAAAGCCCATGGTAACGCATATGCTCTTGTTGAAAAGAACAGAGTAAGACATGTGTATAACACAAACAAACGTGCGACATCTTTTGCGTCCTCCTCAATATCCCCCATCAAAGCATTGTCAATTGCTTGCTTTATGTTGGGTGATCGCATCATATCAATTCCATTAAACTTTCGATTCACAAACTCACAATCATCGGGCATCTTGCTTCGGCCTATCTCCAATGGAATATCTCCAGACACTACTCCAAATATCAAAGAAGCATCATTCTCTGTAATGGTAACTCTCTTACCTCCAAGAATAAACGATCCACGCTTATCGTTGTAGGTGCCAAAAATGTCTTGTACGATCAAATCGTGTTTCTTGGTATTTAATTCTTATGCTCCTCCTTCTTGAACACTTTGTACAAGTTCCAAAAAGGTGTCATTTGTAAAAACTTTTTATGACTACTCTTCAATCGCACGCTTCTTAATAGTGTCGCTATTCCTTGCATATTAGATCGGTATTGTAATTTGACCATACTGAAATACAAACTGGTAGTGTATTATACAGTAAAATAAATCATTAAAGCGAAAAAGTAAAGCAATTACATTCTGCATATAGTAATATACCAATACATTATTCAAAATGGTAATGTACTATACAGTAGGGGGACGTTTCACAAATTGAACCCACCCACCAATTGAAGTAAACCATTCAAACCAATTGCATCATTAATTACCTTAATTTACAGTAGTGTATTTTACATTTTAATCCCACCAATTGAAGCACTCACAAATCGACAATGTATTTATATACCCAAAACAAATGGTAATGTAATCAAAGTTTTTAGTTAACTAAACCCAGCAAAACAAAGCCATTCAAACACACAAATATGCAGTGTAGTTATATACCCATAAAAAATGGTAGTGTAATCAAAGTTTTTATCTGCCTACACAGTTCAACCGAGCAAAACAAAGCCATTCAAACACACAAATCTGCAGTGTAGTTATATACCCACCCCACATGGTAGTGTAATCTAAGTTTTGAGCTACCTCAACAATGGAAGTGGGAAAAAAAAAATCAAGCACTCACAAATCAACAGTGTAGTTATATACCCACAAAAAATGGTAGTGTAATCAAAGTTTTTATCTACCTACATAGTTCAACCGAGCAAAACAACTCCATTAAAATACACAAATCGGCAGTGTATTATATACCCACACAAAATTATAGTGTAATCAACTACCTTATCTACATATACAATGAAACCGTGTAAAAAAAGATCAGTAAACATCAAAAAAATTAAATAGAAACAAATTACTCCCTCAAAGTTCATACCTTTAGTCGATGTTAACCCAACTTCAGCAACACCAGTTCAGAGAATTGTTGTCATGGACGATTATAGGTGTATGCCGACAACGGTTATCATGGACGATTATAAACGGAGATGAAAAAGCTCGCCGGAGGTATAAAGAGGGGGACGAGTATAGGACTGTATATCGGGATGAGTTTTTGAAGCTTCTATTGTTGCAGTTGTGGTTACCGATGTTCTCAGGGTTTTGATCTTGGAAATGACAAAAACAACTTAAAATATTATTTCCTCTTTTGAGATTTTGAATTTTAAAACTGCACAGTCATCATCCTAGTCAACATGCCATGTGATTATGTATACTTATGTATACCAATTTTATGTATGTATATCACAACCGCAATCATATCAACAAAACATAAATCCCCATACATTACCCATGCCCCATAAAAAAAATCACCATTGAGGTTGCTCTAACAAATCATACTATATTGTGGCCCAAAATGAGGACTATATATATTGATATTATTTATTGGAGCATTAGACTATTAGGTCCTAATTGTATGGATAATTGGATATGGGGAAATTTTATCTACACACTACAAAAACATTATCTTTATACCACTTTTCGAACATGATAAGTTTACACCAAAAAATTAGTTACATACAAAATTATAGTGAAAAGACCAAATTACCCTTGTTTTATATAATATTAAAAATATTAGTGTTAAGTTTACACACACATATAACCACCAATTCAATCTCCACTCCTTTATCGATTTCATCACAACCAGATGTCTTAAATCTCGAACAAGGATTAAGACGATGATCAACGTACCAAAGAGGTAATCATAAAGATTGTGATTTCTTTGATCACTGTCGCAAGCTTCAATTTTCAAGTACATCGTAGCTGACACTAGAACTGTTTGCTCTTGTTTTCATGTTTCATTTTATTTATCTTGCAAAGTCTGCAAGTTTTGAATTTTTTTAAGACAATTTACTGAAAAGTGACCGAAAACATGTAGATATCTATATAATCATTAAAATAAAAGTCACAAATTAAAACATAAATATCCAAGATAACAAAAACAATCATTTAAGTTGTGTTCGACGATCTTTCATTGAGTAGAAATCATCTATAATCGAGTATGAACTAAAAGTGTCAGCAATCTCCCTTTCAATATGAAGAACCAAGCAATTTGCAAGAAACTCATCCTTCATTTTATTCTGAAGTCGCGTTTTCGTCACATCAAGATGATAATGCTGCAACTGAAACTTCAAAAGAATTCTATGTCGTTCCATAAAATCCTTAGGATAATATTTCTCAACAAGAGTACAAATATTACTTGCATTAAAAGATCTATAAGCATCCTTAGGATCCAACAAGGAAACTATATTAAAGAGAGGAAATCAACAAGGAAACTATATTAAAGAGAATTGAGCCTAAATTGATTAAAAGAGAATGGAGCCCATGATATTGATTGAGTTTTTACATTATTTATAAGCCGATAGTATTATAGTAAAAAAGAATTATAGTTATATATTTACTACTATTATACTAAAAAATTTCAAAATTTTTGAGGGCCCCCTATCCCCTTCATTGTTCTGCCACTAGCATGGATCGAGAGGAGGCGGCGGTAGCGTAAACTTAGTAGTCTCTAATTAATTATTTAAAGATGATTTATTTTAAATTTTTAGTTTAAGGGTTAATATGTCATTGTATACAAAGATATTTATATAAACTACAAATAATTTAAAATTTTTGTAAAGATAATGTTTTTGTGGTGTGTAGATAAAATTTCTCTTGGCTATGACGACTTGGGCACAAGACCAAAATTTGTAAACACCACATAAAATGAACTGGGCCTTGATGGGCCTTGCCATAGGTTTGGCTCAATAATTTAGAACCCAGATGCGATGAAACCGGGTTGACCCGTCGAATCTGCTAAAACCCAATTTTCTGGGTTTATAAAAGTTGTCACTTGTCAGAAGGCGACCATGAACAAAGAAGTCACTGCGCTGGTGATCTAAAGTGTTCGGATTCGCTCATCTCTACCCCGTCTGTCCTTGCAGATTTTCGCTTTCCACGGTAACTCTCGAATACGTATTATGTCTGTGTGTGGTTTTGTCAGGAAACTAAAAGCCCTAATCTTGTGGTTTGGTACTGGGGAATTGGAAGCCATAGAAAAATTTCCGGTATTTTCCAAATCTTCTCATTGATTGGAAGGCTTCACCTCCGTTTCTCGATTTCCTTGACGATCCATCGGAATCCCGTTTCTGGTTTGCATAGGAATTCCGTTTCTGAGAGTTTAGGTTTGGCTCATTGGGTTTTGGGTTTTGTTTCCTTGGTAGTGTCGACAATGATGAAAAATGTTAAATTCTTATCTTATAGGATTTATGTTGCAGTGGGTATTTTGAAATTGGTGCTGTTTGGTGGTATACTGGGATAATTTGAATCAATTGCCGTTCGTTTTTGTTTTATGCCTTTATATTTTCACTTTTGATGGGCCTTGCAGTTTGTGTTGTGGTAGTAGATTAATTGTGATTACCGTTTGTTTTGATTCAAATGATTTATGATTATTTTGGTAGGCATTATCATGCGGAGATACAGTCCACCATACTATAGTCCTCCAAGGAGGGGATATGGAGGCAGATCAAGGAGCCCTCTGAGGAGGGGATATGGTGGTGGTGGTGGTGGCGGCAGCGGCGGTGGCAGGTATGGGAGGCGCAAAGAGCAGAATAGTGGGAGTCTCTTGGTCCGGAACATTCCTCTTGATTGCAGGTGGTCTTTTTTTCTTATATGTAAATTCTTTAGTAGAAAGCTTCTTCTCAATGAGGATCCTTTGTCTGTAGCATGGATTTGATGGCTATCACTACTTATTGCTATTTGTAGGCCAGAAGAACTTCGAATTCCCTTTGAGAGATTTGGACTCGTTAGGGATGTGTATATGCCCAAGGACTATTACACAGGGTGAGTAATCCATAATCGTTGAAGATTGATTTATTATCTGTTTTGATTTTTAAAAAGTCTGTTTTCTATCATCTAGGGTTGTACTCTTTTACGTCGTTGTCTCATTCCCCTTGCTCCACTAATATGACAATAATTAGCACTTCTTCTTTTTTTAATGGAAAAAAAAAAAGAAATTGTATTAAGGGGCAACCAAAAAGTTCCAAACAATACATCAGTTTTGTAACAGTTCAATCACTCTGTCCTCACTAGTACTTAGCTAGTCAGATGAGGACAAATTTTTTAGGCATATCTTAGCAGCTTTACTATTCAAGCTAGTTGACATCTCTTCTTTGCCAAATTAGTTTGAGGTTTGTTTTTTTCCCTCAATTTGACACCTCGACTTTGTTATTGTTAATGCATATACATGATAGATACCACAAAAGGGTAGCTTTCTCCTTCCCCCCATGCTATAGCTAAGATGTCTTCTTATATTGTGGAGAAACACTTTAAGTGTCGATTTTCATGGATTAGTAGATCTGTTTGACAATTGACTATTCAAGTGGTTACTGTTTACAAGCCTATATGAATCAGTAGTTTACTTTTTATCAGCCTATTTGAGCCGGTAATGTGGTCTATCCTCGCTTGTTAAGAAATTGAGCTTGAAAATATGCATGAGTAGGCTTGACTGACTTTTCAGTAAGTTGGCTTGGCTTCCTGTTGCTTGAGTTGAAATTGAATTTTTGTTATTGAAAACTGAAATGAATTTGTGAGAATTTAGTTTGTTTAAGTAAACTTCTCGAGCCTGACAATTAGAATTTCAAGTGTTAGTCCTTTTAAGTATTGAGACATATTGATATCTAGTTTCTATTCTGATTTTTTTTATCGTCTTCAATTTTAACATGTACATAGGATAGTAAACAAAACTCCTGAATCCATTTTCTAAACTGTTTTGTCGAGGATCCTTATTCCTTCTTCACGGTGAATTAAATTGTGAACTGGTTTGTCAGGGGGTGTATTGGTTTGAAGTTAAACCAAGCCCAAGTCCCACATCTCATGAAGATCTATTGTTTGTCATTGCCTAACCTATTGGTTCCAAGGGTGTAAAAAGTATTGTTCAAATGAAGAATGTTCCTTGATAGAGAGAGCTTATAAAATTACACAATTATTAGAAGTTTGATGAGGGAGAAGATTGATTCTTTACCAAATTGAAGGCTACATGAGGAGACTTAAGTTTGGAAAGTTGATTTCGAGTGCATCTAAAATCACAAGCATGTGAAGAAGTTTCAAGACAATTGCCTCTTTTCAAGTTGCCTTTTGGTCTTGACAATTAAAGAAAAGGTCAGGGGGTAAGCTGCTTTTTTGTAAATTCAGTATTCACGTATGTGGAAAAGCTCTGGAGCAGATTTTTAGATATGCACAAAAGGTATTATAAGTAATTTAATTTGGATGAAATTCAGTGTGCTGATGGGACTCTGTCTGACTGTTGATTTTTTTTTCTCATTCTTTATCTTGTATGCTTTGGATGAAGCCTTTGATATCTTCTATGCAGGGAACCTCGAGGTTTTGCATTTGTGCAGTTTGTGGATTCTTATGATGCCATGGAAGCTCAGCATCGTATGAATGGACAAATATTTGCTGGAAGGGAAATAACTGTGGTTGTTGCTGCAGAGACAAGGAAAAGACCGGAGGAGATGCGCCATAGATCTAGGGCTCGGTAATATATCTTTGTAACTCTAATATTTGTCTGCATTTATGCACACTTACTCTAAGTGACTTGCTCTCATGACAGTTAACTGTGTTAGATCTTTTTTTGATTTTTTATATGATCTACAGAGGAGGCTATGGAGGAGGGCGATCGTCATATTATGGTATGTAGTTACTTGTTAAGGGTAGTATATTCCAAATGGACATATTTATATGGGACAGATTCAATTTCTTACTTGCACCCCCTTCTGCCTTTGGTTATCAATTCTATTAGATGGGTACACCACATATCTTGATGTAGTCAATGCACTACTTGTTCAGTCTTGGCAAATGGTATTCAAGAGAAATTATCTTTCCTTTCGATTTTCCTTGGCTTCAGATTCTCCCTTTAGAAAGGGGGATATGCAAGTATTTTTTTAAAGTGGCATGACCTCTGTGCTGCCCCTTGTTTTGGGATTTTGAGTGTCCAATTATTAGCTTCATCAATATCGTTGTTTGGGCTGTCTATAACTCTCCCCCTTCCCATGCCACCATCGTAAAATAACTTTTCTTCAGGCGATACCATTGTCTTTGATATGTACTTCTTGCACCAGTGTGGCATGCCAAAGAAAGGTTTGGATTTTTGGAACCCTTGAAATCAAGTGCGAATCACCTTTCTGCTTCTTTTATGGGTTATGAGGTGTAGTAAATTGAAATTTCAGTTCTTTGAGATGTCCAGTACTTTGGTATAATGTCGTGGAGAGATATTATGTTCCATAGGTTTGTAGCTCCTGGCCTAACTACTTTAATTTTTACAAGTTTGCCAATAGGGTGAAAAGTACTATTGATTATGAACCCCATTATGTGTAAAACTGCATGGGCCTCCCTTTCTGTGTAATGTGATATCTTCCTTCTAAATGAAAATTTTACCGTTGTGATAGCATGTTTTAAGTTGTAGAACAGGTAGACACATTGCTTTCTACGGAATTTCTGTTGAGCCCTTCACTTGATTAAATTACCAGTGTTGGCTCCTGCAAATTGCTCTCCTTCATTCCTTTCATCTGTCATATAAATGAATGCAGTCATAACAGAATAATTCATACTATTAATTCTGCCGCAGGGCGTCCTCGATCTCGTTCATTGTCCCGTTCACGTTCCCCACGTCGTCGGCCAAGTTCTAGAACTCGGTATCGCTCAAGGTAAGTTGTCTAGGTGATGAATACTCGTCGTCCTTTTATAACATAAAACAAGTTGGTGAGCACCTATATGCATTTTTTACCTTGCAGGTCGTACTCTCCTGCCCCGAGACGGCAGGGAGACTACTCTGTGTCCCCAAGTAGAAGGCATGCAGACCACCCAAAATCTCCTAGAGGTCCTCCGCAGGAGCAAGATGGTGCTCACCATCGCAGGTCATACTCTCCAGGTTATGGAAATGGTGTGGATGAAATCCGAAATGGCAATGGTTATGGCGAGTAAGTGGACCTTTTTAGTTGTTTAATGCAGTTTGATCCTATTCATTGGACTCAACTCTTTCCTGTGGCTGCGTTGCCATGGGGAAGCTAATTAACTACTCTTACTCATCTTATAAAAAAAATAAAAGGCTCCTCTTACTCATCGTATTCTTCCTATTGTTGCACTCTTTTGTATGGCTGTGCTACCTGGTGGAAGTAAGTAATTGGCTGTGCTTCGTTGTGGAATTTGTGGATTATAATGCTTCCTACGAATTGTAACTTTTGTAATTAGTGCCCTGTTTATTTTTTATTGAATGGTGTTTTATGAGAGGTGAATCCAAGCACCTTCTAGCAGGGGCTGGTTGATGAATCCTGTCGAGAGCACAGAGAATATTGGTTGTGATATTGCCTAAGTTCTCTGTTTGCAGTCAGCACCAAAAGAAAATTTGTTATCAACTTTGATTTTTTTTTTCTTTGCCACCCGTCTTCTTCCTTTCGTGGTTTATTATGTTCTTAATTGGATATTGCCATTGCAGGAAATCTAGGTATGATTCTGAGGATGCACGTGCTCGATGGATATCACCCGGTAGAGTATCTAGGTCACCTTCAGGATCCAGATCTCGATCTGGTTCCTGAAACGAAGAAAAGAGTACAAGGCAATATCAGTGGCATGATAGTGTGTGCTAGTTATCAGTCTGGTATTGAGCAAGTTTACTAGTTTTCTGTGAAATTCCAATGCTGTCGCTGTATCCAGCTCCAGGAAGAAATTTGGATAAACATCATCCGTTTAATTCGCCTTCAATACTCTTGAGTTTGTTGGTCAAACGATATGGCTTTCACATATTTACTATGGCGTTAGATAATCAGAATTCAGAACTCCAAAACCATGGGTATAAGTTGGAAATGTATTGCTTTTCAGTCTGGTCCTTCATATTTCTCATTCAGAAATTCAATGATAAAACTGTTTTGTTTGCCTAATATGTTCTGTATCATGGAACTGTCTGTCGTTCAGCTTGCTCTCTTTGGTAGTCATGATGGTGTGGTGTGGCTGCGGTCATCAACTCTGAAAACCTAGTTTGAGAATTGAACTTTCCAGTTTATTAATTAATAGAATCAGGCGTTTTCTTGCATTTGAAACTCAGATTAAGTTACAAATTGAGCAATTAAAAAAGGATCAAATGTGTTGCCCATTTTGACATGGTCGGTAGAAGAAAGAAAGAGGAAGGCAAGGAACGGTTGGCTTATGAGTTGGATGGGTTTGTTTATTCTTGGACATTGACTGCCTTACCGCTTTGCTGTTACTCACTGAATCCCTCATTTCAGCATCAAACGCATATACATACATAGACAGACACAGAGAACGATAAGAGAGATGGCATGTCACCCCCTGTTCAGTAACAGGCTTGACACACCAAAAGAATGAAAAAGGAAGGGGGAGGTGTGAGTTGAATGGCAGAAGACCAATACCAAGAAGCATAAATTGAAAATTTTTGGGACAACTAAGTGGAGACAGCCAAAAAATACTATTGAGTTTTGTGACAACTACATGGACACCAAGCCAAAAATCACTTTGAGTATAACACAGAGATCTTATTTTTCCACTTAGTTCTACCCAATCATACTCTCTACTAATGCGTTTGTATCAACCAGCCAGATGAACACAAAAGGCTTGAGGCAAAGTCAAATTAAATCATGATTTTTGGATGAAAATCCAAGGAAAAAAAGGATCCCTAATATTTATAATAATCGGGAAAAATAACAAATTCAATCTTACATTAAAAACAATTATATGAATCACATGCCCTCCGAACCCAGGGATCAATGCTTGCAAAGTTTTCACCATGATCATCAGTTACACATAGGTTTATCAGGGCTCAACTAAGAAATTCACAACCCTATTTAATAGGTTTAAGCCAAATACTGTCTCCTCGCAGTTGACTTTTACAGAGACATTCAAAGGCTCTAAGCATTTACCTTCGACGGTGATAGTAATTAGACAAGGAATTGAGTTGCTTACGATTTCACTGCTGAACCGCAACTGCAAACCTGACGCATCATTCAGGTTGGTAGCAATTGGCATATCCACAGAGACAAGATAAAGATTAGCATTGCTAAGCATCTTTAATGCTAAGTTCTCACAGATTACGAGAAAACAATCTTTTGTTAGCAAGCCATCGCCCTTGTCCTTATCTAACTCCGCAACATGTCCAATGAAAGTGCAACTGTTGAACACGAAAAATAAAAAAGAGAAACAAATAATAATTTCACTTTAGCATACCAGAAAGTAAACCAAACAACAGTTTACAAAAATTACGAACAAGCATAAATATCACAAGTAATTGATTATAAAGGTTGATAGGTACAACATAGAACTCATCCATGCAGTCTGCACAAACTGAGATCTCTAGGCATATGCTCAAGTAAACACATGAAGAGCACTAATAATTGATCCCAGGTATTTATGCATGGCACCTTCAAATATGGGTCAACCAAAAACATCAATGTTAACTTTAAATTCTCTGAGATAAGAAGTAATAGATGATTTGAATTTCTATGTGAATTTCAAATTACAATTTCAAACCCTTCACTCATCTTAAACAGAAGCATCAAAGCCAAATTTTTTATCACAGGCAACAAGAACATATGGATGATCAGCTCTTCCAACCCCTAGGTCCTACAACCTGTACCTTCCGGACAAACTGTTTAAGATGTCTAGATTATCCAATAAAATAGGCCGAGCATTGGTGGATACTAAAATGTATATGGCAATATCTAACAGTTGCCACACCAAAAAATAAGTCAGTATTTACTAGAAGATATATATTTGATGAAGAAAACAAGGGTCCCATTAGGTGAGATTCTGAAAACTTCTCTTGCTTTTCAAACCTAAAAAATTTCAGTTGCTGCTTTAGGAAAATAATATAGTTTTCAGAATACAAGCAATGTGCCTTCTAAAGTGCTTTCTTCTTATTCTTTTCAGTGGGATTCGGGTGAGGTACAGTGTCCAGTTCATTCAACCAATATACAAGCACTGCCTTGAAAGCCTCGCACCAATTGCATCACTGGTACTATTAGATGTAGAGAGATAGTAATTGGCATTATTTTCCAATTACTCACTTTTCTTTTAAGTATCAGGTAGAAAATAATGACCAAGGAATCCAATTATATAAACTGACCTCCTCACATATTCAAACATTCCTGGAAGACGTGATTTCTTGTCCATGAAAGCTTCAACTTCCATTGGTAGTGGTTTAACAAAATATCCAATATCAGGCCGCAGCTTGACTAGGAACTTCTTGCCATTACAAAACAATTTCAATTTCAGAGGCAACAGATGGTGATGAAAGTGAGCCTGCAGAGTTCTCTTCGTTGTCTGTCCAGGTTCCAAGGAAGCAATCTCTTCCATTGCAACTAATGTGGGCACATCATGGCGAGATACCAAGGAGCTGTTTAATGAAAACACAAGACAGTAACACAAATTAGGGTTGAAAAGGTCAAGAGATATATATTTTTATTATTTTAATCAGCAGAAAGCCCATGAATCCAACAAACACCAGCCATACTTGTAAAGGGAACCTATGGGCAGAAAAACAAAGGCTTAACAGACAGATAAAAGAACAGTATAGTCTGACAGACCAACACCGTATCCAAACATCAAATAACAAACAATACAAACAACTCATTTCAAATAAATAAGCAAATTTTCATATGAGCATACATTCAAAAAATTTTGAAGATGAAAACAGCATGTCAAATCTATATTAGAAAAAAACTAATTGAAATTATGACCTCGGCATAGTTGCTATGAATCTTATTGCCTAAGATATATGATATATCAGATGAGTATTTTACACAGGTGATAAATCCTCCCTATAAATATTTTGGTTAACGAGTATGTCAAACTGTTACTCTGTTGGCAATAGAGGTATGAACTTTTCCAATATTCAAGAAATAGAAAAGGAAAAAGAACTTCATTTTTGGTCATCAATTTCATGCTCATCATTAACATACCTTTGTGGCAAGACCATTTAAAAGTCAGAAAACAAATTAGAAGGAAAATGGACCACAAGTTAATATGAGAGAAGAACACCTATAAAACCAGTATATACCAACTTATCCCACTACAAGGTACCAGATCACAGAGCCAGAGAAGCACAACAAGGGAAACTAGAGACATTAACAGACAAATATGTATCAAAGTCACCTCTCAGTAAAAACAGATGGTTGTTCAGCTGAATCTGAGGTTCTGATAGACTCCTCGTCTACTAGAGCCATTTCCAACATGGGTTCCGAGGAGCAGTTCTCAAATAAAACTTCTACACATACAAGTTGAGTAGATAAACTTGACATTTCAGAAGAAAATGAGTAATCCACCTTCAAGCCATTTCCATTTGATAGATCCAAGAGCGTATAGCTTTTAGGCTTAACCTTGCTTGCTAGATCACCCATTGATATTCTGGCTGAAGATCTATGTGCTTGACTTTGTTCTGTTGTACTTGAGATGGAAAAACCAGGCTCATGCAACCATGATTCTAGAGCTCCCTTTGACATCAACTCATTTAAATCAGCGGAACGCGATAGAGCAACTCCATTCTTATTAGTCGTAGCCTTGCCTGAATCTAAAATCTGAATCAGTGGCTCAACATGGTTGTCTTCCTCATTAGCAGAACCAGTCTCCTCATTGTCACTTAAGCCAGTCACAGACTGCTGGGAACTATAATCAGAAGGACTTTCCACTTCCATAGATCCAGATGATATCTCAGAATCATCTGTCCCGTAAGAACCACTGTTACTAGCTCCCATTTCTCCTTGAACTACATTTGAGAACGTGTTGAATTCATCACGGAGTAAACTACAAGGCTTTGGGAGAGATTCATACCCTGGAGCAGCATGAATAACTATTTGTGAGAGAGACCCAGGAAGATAAGTTCGATAATTGAAAGGTTCATGCGATGATGCTTCCCTGTGTCCCCAAAACATGCTCTTGTGCAGACAATTTTTATCTTCTTCCAGGCCTTGCGTACCTAGATTGCACGACAAGATATTCCTTAACAAACGAGCTCGATCACGAACATCATAGTTCAAATCGCATTCAGCAAGTTGAAGCACATAGTTTATAATAATTCTAAATGTCCCAGCATCTCCCCCTTTTGCACATAATAGTACCTGAAGCAGAAGCCAATGGATGAAGATAGGAATAATATCACGTAGTATTAACTATTAAACCGGAAACATGTCTGAGTTCTGACTCTTTATAAATATGGCATTAAGTTGATGTACCTTAGCATTAGTATTAAGAATCTGAAGCTTAGCTTCCAGATCCTCTGAAGTGAAGCACTGTGCCAGATACTTAAGTACAGTGCTTAACATTTTAGGGATCATGTCGCCTAAAGTGCTGTACTCCCCCAGCATCCAAATGATTGTTGCACGGGCTGCAGGCACCTTGATTGCATCCAGACCACAAAGCAACTGAATAATAACCTTCATATTTTTTATTCCAAAAAAGTCAGAGCCAAACAGGAAATAATTGAAGTTCTGCATTATCAAAAACAAGATTCATGATGGAGGTACATTAAAAAAGATGTAGTTATGAATTTTCACAACCAAAGCAAACTGAAGTGTGGAGTAATCCAATTCCTTTAAAATTTAGTATCTAACAAGTATGCAACACTCTGACAATCCAGAAGCCCATCACAGTAATCCGATATAATGCTCAATCATCATTTCACAATGATCCAAATGGGGTTGAGATGCAACAGCTAGCAATATTTCAAAAAAATTTTGCTATAAATTTACAAGTCGTACTCAACTCGATATTAAAATGTTAAGATTAGTTACTTTATCATTCAAGCCAATAAGTTATCTAGCTAGGTTGAGGCATTTCACATCATATATTCTCACACTCCCTATCACACGTGGGCTGGACAATTTGACGGCCCAACACGAGCACAACAAACGAGGCCCATTATTACACACAAAAGCCCACACTTGGGACAACAACAAATGAGGGTTATAAATTGCATTCAATCCAATAAGTTAACTTCTAGTGTTGAGGCATTTCAAAACATGTAAATATATTCTAACATAAACAAAGGTTACACAATGTCTAAAACAAAAGGTGAGGCAATCAAAGCTAGGAGATATGGCAAGGGAGGGGTGAGGGAAAAAAAACTAAACTAAAAATGGCAGTTTACAAGTCTTTACTATCACAATACTCCACTCAATTTACACATCATATAAAACAAAAGGTGAGGCAACTAAAGCTATGAGATATGCCAGGGGAGGGAGGACATGAAAAACTAAACTAAAAATGGTAGCATATAGAATCAAGAACCTACAATTTTATCAGACCCAACAGGAGGACGAAAGGTAAGCAAGAAAAGTAGCAAACACTAAAATTTTGCAGCTTGCACAAAAACCTACTGATAATGCAAAAAATTATAACAAAAAATAAATTTAGAGTAGCTGAAGTCATCCTTCTCATTTTTCTCACTACTCTTTTCTCAAAGATTTGAAAATTCATTCAACAAAGATTGCCAAAAGGCAACAGAAATTTTTTGAGAAGCAAAACAGAACAAGAGAAAGAAAAATGTACCTTTACATGACTGGGTGGATCTTGTTTTATGATTAATTTGATAGACATTATAGCTTGAACCAAAACTCCCGCCTCTCCATTCATGTCACCGACATCACAAGTAAAAAATTCTGCATTTTGGTTGGGAATCAGGGACAATAAATATACATGAATATTTCACAAAACATGGCACTTTAATTGGAAACAAACCATGTCTAGTGAGAGCTAATAACACATCCAAGCATGTGTTTGCCATTTTTGGAAGTTGTTGAGCACATAAACCAATTGCAGCAACAGTATCAGCAGCAAATCTCCGATCCGGGTCTCTAATATAATCCTAGTGACAAACTAATAAATATGCATCAATTCATGCACTTAAAACATATAGAAATGGCAATAGTTACAACAAAGTAATGATGAAATTCAAATAATAATTGGATAACACAAAGCAAAGTCAGACAAATGATTGTATTTGGTGCACCGTATTAGTAAGTAAATTTGCACAGATGCAAATACATTAAGGGTGCGTTTGGTATGGGGGTATAATTTGTTACTCATGTAAATGTTACAAGGGTAGTAATAATTATGGAGAATAATTGTTACCATTGTTTGGTAAAGAAGGGTAAAATTTACCCAAGCATTCATTGCTCTTGTTTGTTACGGCTATACGTTACTGGTGTAATACCATTACCCTTATTTGTTATTATTGTAATGAACCAAACTAGAAAAAAGTAAGATCATGTTTTTTTTCTTTTTTTTTTTTTTTTATTGTTACGACTATCATGTATCAAAATTTAAAAAATATAGATACATATGCATATATATATATACACACAGGCAGACACATATTATAAATATATATATATATATATATATATATATAAGTTTCTAGTGTGAAATTCTTCTCGTTGGAGCTTATTTTCAATTACCATATGTGAGGAGTTTTTTGGGGATTTAATTAAGGGGGTAATAGGTTGGAGTAAAACTGCCTATTACTTTTTATTACCCAGGTCCCCCCACCAATAAACTTTATGTATAAAAAATAAGCTCAATTACTAAAATTTATTACATGAGTAAAAATTATACTAACATAACAAACACAAGTAAACTTAAAATTTAATTACCTTTGTAACCATTACACCCCATTACCCCTCTACCAAACGCACCATAAAGCCTAAATTTTAACATACATTGATGCTCTCATTCATTCTAATTGACTAACCATCTGACAATCCCAACATCAGAACCTTATTTATCCAGTTCCAAATAGCTTCTAATCTACTGACAGTCCCAATTCCCAACAGTCAACCAATTAAATTTAACCTTCTTCAGAAGAAATTTTGCCTTTTTAGCATCAACCAATTCCCTGCTATTATTGCTTTCATTAACCATCCATAATTGCAACTATAAAAATGCCGGGTTAGATTAAATACAGTTCATTCATAGTAAATTTCCTAAAAACAAAACCGAGAAAGATCTCAGTAGACTTCCCAGCTCAACAAGAGGCATACATCGGTTATAGAAACCAAATAAGGGATGTATAAGATTAACAACTCGATTTCACTCTATCCAATGCATCTTATATACAATGACAAACCTCTACAGGAGAAACAGTATAACATAAAGTAGCTAGCATGCACATGGTTTATGGGGGATGGGGTTCAAAATTTACCTGGAACTCTCTTAAGATCAGTGATATAGATGAATCTGTTGCAATGGAAGATAAAATCTCGAGCTTTAAAGCTCTTATATGATAAGAATCTGAAGACAATATGAAGAAGTCTTCAAAATCTGGAGCAAAGACAAACGGATATGTTTTGGCGAACACTTGAATGTTGCTGAGGACCTGCACCAGTTGATTAAGAAAGTCATCCTTACAATTATGCCCTGAACAAATGCTAAAAATAGCAGAAAGCCAGAAACCAAATTCCAAGATCACAATTAGTGATATAAGTATCAATGTACACAAATAGAAGCTGACAGATCCATAAAGAATAAGAAGATTTTCGTGAAATACAGATTCTAGAGATGCTTGAAATACTCTGTATGTATCTTTCATATTTGCCAATAATACCATTAGTGGTCAAAGCAGCGAAAAATGTTAATCGATTCATACATGTCAACACATATATGTAGATATAGTAAAAAAATAAATTCTCGACTGAAATATCAACTAAGTGCCTGAAGAAGAATTGAAAAAACTACTATGAGATATATATATCTATATATATATATATATATATATATATATATATATATATAAATTTATATATATATATATAGAGAGAGAGAGAGAGAGAGAATCTAAGCTCAATTTGAGGACTATGAAATCTTAATTATTTCCCCCACGACTTCAATGGTAAGAGTCGTAAGACCTTCTCATATACAATTAAACTCAATTTTTTGCTCCAAAACTTCTCCCTTTCCCCCTGCTCTTAATGATACAATTCTTCTTTCTGTCATTGGGGCCTTAACAGGCCATGCCTCTCACAGTATAACTTCGCTGCATAAGCTTCTAGAAAAAGAAAAAGAAAAAAGCATACCCAAAATGGAAAAGGCAGAACAAGTTAAAAGAAAATCTTATCAAAAAATAAATGTGAGTGAATTACAGGCAGCAAAAATAGATCTTCAAAGTCAAAGCTGCAAAGTGGAACCCAGTTTTTGTTTTCGCAAAGTTTAAATTAGGCAGACTGCACATAATATTGTGTGGTGCCTCAGTACCAGTGCAACACCAAGAAATCAAAAATCACAAGTTCCCATTCGTAACATAAAGCTAAATCTACTAACAGACAGCCACCCAAAAAAAGGAAGGTGGCCACCCAAATATTTGAAGTTTGAACTACTAATGTTCATTCACATAGTGAACTATACAATCTCCACAAGATGAAGGTCTGTATGATAATATTCGGTATTATCATAATCATGATAAAACTTTTGAATGCATAATTATAATAACAGTAACAAAAAGTATACATTTTCCATTTAAACAATATAAGTACACATGGGGGTTGATTGTGTGTAGAAAGGAATCAAATAGAGTATCACATATCCATGATATAGCTAGATAGAGAAAACTCAGTGTACCACATATTTTGAGGCATTAGATGATCTCAGGACGAACAAGAGCGGTTGAACAATTCTTTTGACATCCTCCCTTGGTGCCATAATCCAGTGTACACCAGCTGCTGCAAGCACAACAGCACTATTGTTGCTCCAAAATAATGGCGATGTACACTGAAGAAAGATCTTCACATCATCGTTGTTTTTCGCAGAAGTGAACTGTGAAACATTCAGCTCAGAGGAAGTCGTGTTGGTGGAACTTGCCCGTGACAGGAATTCATCTGGCCCTTCAACATAACACCTGGAGACCATATTTGCTAATTCAAACTCAAATGTAGCATTCACCTCACCTGAGTTCTCTCCGAAGATAGAACTGATGTCTGATCCATCTTTTTCAGAATGGGATCTCTGATGCAAAGTGAACATGATTGATTCTTTAGTGAGCCCATGCCTTGCTATTATGTAGCGCAAAAGAATTCCAATTAAGATTATCTGACCCCACTCTTCCACATCGGGAAGAATCTCACATAACTTTCGATAACTTCTTCCAATCAATGAATAACGATTAGGACAGATGGAAGAAAACACAGATGCAGCAGCTCCAACTATAACAGGAGAATGGTCATTCAATAAAACTCCTACAATCTGCACAACAAAAAGATTCAATGTCTGTTAGCGGAACCAAATTTAGCCTCTGCCTTTCAGATACATAAGAAATATTTGAAGCATTTGGCTCAACAAGATGTTTAATTGACATGTATAATTTTGATTATGTCCCTTCAAATTTCAAGGCAAGAAGCCTACAATAAAGAAGAAATATGCACCACAAACACCCAATCATATTGACACATGTTTTCACCTGTAAAGAAAGTTGAAGTAATTTGATTCAAATGCAAAGAAATTAATTTCAAAGGTAACTAGAGAATTAATTCACGTATAACAATCAAAAAAGAAGAAATAATTATAAAAAATGTACAAAGAGAATCACACAAGAAAAAGAAACATGGCATTTTGCAATGAAGCTTCTAAAATGCTTATATTTCACAAGTTACACTTGTCATAGCATTTTCATCATAGCAAATAAGCCAATGGACAACTGGTGGTTGCTTAAAAATAAAACAAACCAACAAATGCAAGTATTTAAAAACTTTTGCCTCTAAATAGGTTCAGACAACAAATCAAAGAATGACATTGGACAGCCACGTTAGTGAAGTAAACCTCCTCAATCGCGGTAGTGTGTTCTTCCAGTCGCAGATCATGCAACTTGGGAAGGGCACTGGCAGCGCATTTCCTGACGTAAACAGATGGATCTCTAGCACACTTTCCCACAGCCACCATAACAAGTGGTGCAATTACATGCAGGCGGATTCCTGCCATGGTACGAAGTGCCCATGCCCTCACCAATGGATTTGTATCCCCCAAGTCTTTCTGGAAAGAGTTAATTGATAACAATGCTTCATTTGGACACCTAAAATACAAAATAGAAAAGTAATTTGATAACAAGCCATGAGTCTAATACTCTCAAAGTAATAACTCATAACATAGCACGAAGACATAATCTGAGAACCCTGCATTCATCTGGCCACTCCAATGGAGCAAAAATTCCAGAAATGAAGGGATGGTTAATACAGTTTAGTCAGACTTTATGCACAGCAGACAACCATGGGAACACAAAATTCTCTCCAACAGTCAGGAGCAGAAGGTGCTTGGTAATGACCATGTAGGTAAAATACAAAATTATTAAATCATAGAAACTACATGTCAATACATACCTTTCGGCATAATGCAAGAGATACAAGTAAACCAACTTCTTCACTTCCAAAGATTGAGATGCCACATTTTTAACAACCTGTATTTCCATGAAAAAGCAACGAAAAAGTTTTCCCAATAAGTACCACATAAGAATTAATTTATTTACAGGATAACATGGAAATTTTCAAGATATAGTGGTTCTATTTGGACAGCTCGTACGGCAAAATTATTTGGAGAATTGGTAGTCTACCAAGCAAATAATTTCTTAGTTCAAAAAAAGAATAATTAGAAACGAGCCCTCCTTGTATTAGAGAGTTTTAAGTATACCAATATTTTCTTAATTTTTGGTTCTTTCTGGAAAGGATGAGTTAAATCATATCCATTTATCAGGGATAAAACGAAATTAAAACAAACCAGGTAAAAGGAGATATAAAACTTCACCTCTATTAACACGTTTACATGGTATTAAATCTAACTTAAAACACTCAGCAAAACTGAACTTAATTCCACATCTGATTTCTTAGCAGAACTCTTCTTTTTTTTCATTGTTTTTTTTTCCTTTTGCAAAAGCTTGGAAAATTTAACTTCGACCTGGATTACAATGAAACTGAGCTCAATTCAACAGTCCAGAACAGTTTTGAGGTCGTCCTAGTTTTCGCAACCAGGATGACGACTCAATTCAACTTATCAGCGTTTCCAAGTTAGCCAGGTTATTGGATTAGCAATGTACCACCACTCACATATCTCATACACAACAAACGAAGTAACATCACTACATCAGTGCATTCCGTTACCTTAAACAATAAGATTCAAGCATCATTCAAATAATTATAAAACAGATGAATTGAATAGTGTGGGAAACTGAACTATATATGTGATCAAGGTGATCATACACTACCTGAGGGAAGAAATTGGAGACGTCAAATCCCTGGGCTATGAGGGCGAGGAGACGCTTGAGAGCCTCACATATCTCGGAGTCGAATTTGCTGGCGAGGAGCGGAGCGATGTTGACGTCTTCCGGATCGTCGTATAGGTGGGCGTCCGTACCGATCCGGAACATCAGAGTCGACGCTCTGCTTAAGTTGTCCGCAGTTGCACCGAATTGAGGGAACATCTCCAGACGTCGGAATTCACATTCGAGAACTGTTGAACCGAGATTATGATGGGTGTTGGCGGACTCGTGGGCACTGAGTGCAAGAGCCGTGGGTGTGTTTGGATAGAGGAACAGACAGGCTTTAGTTGCGGATCAGTCCATACCTGATCGGGGAGAATCGGTGATGGGTAATGGTCTTATTTTATAAATTTACTGTTGAGCACTAATACCGTTCTGTTAGGGTAATAACACTTTTGGTCATTAAATAATTTAACCTAATTCAATTCGGAACTCGTTTTTCAAATGTTTAAATTTGAATATCGAAAATTTTAGTTTTGTTTCAAATTTATCACACGGGTAGATTTATGTCTTTTTGGACAGTCAAACAGTTGATATGATCGTTTGACCTGACATGACCCGACAAATTTAATGATTTGGATTTTTTTTATTAAAAAAACACACATAAAAATAAACATAAAAAAACCCAAAGTCATTCGAGGATGACGAAGAATCTATCTAGCAAACCCTCCCGGTGGTCCGTGAGGTAGTCGTTCACAAAGACAGCAACGAGACTCTCTCTCCGAGTATAAGAAAGGTCAGCTCCTTCTCTCATGTTCCCTAAAGTCTTGCACTCTCTACTCTTTCATCAATTTTCAATTTCGAATCTGACTTTTGTATACTGTTTGTTCTTCATTCCGGGATCTGCATCTATTGCTTTTTGTTTATTCTATATTGGCCGCTTGTGTTCTATGGCATCCTTGTGTTACTGAATGCCTTGAGCTCCAACATCTAGAAACCCAATTTGTGGTTTTGCAGATCTATCAAATATTGAGTGCCATAGAAGGTGTTGGAGTCGACGTGAATGACGGATTTGTCGAGGGCATAAGCTGTAGTGACAATAATGGATTGGGGGAGGTAGTGGGATGGATGGATGGATGGGTGGGTGAGGCAACGACGATGAGGTAAGGAAGAAGCAATGACACTAATGTGGAATGTGGGGCGGCGGTATGCAAAAAGAAAAAGTGGAAATTTCTTTAGGTTTTGATTTTTTTTGGGTTTATTTTTTTTTAAAATAGAATATCAAGTCATCCAGGCCACATAAATGAGATCTTAGTCATCCCAGTAATCAATCATATGCCTTGATTAATGTACATCATGTTTTGTTGGCTCCTACACTTACATCAATCAATGACCAAGATTTATTACTGGGATGATTGGGATCCCCAACATTTTTGAACCCACAACAAAAGTGATGGGGATCCCAATAAATGAGATCACTGTCATCCCAGTAATCAATCATGTTCCTTGATTAATGTAAATGTTTTAAGATTATAGCTTCTTCTTTTTTCATGAAATAAGATTATCAGCTACGGGAATCGAATTTTCAAAAAAAATAATGATAAAAAATAGATGATAATAATCATATTTCTATATTATCTAGGGTCAAGCAATGATTATTTCATCTAAAATCCACCTTCCATCACCACGAGAAATACGTCAACTATGGCTCTAGAGTTTTAATTTTTGGTTTTTAAATTTGTAAGATGGATTTTATTGCCTTAGCTTATGACTATGTGAGACTGTGAAGTGTGACGTTAAAATATAATGTATGTATCTATATTTATCCTTATACATAAAGGAGAGGCTCTAAACAATGTTTATCTTATTTTGACACCTGGATTGTTATTCCTTTTAGGTGGTGATTCACTACTACTTATCTCCATTTCAAGCACTCACGACATCTCCAAGCTAGATTTTCCAAAGCCAAGAAAAAAAGACTCAAGTCCAATATTTCGTCTTCTACCTGTCATCGATTCACTGATTTGGTTAGCACTCAATGGAACCATCATCATCTCACAACGATTTTAAAAACGCCATGATTTCGCAAGATGTGTTGGAATCTCATGAGAAATTATTGAAGAAAAAAAAATAGGCATTCCAAATCCAAAGCACCAATCTTCTTCTAATCTCTCTCACATAAGACATCATGTACTCTTAATATATCATGAAACGGGATTTCCTTGGGGTATCCACAATAACAATTCGTTCTTAAGGGTTAAGACGGGAATAATTAGGTGTATGCACAAGCAAAGTTCGTTATTCAAGTGCACAAAACATGTATGATTTTCCAATAAATTGAATGATTTTTCAAATCTTGCCCAATTTTATTATTATTATGATGATTTAATCTTGGTAGAAAGTTTGATGTGTGCATTTTCTTTTCATTTACAGCATGTACATTGGGTTATTATGTATCATTTTTCCCATCAGTTTATCATTGTATTTTTGTGATGAAAAATATATGTGCGAACTACCTTTGATTCTGACCGTGACTTTGGTTACCCGGTTCACCTTTCAGCTACGTCCGGGGGCGCTCGGTCCTTCTATCCACGCCATTCCAACCCATCCGCTAATTCTTTCTGACCCTGCCCCTTAAGGACGCCCATTTTGCTCCCATTCCTCCATACTCGCTTGGAGATTCCTGGCGGCTTCACTTCCATTTTTTTGACCGCATCCTTTTAGTAAATATGTATCTTTTAGACAATTGTGACTGTATGGTGTTCATCTTTGACAATTTTTAAATATGAAATACAGAGGCATAACTCTTGCTACCTGAAATGCTTGGATTTTCAATCGTTTTCCTTTTATCTTGGAGTTCTGGGTGAGATGTACATTCTAATATGTAATTAAACAATCTAAGCAATTGTCATTTCAATTCAGTGTGAAGCAATCGCTTTTTATTGGTCATAATGCTAAGTTCTTTTTATGGGGAAGTGACAAAGTAACATGACCTTCAATTTTTACCTATGAAAGAAGAGTTACTTGCGCATGAGATTGTCGAGGGAAGAATCAACAACAAAGAAATATCGTAAGGATCATCATCATCAACCATATATTGATACAGCTAATATATATTAATTATCGTGAATTGTTAGAGATATATTATGTTTATGTTTGTCTTGAGGGTAGTTTAGTATTTTACTCGTTATGCTCTCTCTATTTATACTCTTGTAACCCTAAGACTTAATTCAAGATATACAACAATTCTCTCTTTCTCACTCTAACATGGTATTGGAGCTTTAAGTTCTCTCTCCTTTTGTCCAACGACTCTCCCTTGGCCAATGCCATCGATTTTATTGTGCGGCTCTCCTAAAGCCCGCTATTGTCTCCATAGTAGACCTCTGTTTGACTTACATATTGGCAAGAGATAAGTTTTTTGAATTTGATATGTTATATTGTAGAATGTGTTTGTATAGTTCACGTAGCCATAATGGTCGGGAGTACAACTTACCATCGTGTTCTAAAGTTAAATGTTTGGTTGTTTGAGATTTCAGCCTTGAAAATGTGCGTAGGGATGTTATTGTCGAGCATCCTAGTGAGGGTTTAAAGCATATTAACGAGTAGTATTCAAGCTTTATGTCAATGCAATATCCTTTATTGTTATCTTGCGGAGAAGACGATTATATGTCAAATATTTCATTTAGAGTGGTTTTAGGTGCAAAGGCAATTATGCTGGATACTATTAGTATGTGTGAATATTATGCTATTAGAATTCAACAAAGATTGATAGAATCTTCAATCTTGGTTGGTTATGGATGTCTGTTTAATCAGTTTTTGTGTGGGTATTATGCTATTAGAATTCAACCAAGATTGATGGAATCTTCGATCTTGATTGGTTATGAACATCTGTTTAGATGTTTATACGTGTATTGAAGAGAAACGATTGAGTTATATGATGAATTGAGGAATGCAGCGTTGTGTGGTGATACTATTGCGGAAGATGTTGGAAAGCGAATTGCCATCTACTCATACCGGGGGTTTGAGGTACATGATTCAAAATTATCAAGATGTTATGATTATTTGTCAATGGGTAGGTTATCTCGATCTTTTTACAACTTTCATGTGTAATCCCAAATGCCCAGAAATTCGATATATGTTGGAGAAGATTAGACAAACAGATTCTGTAAAAAGACTGGATATAGTAAATAGAGTTTTTGAGATTAAGATATATAAAGCTTATGTGTGATTTAAGGAAGAAAGAAATTTTCGAAAGAACAATAGTAAGTCAATCTGTTGAATGTCTTAGTTCTTTAATTAACATTATTTTCTCCGATAGTTTATTGATTTTATAAAAAAAACCTATACATTGGTTATATTAAGTGGCTAATGCAATTTTTCTCCTATAATTTTTTTGTATGCTGTTAGTTCCAAAAAAGAGGGCTATCTCATGCTCATATCTTAGTTTTTTTACGTAGTGATGACAAGAACCCGAGTGTAGAGCATGCGGATAGGATCATTTCAACAGAGATCCCTGATTATTCGACTGATAAAATTGTTTATACTACTATTGCAAATTATATGATACATGATTCATTTTCTAATGGATCTTGAACAACATGGAAACCTAAACGCAAAACTTCTAATAAGAACGAAATTGTTCTTTCATATGAATGCTAATGTGTTGGGATGACTTATATTTTAGAATCCGTTTCTACCTATCAACCAATATTGTTATATATTTTGACAATATCACAAATAATGGATGAAGACAACAATGAAAATGAAATTCTATTATCTATGCTTATAGAGAAAGAAAAAAGAAAGAAAACAATAAGAGAATGTAGTAGAATGATGACAAGATGAGATCGCAAGAACATCCTAGTTGATTTACTATGCATTGAACAAGAAAGACGATATTGGAAAGGTTAAGAGAAATACATTCGAGGAAATATGAAGCTAGAAATAAAATGTATAAGGTGCAACATAGAGGTAGAGTTGTATAAACTATGAAAAAAGTTGCATTGATCACGAAAAGAAATTATTTAAAATTCTAAATAACATGTCTTTTAAAATGAGTTTATTATTATTTTTAAGTATAAGTACAAATACAATATACGACACACCACCAAATCAAGCCTATGAAAATTAGTTTATTATTCAAACTATATGTATTACAATAAAAATAATAAATTTCATATCAAATTTGATGAGCAATGCAAATGAAAATTGATAGATTGCAAATAGATTTGAAACAGTATGATACCATTTCTCACAAACAATGATTAAAAATCAATTCAACACCCACAATAATTACTTTTTTCATATGACAATGTGTAAAATTTGAGCAAAAGAAATTGAAAAAAAAATCAACTAAAAAACTAACAAGCACGACACCACTCAGGCACTCACCAAGCACCAGGCATGGTTCTCACCATCACCAAGCACAGCAAATACACCAAATCACCAAATAACACCAACATCAAGTAAGCAAGTATTCATATAATATTTAGATTTTAATAATAATCTGCAAAAGATTAACTATTATGAAAATTGGGAAAAGAAATCATGAAGATAAATTGATAAACAAAAAAAACCCTAGAAAATTGAAAAATTACTTGCAAGGCTGCAACCCAGTCGGCCCTAAAGCTTTCTCTCAACTCTCGCCAGTCAACAAACACAATAAGAGAATCAGTCGATCATTGCCGATCGCTCGATCTGAGAAGGGGGGAGAGTCGTGAGACTGAGAATGATGAGATATGAATACGGAATAGTGGAAAACGATGGATGGGGAGAACTGGAGAAGAGGCTTTTGTTCATTGGCTAAAACTTTTCTTACTTTGGCTTGGGCCCTTAGGCCCTCACTTTTAGGGTGTCGATATTTGCACACAAGTTTGAACTCAATACACACATTTTTTTTTTTAAATATTTTAGTTTATCATTTTATCCTTAAATGAAATTACTTAAAAACCTATCTACTTTTTGCACTCATATTTTTTACTCAATACAATTAAATTAAATTTAACTTTGTAACCCTAATCTTTTAATTAAATTTTTATATGAAGGATTGTTCTTCTCTCGCATCCTATCTTCTCTTAGTCTTCCATCTTCTCCCAGTATTGAATATTCATGGATTACAAGAACAATATTATGATAGAGAATTCAATGTCTTCCACTATTAATTGTCGAACTTACTCCATGCTATCACAAGTTCACAAATTGGTGTCTGTAATGATGTATAATAAATCAATAGTAGGAAGTATTTTTTTTATCTATTTCTCCTTAATATAATAATAAATCAATAATTTTTTTTTTGTCTATTTCTCCTTAATATAATTCAATAATATCAAGTCTTTTATATCTATTTCTCCTCTATCTAAACTTAATCTACAGAATTGATTTGGAAAAAACTGTCAAAAATCTTTTAATGATTATTAAAGGAAGGAAGTTGAGATATATGGGTGGGAAAAAGGGTAGTTTAGGATATTAAATATTTTATAATTAATATGGGGTTCTTTAGGAAGTTCAATGTGTGTACTGAAAACCAATTAAGAATGTGTTAAGTAATTGTGTGTGTTGAGTCCAATATTATGTACAAATATCGACTCTCTCACTTTTATTAGTTTGCTTTGACTCTTAACTGTTTTTTTTTATGAGTTTTATAAATAAATAATATTTATCGGCTTTTAAAAAGAGATTGAGATTATTCTAACTAAAATGGATGCGCCATGCGCGGGAGTCCGACTAGTTTATTATACAAATATGAGGGCAGGTGTCGGCCTGTCAGGTGACATGAGTCCCTCTGTCTCTCCATTCTCTTCCTCAACAACTGACGTTCCTAAACCGTGAACACGACGACGAAACCCTAACCGGCAGCTCGTCTCGCACTGTCGCTCGTGCACCACGCTGAATCACCGCGGATCACGGATCACCACTGCTATTATTTCATTTAATAGGAGAACCATTGCCTGTGTAGAATCACTGAACCAGTGCCTGTGGAGAACCAGTGCTCGTGTAATCGGTAACTATCATGCAATTATTTTGTTGTTTTACACTTGTCATTACTAATTAATGCCATTACTTCCCATTAATTTCCCTTAAAGAAAAATCTGTCTTTGGCTGGACCTGCATTCCGGGTCAGGGTTTAGGGCTTTGACTCTTGTGGTTGTGCTGAAGTTACTTGTGTTGAAATTTGAACAGGGATTTGTTTTCTGGATCTTCATTGTCTATATTTGATTTTCTGGTGAGCTTCTCATATTTTTAAGCAATAGTTTATTTTCGTTTTCCTTTTATAGCATAATTTAATTTCCTATGTAGCATTGTTTAGAATCCAGACTTTTAGCCTACCTTAGCTGGCAATCTTGTCATTTTCTTTACATTTTAGATTTTACCGGCTGATTTTGAAAAGCATTGCTGCCTTGCTGGTCTTCAATTTACTTTTGAGTCCAATTATTCACTACTTCTGACCCATTAATTCAATTTAGTAATGTCAATCCACTGCAAGAGTACTTGCTTTTATGTAAGTGCGTCCTGATTGTTGGCATGTGATGGAGTGTATAGTAAGAATAAAGAGTTGATATGAATGGAACATGTAATGGATAATTGGAACTTCATTGTCTATATTTTTGTTTATTCCTTGTTTGATTCTCTTCTAAGGAAGCACATACTTTATTCAATTTTAAGTGACCATCACCATGTATGTTAGCTTTTGTACAAGTATGTCTGTAGCTTTTAATTTTTGTGATGTCAGATTATAATCAGATGCTAAATGCCTAAATCCTTTCCTAATAGCTGGAAAAAAATACTAACTGACCAGTCAGACCAGACCGGTTGAATTGGTAACACCCCCCAGACCAGGTCGATCACTGGTTTGGCTTCTAAACATTGCTTTTGGTTACTCAGCTACATTATGTTGTGTGATGGGTATTTTGAATCGGTAACGCCCCCCAGACCAGGTCGATCACTGATTTGGCTTTTAAAACATTGCTTTTGGTTACTCAGCTACATTATGTTGTGTGATAGGTCTTTTGAATCGGTCATGCCCCCCAGACCAGGTCGATCACTCGTTTGGCTTTTAAAACATTGCATTTGGTTACTCAGCTACATTATGTTGTGTGATGGGTATTTTGGTAATTTTCTGGTTGTAGTTGGTCTTTGGAGTTAGAATTAGGAACTAGGAAGCTATCCAGAGAAAAACCTTTTTTTTTTGTAATCTGTTATTGGTTGCTCAATCAAGAATCTTATCACATCATCTACCAGCTGCACAAAATTCCTTTGCAATAGATGCAAATTGTGTAAATCAGAAAAATATGAGGAGTTGAGTCAATTAATATTTCTTTCATTTTTCAGGTGCCGTCCAAAAAGTTTTAATGGCCAGTGTGAAGGATCAGGGCTCAGATGAGGATATCTCAGACATCAGTGAGTCTGAAATGGAAGAGTACGAAGTTAAATCTTATGAAGAATTGAAAAAAGGAAATTACTCTGTGAAAACGTCAGATGAGACTTTTAGTTGTCCTTACTGTCTGAAGAAGAGAAAGCGGGACTACCTTTATAAGGATCTTCTACAGCATGCTTCTGGTGTAGGCAAGAGTAGTTCACAAAAAAGAAGTGCGAAGGAGAAGGCTCATCATCTAGCTTTGGTCAAATATTTGGAGAAGGATCTAGTGAATGTAGGGGGTCCATCAGACCCTGTGGCTGTGGTTGATCCTCTTGATGGTTGTGGCCACGATGAGAAGTCTGTGTGGCCTTGGACAGGTATCAGTGAGTCTGAAATGGAAGAGTACGAAGCTAAATCTTATGAAGAATTGAAAAAAGGAAATTACTCCGTGAAAACATCATATGAGACTTTTACTTGTCCTTACTGTCCGAAGAAGAGAAAGCGGGACTACCTTTATAAGGATCTTCTACAGCATGCTTCTGGTGTAGGCAAGAGTAGTTCAAACAAAAGAAGTGCGAAGGAGAAGGCTCATCATCTAGCTTTGGTCAAATATTTGGAGAAGGATCTAGCGAATGGAGGTGGTCCATCAGACCCTGTGGCTGTGGTTGATCCTCTTGATGGTTGTGGCCACGATGAGAAGTTTGTGTGGCCTTGGACAGGTATTTTGGTTAACATTCCAACTAGAAGGGCAGAGGATGGGAGATATGTTGGAGAAAGTGGTTCCAAGTTGAGGGATGAGTTGACAAAGAGAGGCTTCAACCCAATAAGAGTTCTTCCACTCTGGAATTACAGGGGCCATTCAGGTTGTGCTCTTGTCGAATTCCACAAGGATTGGCCTGGGCTACATAATGCCATGTCATTTGAGAAGGCCTATGATGCTGATCATCATGGAAAAAGGGACTGGTATGCAAATGGTGCTGAAAAATCTGGGATTTATGCTTGGGTAGCTCGGGCTGATGATTACAATTTGTCGAGCATTGTTGGAGAGCAATTGCAAAAAAGTCGAGACCTTAAATCTATTTCTGAAACGATGGAGGAAGAAGAAAGAAAGCAAAATAGACTTGTATCCAACCTTACAAACATTATTGAGGTCAAGATGAAGCACATTGTTGAGATGCAGTCACGATTTGATGAAACTGCAGTCAATCTCGGCAGACTGATGGCGGAGAAAGACTTGCTTCATAAATCCTACAACGAAGGTTTGACTTGCTATAAGGCCCAGGTCTTGTTTTTCTGTACTCTGCATTACTGGATAGTGAAAAAGCTAGTCATTATCTCTCTTTGGGCAACTGGCCGTGTTATATTTCTAGCTCTTGTATTTCTCAGCTGCCAAATTTCTTTATTACTTTAGAATATTGTTCCTGGTATCACACTATTTTCATGGTATATTTGTTCACATTCATAGAGGTAAGAAAAATGCAACTGAGTGCAAGGGATCACTTTCAGAGGATTTTTAATGACCATGAGAGGCTCAAGATCCAATTGGAATCTCACAAAAAAGAGCTGGAATCACGTGTTGAAGAATTGGAAAAACGTGAGGCCCGGAATGAAAGTGAAAGGAAAAGGCTTTCTGAAGAGATTGAAAAGGTACTATTTGACCAATTCTTTGATTGATTGTTGCACTTTTATCCCTGAATATAGTAATTTTCTAGTCATTAGAGAGTGTCTTGATTAACTTTATTTATAACAAGGATGTGGTTACATTCCCTGAGAGCCATCATCTCGGAGCCAAAGATATATGTGACACGGTTCCATGTCCTATCTTTGGTTTTCATTTGTTTATTTTTTTTTTATTTTTTTGTCTTTCCCAGTTTCCTCTTTGATGCGGTATTCATCTAATTGCGAAGCAGGCTTTTAGCTATTTTCCCCATGTTTGTGTGATAATCAACTATCTATTATCCCTTTTTCTTTAGAAATTATGCAAATATCTCCTTTCCGGATACAAACAGGCATGCCTTTTCAGAGAATGTCCTTTTTTGGTAGTGTGTAGTGGTCCAGTGGACAATGCACTTTGCAAACTTTACAATGAGTCTCCCAATCTTTTGTCCTCATTTCCTCTCTTTATTGTGTATATTACATATTTATATACATAGATTCCTACATATGTTATCCTGCCACTCCTCTTATGTAATTGGATGGCTGGTCTCTAACGGTTACGTCAAGGTACATGATATGAAAAGTGCTAGTTGACCGAATTACCTGACCAATATGGTTGTTCTCTCACATTGAACTGTGTTATTAAGAGTTGAGCTGCCTAGTGTACTACACAGCCACATGATTATGTTTGGAAGCAGTTGCAGTTTGGTAAATTGTGTATTTTTTTTGCTAAGTGGATTTTTCTGCATGTTCTGCCATAATTGTCTTTTTCAGTTGGAAGAGATGGCATCGAAAAATTTGGTAGATCTGCTAGCTTCTTTGCTGCTGCACTATCAATTTGAGTTTTTAAAATGCTTGATATGTAGGCGATGGATGTGCTTGCCAACACTAACTTTATTATTCTTTCAGAATGCCATTAGAAATAGCTCACTGCAAAGTGCTTCTTTGGAGCAACAGAGGGCAGACGAAAGCGTCTTGAAATTGTCTGAGGACCAAAAGGTATTATATATGTTTTAGGGTGCTTAAACCTCAATCATTATATTTCCTTATTATTTAAGGAATAGACTGGTGATGTGATTGGGACAATAATTTCTTTTAGAGGGAAAAGGAGGTTCTTCATGAAAAGATCATTCGGCTGGAGAAGCAGCTGGATGCGAAACAAACTCTGGAGTTGGAGATTGAGCAAATGAGAGGAAAGTTAAATGTCAAGAAGCACTTGGCTGATGGCGATGTGAAAGTCATGCAAGAAGTGGAGGAAATCCTTAAGAACAAGAGAGAAAAGGAAGAGGAGCTTGAAGATTTAGATGCATTGAACCAAACACTAATTGTAAGGGAACATGAGAGCAATGAGGAGCTGCAGGAAGCACGTAAAGAACTAATTAACGTGGGTAAATTTATTTTGTACAACTTTTGAAAATGGCTCTGTAAGTTAAATTGACAGTATATCTTCATTTTTTATCATCTTACCAGATGTTAGGGAACTGCAAATGACCTAGATAAACTGATGAAACGACTAATGGAAGCAATTGCAGAAGAGCTTTTTGAAATACACTTACTTAGCTTGTATATTGCGTAAATTATTAAATCGGGGGTTTTACTCATAAATTTCAAGGTCTTTAAAACTATGGTTGAAAGTAGAATAAATCCTTTATGCAAGCATCTTCCCTGGTATTAGTTTGATTTATAATATGCAGCACTACTATACATCCTGTCAACCGTGTCTCTCCTTGAAGTTTTCTTGCCTACATCACTAGCTTCTTTAGCGTGGGAAGATTTACTAATTAACTTTTTTTTTGTAGGGTTTGAAAGAAATATCAACTCGTGGTTATATTGGTGTTAAGCGAATGGGAGAACTTAATAACAAACCATTCCACGAAGTGATGAAAAGAAAATATAACCATGAAGAAGCCGAAGATAAAGCATCTGAATTGTGCTCATTGTGGGAAGAATATCTCAAAGATCCAGATTGGCATCCTTTCAGAGTCATAACAGTTGGAGGGAAAACTGAGGTTTGCCTTTCTTCAATCTCATAAAATGATAATATCTAGCCCTGCAGCTTCTTCTTTACGCAAGTTTTGTCTAGTCCATACTATGCTCTGTATGTTATTGTCTTAGGATAATAGGATCTTAATACTCATGCTTATGGATAAATGAATTTTTTTTGCTCTTTGAAATGGCATCTGAAGTTGTAATTGTCCCCTATTTAGGTAAAATGTGTTTCAGTTCTAAAAATTTACAGACTGTTCCCCCTCAATCTCTAGACTTTTATAAGTTGGTGTGATTTAGTTCTTATGTGTTCGATTCTTTCCTATGTAGTTCTTAACTTCTTATAATTTGGTCTGGACAGGGGTGGGTGAGAGAGATTGTTCGCTAAGCAATCTCCTTGTGAGGACTCGCAAAATGTACATACTGCATTGTCAAACTGTCAATAAAGGAAGGATAGCATAAGAAAGTAAGAAACGAGGTCATTCGAGCTAGGTTTGGTGTAGCACCTAGCAAAGAGAAAATTGGGGAAAAAAATCGTGTAAAATGGTTCGCGCACATAAATTGTTGTTATATTAGTGTGGTGTGCAAGGAGTTGAGGAATTTCAAGTTGGTGAGAATAAGAACAGAGTAGGGAGACCAAAAAACTTTGATAGAAATATAGTTGGGGTCACTGGCAAGTGGCAACAAGCTGTTCTTGGAATTGATAGCTTGGGGCTGGTTTGGTATGAACAGAATTTAAGGAAAGCTGCTGGTCAGTTTAAAATTTAAATTGAGTTACTTGTTGGCTTATCTGGCCTGAGAGGAACAACAGGATGTTCTCTGTCAAAAAAGCTTCTCTGGACGACTTCATCGATAATTGGCTTTCAATATTCTAAGAATGTCTTTGACCAAATTTCTCTAGATGTAGCCTAATCAGGGTCTGTTGGGGTGTCATGCTGTACTTATATTATTATTTTTTTGTTGAGGTTTGTCTAGTTGTAGCCTTGTTCTTTCTCTTTGGATTGCACCGTCTTTCTGCCCCTTAATTAAATTATTTTGTGTTTAAAAAAGGATAGAAGGGATAAGAAAGATCATGGACTCTGGCATACACACACATATATATAGTTTCTTCTTTTTCGAAGTGCTCCCCACTTGCTTCTTGGTATTGCTTCTGGCATTGTTGACTTAAATCAGTTTTTTTTTTCCTTGTTCTAATTGTTTCAGAGGATAATTGACAATGAAGATGAGAAATTGAAAGCTCTAAAGAATGAGTTTGGTGATGAAGTGTATAATGCTGTGACAACTGCTTTAATTGAGATAGTTGAATACAACCCTAGTGCAAATTACGTAACCTCAGAGTTGTGGAACTTTAAGGATGGAAGGCGGGCAACTTTGCGGGAGGGAGTTTCATTTTTATTGGAGCAGTGGACTTTACCAAAACGCAAGAGGGGAATATATTGAAGGTTCGTATTTAATGTTCAATTTTTCTACTGGTCTCTATAGTTACAGGTAACTTCCACACTGACAGTTTTTCTTTTTCTAAAATGCCCATGGTCATGAGTTCTTTGTTGTCATTGGCTACGTAGTGTTAATATTAGTTACTTTGCCATTCAAGTTAACTTGTTGGGTTTAGGCTTTTCACATCATAAATATATATAAAGCTCTTCTCACATGCGCACCAACTTTACGTACTTGTTCTTCAATCATAGATGCACGGGGTCCCAAAGCAATTGTGCGGTCCCCACTTTTGTTATGCTTTATCATCAGCCATTGGATTTGGAGTGTAATAGTGCGTAAAATTGGTGGCTATAGTTGGTATGCATGTGAGAATTCTTCTATATATGTATATATCTATTCCAACACTCCCCCTCACGTGTGGGCTGGACAACTTTGATGGCCCAACACGTGCACAACAAACAAGGCCCAACACTAAGGCAACAACAAACACACAAAGGCTCACACTTGGGGCAATAATAAATTGGAGTTTAAATTGCTGAAGCTAAGGTTTGAACCCAAGACCTCTTGCTTCGATACCATGTTAAGGTTAGTTACTTTGTCATTCAACCTAGCTTTTCACATCATTTATATATATATATATATATATTCTAAGTTCTTAACGGGCAGTAAGTTGGGATAGTCCTCTTCCTTATGATGACTTATTTGCACCCCAGCTTTCACTAACTACACCCTAAAAAACACAAAAAACCCTCATTTATACACACCCCCTCCTGAGCCTACTTTCCTCCACATTCTCTCTTTCCCTCCTCACGCTCTCATCGGACCCAACATCCACCTCCTGAATCCAACATCCACCTCATGGATCCACTCATCGAACCCAACATCCCACCTCTTGGATCCACTCATCAAACTCATAAGGCTCCAGCTTCTCCCCAATGTTGGTGGTCAAGATGTGGCACAGATCCGAGACGGTGAAGTAACCCGTGTTGTCCTTGTCCAGTACCTTGAACACGTCACGGAGTTGTCGATCGAAGGGCTCAGGATTCATGTGCCATGGAGTTTTGAACAGGGAGCTCATCAAGCCCATGTAATCTCTTGCATCTGTCATCTGTTTTGAACACATGTCTTATTTGGTGCTGTCAGCTGTTTTGAACACGTGTCTTATTTGGTGCAAGCATCTTCCAGGAAACCTTTATAGCATATAGATTTCTCCATATTTGTTGAAGCTGGTTGAACAAGTCCATCAATTCCTCTTGAAGCTTTCTTTAAACAATCATGGAACCAGAACTCTGAGAATCGAGGCCATCCGATCCTTTATCATTCAAGCAATTTTGAGCTAGGGAAAGCTAGGGTTGAAGATGAATCTGATTTGGTTTGTTTTTTAATTTTCTTTAATCTCAGTCGTTGGTGAGATCCAACGGCTGAGATTATGTGGTGCAATTTGTAAAATTTTAAAAAAGAACAAAATGGGGTGAACTCATAATTTTTTTAATTTTAACTGGGGTTTATTTAGAGTGTGGTGTACTTAGCAAATAATGGGGTGCAACTAAGGTTCATCCTTCCTTACATGGTCTCACATCCATCCTAGCCAGCAGGGCCCAGGATCTCCGGATCTGCAAGAGTGTTGCTGTCTCTGAGGGATCAGTCAGTTATTTGGCCGTAACTGTCTTAGTATGCATTTGTTACTCCTTATGACAAAAAATGTTTTACCTTGTTTACCAACTCATCCTTTTATAGTTGCACGAGATATTAGGTTCTGTTGGCGGTTTGGGAAGATCTTTACTGCTGTGAGAGAACTGCTTGGTTTTTGTTTTTGTTTTTATTAATATATGGATCTTAGCTTGTAAACATTTTAATGGGTGAGGAAGAGTAAGAATTGTACCATGTAATACAGATTTCATGAGAAAGAAGAGCTAGTTCAAGAGCAGTGGAGACAAGGAAGTTTGATCAGGAAAGTTTTTGTGCATAATATTAATGGATGCAACTCTACTTCTACTTGTCTATCAGGAAGTGTGGATAAGTCATATTACCTTGAATATGTGTCTGCAATTTTAGTTGCGTGACTTGAAATTCAGATGATGCAGATATTATATGTGAACAGAGCTATGTGTGCCTTGTCAAAGAATTGCTAATTATGCCAAATTTCTTAGACATTGTTTCATGCCCTTGAGTTCAGTTAATATTTCATAACATGGCATCTTCTTCACCATGTGTTTTCAAAACAAGAATAGAAGCTTATCATGCATTGCATTTATCATATTATTGCATTTATTGTTCTATTTCTTTCTTTTTTCTTCTGATAAGCTGCAATATATTAGTTGAAATCATAGAACTTAATGAAAATAATTACTTGATTGATTTTTTACTGAGGCAACGTACAATTTGGTCATTTCCTCACTTGAAAACGATATGGTTACAGGAACCAGAGTGCCAAGTGCTTAAAGATGGAGCAGAGGTCTTAGAAACTGGAAGACAAGTAACCTGCACATCAGATTATGTAACAAACTGTCATGTAATAATTGTGGTAGAACGCATCTTCTCTTTGTAAAGTAGTGTCTTAAAAATCTCCGTCTAAATTTGTGTTAGATTAAGCATAAACAATCATGTGCACTAAGAACTGGCAACCAGTTTATCTTCCCTGACCCTGCTAACCCCGCTAACTGTAGCAGCCTGGTTTAACCTGCATGTTGTTTGAGAAACATTGCCTGGTGTTGGAATGCGTCGATCGTTGTTTTCCGTTATTGTCTGCTGTTGGGTGTGAGGTCTGATAAAGCCTGACCTGCATCTGAACAGATGCAAGCTCAGTGCCGTTGGCATTGGCACAAGGTGGTTAGCAGTAAGGAATCTCAATTGCTATGGAAATTTTTTTGAGGATACCAAGCAAGTTATAAAGCTCCCCCAACCTTGTGTTACATCCTGTCTGTTTCGTTTTCAAGTCAAAATTTTGAGAAATTATCGGTGACTCATTGGCAAATTAGGGAAATTTGCATCTTTGAGTTCTTTCTCAGGTGGGTTTTGGGTCTTGGGTCCAGAACGTCTCTTTTCTGTCTTTGATTGTCAAGTCGATCGAATCCTTCAAACACTTGAAGGGATCGCTTTATTTCAAGGTTTTATGCTTCTTCATGTTGCAACCTCTTAAACTTTGGGCTATGTTAGGGAAATTGTGATATGATACTCTTTTCATATAGTCTGTTGTAGCAGTTGTAGTTGATCTCGTTAGTTAGCAATTTCATTTGTGTGGTTTCACCGTTAAGTGTTCCGTTAGTCTTCCTGTAATGTTTGTTACTACAATAACAAACTTAGCTTAGTTTGTAAGACAATTTATGAATGATATCGAAATGAAGAGTTTTCTTCAGCATTTGTCTTGTCTGATTTTATATGTAATTCTCTTCCCTCTATTGCTAGGGTTAGGTTTGACAGAGGTTCTACTTCTTGCGCAAATCGCACAATCAACAATTTGTTGCCATGGATAATCAAATCATCCATCCATGATGAGCGATGAAGCTCATCTTGAAAATTGCCTATCCATCATTGAAGCTAAGCTGGAAAAGGTTAGTGTTCTTCTAACAAACCTCCAAGCAGCACTCACTGTAGGTTTTCGTACAACTCAGACATGATCTATTACGCTATGAAGCAAGTGAAAATGATGATGAACGATCAGAGTTAGGTTTCATGTTTTAGGTGCGTCC
The DNA here is from genome assembly GCF_013401445.1 of Tripterygium wilfordii. Classification (NCBI taxonomy): domain Eukaryota; kingdom Viridiplantae; phylum Streptophyta; class Magnoliopsida; order Celastrales; family Celastraceae; genus Tripterygium; species Tripterygium wilfordii. The sequence goes on from NC_052240.1 coordinate 5,260,769, forward strand.
ATTTGCTCTTAATTCCATGTCTGATACGAATCCCTCAATCATTTTGCACATATCGGCATCTTCGCCGTTGTCTACCTTGATTCCGTGCGGCATCCAGGAAGATCTTTCCGATCTCCACTAAAACGCTGCAATCAACGTCCGATCTAGAAAAGGTCTATGATGAGGAGTTTATAGCGACCATTGACAACAATTTCACCGAAAACTACGAGAAACTCAAGAGCGGAATTTTGAAGCAGTGTCGACGGTAGAAGATCCCAAGCAACGTCATCTGTTCAACTCCATAAATCCCTCACATTTTATACGTGGAAATGAGAAGAGATAGAGACAATTGAGCAGGTCATGGCTGTTAATCCTCACAATGAACCATGTGTACATATGGTGTTTGTGAAAATGCTACAACAGAAAAGGTGTTCTGGGACTTCGGTGGTAGATACCTTTGCAAGTAGGGTATTTCGTGTGGAGCAAATTCAATTGAAGCTTGTGAATGGAGGAATTTATTTACGATGGCTTGATCCAGTAGCTGCTAAGATAGTAACTTTGTCAAAAAAGCAAGGAAAGGTTCTTGATTTTGAGTTTTATGATTCCCTTTCAGAAACACTACATATCCATAATTTTGATGTCCATACTCTAGGTGGCGTGGCATGAGAAGAAGTATGGGGACCATTTTGTACAATTATGGACATTAAAATTATGTACACATATTATTTTGGTTCCCTTTCATCTATCTTTTCAAATCTAAAATAAATATTTTTACAAAACATTTGACATTGCACCACTCTTCCCTATATTTTACGGAAGCACTACACATCCATAAAATAAATATTCATAAACTTATATAAACATGTGGCATGTTTATGTGACTTCTTTAATAAAGTTAGTTTATTTTTTTTAATCTATGTGGCATGTCTATCTGGCTTACCACTTAAGTTTATGGATGGAAAAATTATGTACATATATCATTTTGGCATTTTTTATTTAATGTTAAAAAAATTTATTAGACAATTGATACATTTAATTAAGATTTTCAATGAAATGTGAATTGAATCTTAAAAGAGATCTAAAACTAGTGATTGTACTATAATAATAGATGCTTAGTGCTGAAAATCCCATCTCACTCACACCAACAATAAGTTTGTTTTGGGTTATCCGTGAATATATCGGGTTCGTACGATTTTGTTCTTCATGAACCGTCTAACTTACTAACTTAGTAGTAGTTGAGCCCATGAAAAAGCCTTGATGGTAGCATGGGGGAGACCTTATCCATATAAACCATATTGGATCAATCTCATCCCATTTATACCAATAATATTGTTTACTTTTGGTTATCCAATTCTCATAGATATCTACACGACTTTGTTTTTCATTTGCCGTCTCATTTAATGTCATTTAATGGTACTTGAGTTCATGAAAAGGTCATGATGGTAAAATGGGGATGTCTTATCCTTATAAATCGTATTGGATCCTTATATTTTTTCGATGTGGGATTCCTAACCATTTAGTGATTGTATTACAATAATCGATGGTGGCAGAAGATAGGGGGTTTTTGTTGATAAAATATACTTTAATTTGATCATTGTTCATGGAGGAAAGACAAATGCAATTTATTTATTTTCTTACGAAAATGGTCAATAATCTAGATTTTATGAAGATTGAGTCTGGAAAAAAAGAGTAACTTTGGTATTTTGATGTTAAAAAAAAGTATAGGTAATATTATCAAATACATGTCATTCCAAATTTCCAATTGATTTTCCATTGATGTTAAAAAATCAGCTTTCAGATGCTAAATGCAAGGAACGCAGTGGACATGATATCTTTGCACCAACTGCTGAAATTTATTTTAATTTTACTACATATTGGTGTCTAGTTTTGATTTTATTTTCTAGTAGAGATGTGCTATTCTATTATTTTGACTGCCATTGTGGGTTTTTGAGTTATAACTCTAGGCTTTAGCATGTCAATTGAGCTGTGGATTCCCTGCTAATTGGATTTGTCTGTCCATATTCCTCTTCGGTAAAGCCCGATTATGTGGCATATATGGATGGATAAAGTCCATCCCTACATAGCAAATATTTTCTTAATCCAAGTGAGTTGGACTTTGATCTATAGTAGCTGAGTTTTGACCTAATTAATTGAGTTTCGGTCTTTAGTAATTGAGCTAAGGAGGATCAAAACCGTGGAGACCTAATGTATCAACGGTAACTTGATAACCCAAAGCGCAAAATATTGTTAACATATATGGGGTGTGGATTTGTAATACATATGGTTATTGTTTAAAATTTATTTCTACTAATTAATATCTTGACGCACAATGTAGCCCTTACACAACTTTCGCCAAGTTGACTGGTTTGGGTTGGGTCAAGTCATCTAGTTATGACTTTCCTTCCCCCAATAATTACCAGCAATTCAAGATACGACCAAAAACAAAGTAAATTAATTTTCATATTTGTGTGTATTTATCACTTTCTAGATATTATAGTAGTAGAATCATGTGAGGGATTATATATTATAAACATAAATATTAACTAATATTTAAAAATATATAATTTTAAAAATAAATCAACATCGAGTGAGAGAATTAAGCAAGGTTTCGTTTGTTAAGCAGGTTATTCTCTTTTAATCTGATAATAAATAAAAAATCATAAATAAATATCTAATAAAATAAGTTATTTATAAAAAAATTAAAAATATATATTGGACTCGCCAAGTCAGATCGTCTTTTTCTTCTTTGGTTACATGTAGTGCCGACTCAATTTCATTGTAATGGCTTGAGCATGATCGGTAACAGAATGTAAATACTCCGGATTCCTACAAAATCTCCAACAACAAACAAAAACCTCGGAAACTCATTTGTTCCCGATTCTTCTTCAAATTCTTCTTACACCAAAAAATTGAATTCCTATTTTAGTTATAGTTTCGATTTCATTCCCCATGCAAAGCAAATGAGGTCTAAGTATTTAGTTTTCACCAATACCTCATATAGATGAACAATATCAAAAAAAATTATACTTACAATGTAGATATAAAGTATCTACATTAACTAGTAATTTTAACAGAACAACCTTATGTAATTTCTAGTCATAAAAAAAACAAGAAGACATACAAACATATATTTATGTTTGATGGGCATCATAACTTAATCATGAATTGGTTAGCTAACATTGAGAAGGTGTATGACAATGAGTCATGTAGAATATATGGTTTTGTTGCACAATTTGACTTATTTTGCATTTGTATTATTTGCTAATCATAAACTATGAATGGAGACGGATAATGGTCTTTCTTTCATCGTACAAAATATTTACTTACTAATAATAATTAATAAGCTAATAAGAAATTATAATGATATACTGTACTCACAATCACAACATGTCAGAAATAAATAAATAAATAAAATAAAATTGGTATTTAGGTGGTTAATACAAAAGTATTAAAATCGAGGAATTTTGGCCCGGTTCCCACGTGAAAAAAAGGGGAATTCTTTCTGTAATGGTTCATGGATTTGGAGATGAGAATGAAAAGAAGATGGCATTCAAACTATTTTCCTAGCATCTTCATTCTTTGTCAATATGTTTGGATCACATTCTTATACTACATTCCTGGCACATTAATTTCCTTGGCCATTAAAAAATAACACTTTAATTTGAATATCTAAAATTAAAAACTGTAAAAATAAAAAATTAATTTTTTTCATGTGATCATATTTAATCAATGAGAAATGAAATAATATAACAAATGACATATTTAAAATACATAACTGTGGGATATTATTGAAATTATGTGTTTTTCAAAATGATATTATTGGTATTTAATTAAAAATAAATTATGATTCCAAGAATTCCTCCTTTTTTTGTGAGGAAAGGAGAATTCCTCCTTTGGAAGAAATTCAAATTTCCTAAGAATCTTAAGTTTCAAGGATTCCACCAATCCAACATAAGAATCATAAGAAAAGGAATACTCTCAAGTGGAAAACTAGATTCCACAAACCAAACGACATATAAATCTTTTAAAAATAGGTGTTTTCATGCCTGCATGGTTGTTGCTGAAGTGTTTAATCCATTTGGGGGATAAATATTTTTAGAAACTTTGAAATAAAGGAGTAATGAATAGCGAGTATAAAACAAAAGATTAACTAACCGGAAATACCAAATATCCTAAGCATTTTCAACCCAAGTCTTCTATAATCTAGGTGGCATTGCCATCTGTTTATCGTCTTATACTCTGGACAGGATATCTCACAATTTTGGCTGTTGGGAACAATAGTTTTGTTGGATTTGTAGGTGTGCTAGGGCTCGCTGTCAGGCCAAAGGATTTGATATAATTGTTTATAGGATTCTACACCGAATATGACCTTTGCACTAAACGGGATGTACGCAGTTAGAGAACACACAAGCTGTTGGCTCAAGGCTTGTCTTCTGGGAAAAGGAGTTAAAATGCCTGGAGTGTAAATATGAAAAAAAGCATGAAAACAAAAAGACTAACCACCGAAATGAAAAACTTCTATTGGAATGAAATGAAAAACAACATATTGCGGGAATGCATCAGGATCTTCATTGAAAAGGGATACATCATGGGATGTAGGCGTCCTTTACAAGCTTAAACTAAAACATAGCCATGAAGGCTTTTGGAAAAGTAAATTTAAGTACTAGTTGGCACAAAGCCATGCTCAATAAAAAGATAAGTGACCGGAGCCATGCCTAAAAAAACAAATAAAGGATTGAAGACACTAGGTTTGTGTTTGACGCGGGATGGTTTGCCGTTTCTACCTCTTCTTCTTTTATAGTGCTAAGAGATGAGCACTTCTTTTGTTCTTCTTCAAGGATATGTCGTGGGACATCATGGGAATCATGGTGAAACCGCTCTCTTCCTGCTTGCTGGAGTGACTGGGTTAGTGGACCTTGTAACTGCAGCCTCCTCCTGAATATGAAAATGATGACAGTGTCCTTCTAGTCGTGTTACTTCTTTATAGAGGAAATGGACTCTCTTGGATGTTGTGGTAGTCTCTACTTCGCAAGTCTTCAGGCTTCCTGAGCAAAAACATGGTTTGGCTCGAACTCATTATCTCGAGTCCATACGGTTTGGCTCGAACTCATTATATCTTGAGTGCATACGGTTTACCCATAAAAAAATTCATCATCATACAAGTTTGTTTTGAACATCCGATATGAGTTTAAATTCATGCCGTCAAATTCGTGCATACATAATACACAAAGTTCTCATCTAATAGAGATAAGTTATGTCAAATCTCATCGCGTGTCTAGAAGAATTTTACTCACAAAATTTTACTCTTGTGAGAATCAAAATCAGATCTTCCGAATTCAGGATTTGAGAAATTCAGCCGTAGCCTAGCCTAACACCCAAGGGGTTGTTGGGTTGCTTCTTCTTCAACGGTCAAATTGATTTCTCAACACAGGTTCTCTTCCTTCTTCTTCCTCTTCATTTTTTGGGTATATTGCACTTTGTCCTTTCATGGGTGTTTATATTTCCCTTGTTTTTTGGGGTTAAACAACTGCACTGACTTGCGCAGGTCATGTTTTACTTGCATTCGATTATGTGAAAGAACGTGGCACTGAGAGGACAACAGGAGAGGTAGTTGCAGTGACGTATTTGCAAGTATGAAAAATTGTTGCTATCTTGGTAATTTTTCGTAATTGCTTTTGGGATGCGTTATAGTGCCTAATCTCATTGTACGATATATTGTTGCCTTCAATTATAAAAATAAAAATGTAGCTGTTCAGTCTTCATGTCACTGGAACAAGCCCTAAATTACTCGAAACTGCTGTTTTAGGCTTTGAAAAATGGTTCTACAAACTTAATCTCTTACTTGCTATTAGGAATTGGCTTTCTAAAATGTTCATTAGCGAGATAGAAATCTGCTCTCTTTCTCATTGGGGCTAAATTTTCAATCGGCTTGATCCAAAATGAAAGTTGGTCTCAATTGATTTGTAATTAGAAGAGTTGCTAGTAAATTTATTGTGAAAACCCCGTCAATGGCAAGGAAAGGTTAGAAATTGTTGAATGCTACCTGATACTTGTTTTCATGTCCATTAGAGTCATGCCATGAACTGTTGATATGGGTGTTGGAATCTGGCAACACTAGAAGCATTACTTTTTGGTTGCGTTTGATATCCATATGTGCATTTTAATTAACATGCACCAAATTTGATGTTTTCTTTCTGTGGGTTTGAGCTTAGTACATATTAATTTCTCTACAGGACCCTAGTAGTCTTAAAATGGGCAGCCATCATTGGGAAACGGAGCTGAAGAAAGAGCGTAAACTTGTTGCAGAACTTTCCCAGGAGATCGATGTGAAAAATAAAAAGATTTTGGAGATGGAGTACAGATATAAAGAGAATGTTGCTACCACCAAAAAACTTGTTTTTGGTCTTATAAAGAAGATCAATTCAAAGGACAGAAGTTTATTCGAATTGGAGCAGAAATACGATGAGACTTCTACTACCATGAGATGGTTGAAGCATAAGAAAACCAAGCTGGAAGAAGAGCATAAAGATGGTATGTTCTCTTCTTACAAGCAAGCTGCCTCTGGATATTACATGATGCCTTCCATATTCGTGTTTCATATTAGATGTTAATTCATTGGAAACTCGTTGCATATCAACCCTGCCATGTTATTGACACTCATTTTCTTATTCATTCTGTTTTAACACTGGAGAGAGTAGTCCTAGCCATCATATGTTAATTAGAAAATTTCATAGTTGTGCTTGTGTTTTTCATATAAATTGCTCAAACTTGTCAATTTCCTAGAAATTAGAGAGAGGGATTTAATCAATTTGAATCTGACGCGTGACATGGAGCTGCGAAAGACAGAATTGCAGCAGCAAGCTCAAGAACTGGAGGAGTGCAAGGCTCAATATGCCTTGGAGTGTAGCAGGTTAACAGATGAGATTAAAAAGGTAACTTCTTGTGTCTAAAATGCCTCAATCACTTAGTTAAGCTGTGAGCTGATGCTTAGATTGGGTATAAAATATATCAACTTGAGTAAGTTCAATTTTTGCAGATATCAAATTAAACAGTGGTAACAGAAAAATTCAAGTTAAACATCACAAAGCATTACTTTAGCCTTGGAAGAACTTTCAATTTTATACTTCTTTTATCCTTTAATGGGAATGGATATTCATATAATACCAGTTCCTGGGCTAGATCCACACATATTTTGTGGCGCCTTCTTTTAAAAATGTTATCTAATGACATCTTTGGAGCAAGTTCTATTGAAGTGGCTGCTGAAATTTGTTAATTTTACTAGAGATTAGTCTCTGGAAAAGGTTGATAAGAATCACCAGTGAAGTTTCTTAGAAGGGAGAGCTTTATATAACATGAAACAACCTCTAGATCCGTCTTTTGACATATGCTTCGTTTTCTTTCCTTTTACTTTTGACTTCTATTTTGAGTCTTTTGTGGATTCCAATTGCCTAATATAGCAATGTGAATGTGATAATAATTTATACCAGCTGCTTACATATCTCAAAACAGCTGGATTTAATGTACTTCTTTATCGTGTTACATGGATGATATGACATGCTCAATATTAGCTTTTGAACGTCAATCTTGCTGTTTCTTCGGGGAAAAAAAAGCCTAAATTGCTGTTGGAACAATGATATGTCTGTGCACATATCATATTAATTTCTTTTTAACTACCTTATTCTTAAGATGAACGTATTAATGATATGAATATTAGTATAGTAGTATCTGCTTCAATCTTTCTTCAATTATTATGCCAATAGTTTTCTAAAGCTACCTTTGCAAATTTCAATACAATATCTAAATAACGCAGTTGAAAGGCAAGCTGCAAAACGAAGATTCTACAGGAAGCGAAAATAACTCTAGGGCTCAAATAAATGCTCTGAGGGAAGAGTTAATGGAACAAGCAGAGGCAATGCAGGATCTGGAGATGCTTTATCAGACACTGATAATCAAGGAGTCCAGAAGTAATCAAGAGCTTCAAGAGGCGCGCAGAGAGTCAATTCTTGTACGATGTCTCCCCTGTTCAGTCATTCATTTATTCTGGGATATATTCAATAAAAATTTCTAAGTTCAGTGGAATAATATTAGAGTTTTATATGCAGGGAATGGAAAAGAAAAATTTATTGTCTGACCAAACAACCATTCAAATCAAAAGAATGGGCGAGGTTGACCATAAAGCTTTTCACTTGACGTGCTCTGTTAAATACCCCAGTGAAGACTGCGAGGAGATATCAGCCAAACTATGTTCAACCTGGCAAGAACATGTGAGAGATCCACATTGGCATCCTTTCAAGAAAGATATCATTAATGGCAGACTGCATGTATGTCCTCTCTCCATACTTGCATTATTCTTAATTTTTTGCACTGCTTGCTACATTTTCATTGCACTCTTTAAACATAGGCAACTATATGAAGTGTGTAATACCCTGGAACAAGGCAAACTTTTTTTTTGGCTTTTTTTGTGTTAAATGATCTCAAGTTAAAATGTGAATTGTGAACAAAGCTTGACAAAAAAATGAAAATATTCAATCATGTAGTCATGTAGGAGAAGTCTTAATGGCAATTTGAGTAGCTCCATAGAACCTTCAACTGTTAAATAGAACGTGTAAAAGGTTTTGAATGATTCAATTGCCATGATTGGTGTTGGACAACCATTTTGAAAATATGGTGTTCAACTCATTTTTGTTGTCAATTGAGCAAATTAGTTGCTTGTCGAATGATTCAATTGCCATGATTGGTGTTGGACAATCATTTGAAAATGTGGTGTTGGGCTAACTTTCATTTTCGATTGAGCAAATTAGTTTCTCCTCGATATTCAATCATGCTTATAAACTAGGAGCCAAAATGCTATGAGTAACAACTTGGCACATTTTGCATGTGGCATTTTACTATCCTTTTATAGTTTATTCATTGACTTTATGTTGGATCATAATTTCTGGGAAATAAAGGAAATTATCGACGACAACGACGAGAAATTGAAAGAGTTGAAAAAAGAATATGGAGAGGTCATGTACAGAGCTGTTACCAATGCACTTTTGGAATTGAATGACTACAACCCAAGTGGAAGTTATCCTGTCCGTGAACTTTGGAATGTAAAGGAGGACAAGAGAGCTGCTTTGAAAGAAATCATACATTTCCTGATCAACAAGTTTAGGACTCGCAAGCGGAAAAGAAGCTGAGCTCTCGCATTGGCACCAAAATGTCCAGCATGGTACATCTCTCTGCATTCCCTTTATTATCATTCTGAACTTTTGCTTTTTCTCTGCATTCCCTTTATTACCTGCTGGGAATAGCATAAACAAACTGTTACCGCCTTACAATGAATAGGTGGTTAGTGAGCAAAAATGTGGCGAACTCTGGGTTTATGTTTCTTTTCGTTCAAAGATGTTATCTTTGCTGCCTATGTAAATTTGGAGGCATAATATTCTGCATATAATTTGCACAGCTCTGACAGACAGTCAGCTATTAGTTTACTATGTGAGAGACTAGGAGTAGGAGGAGCTATGAGGGCTGGGAGGGAGGAGAAAAGAACATCACTGAGGTGGTTTGAACAGACATTGTGCCATGTGATGAATTTTAGTACATCAGCCAGACAGATGAACATTCATGAGGCTAACTGGAAACTAAGATTGCAATAAGTGCTGCCTTGTAGATGGATGCATCTATTTTGGTCAATTAACGAGGCTTCAAGCTTTTTTTGATTTGTCGCAGTGGCTTTGTCTGATTAAATAATAATCAACCATACATCAGTTGGTTTTCTGTTTTCTTGGGTGTCAAAATTAATGAGACTAATAAAACTAGTTAACTTCTGGTTACAAACGGCTATATTACCTTGTCTCTTTCAACGACTATATTTTGTACTATTATACATGTGTATGGCTTTCATTTGTTACTCTGTGCTGTCCTTTATCACCTTGACGTGCCATCCTCTGTTGTACACGTTTCTATATATTAGGAATAGGTTGTATCATCTTCTTTAATGAAAATACTGAGTACAAGCTCTTTTATGGCATTAACCCGAAGTGACTTGACTGTAACAAGAAGCTAACTAGTCTTATTAGTCTCATTACTCCCCCGAAATTAGTTTTTTTAAAACTAAAGAGGTTATAGGTTCGACTTAAAAAATTTTCATGATTTCTTACATTCCAACATTCTGAATAAATTAACCAATCCACCTACATAAGGAAGCCAAATGATCTCCACTTAGGAAACAGAGTTCAGTAGCCAGCACAAAAAAAGTTATCTCCTTCCAATGACAATGGTGAAGTTTCTCGCGTTAACTCATCTCGTGCATGCTTTGAGGAAGAGCACAACAAATCCTGCATATGAAACAAAATCATACCCATGAAATGATCTTAAATGAGACACCATCTTTCTAAAGCAGAATAATCTTATGAGTATCATAAACGTGGTCTCTTCTCCTGTGGCCATTTCTTGCTCTTATTGAGCCCAACCCTCTGGTGAGAATAGAACCCTGGACCTCAAAGTCCTGGACAGACAACCTGACCAACCAGGTTACCTCCTATTCTCGTTCCCTATGAAGATGTTTGCAAGGCACAATGCATCCATAAAATAAGCGCTCAATAGTATTGATATAATTGAATGACTGGAATATTAATGCTAATAGAGATAATTAATTAGAAACCTTTCTCTCTACTTAAATGACTTAACTCCTCCAAAATTTTCCACAATTTCTATATGCACTTAATTTGTAACGACCCGTCCTGGAGGGGTCTGCGAAATTATCAAATTATCCCCAAACACATAAATTCTATTTCAAAATTGTCCAAAGTATTTATTTTAATTCAAATATATCCCAACATATCCTTAAATATAATAAATATACAAAAGTATATGGAAGTTCAAAATAAGCAAAACCTACACTATCCATAAACCACAACTGTATTCACGAGGGAACCGTTCACGTCTCGGGAAACTTGTCGCCATCTGCGTACTCACTTGAAAGGGAAGAAAAAATAAAGGTTGAGCTAAATAGCCCAGTAGGGGTATAATACCCAATAAGGATCCGGATATCCATGATATGAATACTGAGAGAGAAAACAAATCACAACGATAATCACATACAATATGACAAAGAGTAGAACTAATCTACAGACACAACATTCAACTCAATAGTAATGCAAGAATAGGTAGGAACAATATGAATAATATCATGCCACAATCACAAACCAATATGCACATATAAGCATGTAAATATATATGCAAAATACACATCCGACTTGTGCGCGTAGCGCCACAAAACGTCCACAACCGATCTGCAGCACATAGCAATTCGGGTTCCTCATCGGAGGCCATGACGCTCAAATCCATCCACAATTATCAAAGCAGCACAAGACATTCCGAATTCCTCATCAGAGGTCGTGGCGTTCAAATACCCCGTACTATCAAATGGTAACAGATAGGGGATAAATCCTAGACAATGATCAAATACCCCGTATTATCAAATAGGTAACTAATAAGGGATATGTCTCATGATGGTATGTTGTAAGCACAACTATCGCACAAACCAACCAACCACAACAAAGCCATAACATCCACCTATACAAATCCAAAACACTCAATCCAGTCTATCAAAAACACACAATTCACCATATATCACGATACCTGATAAGATGATTCAATGAATAGGAATCAATTACTAATTCAAACATGTATAGAGTACAAGAGGTCAATAATGAAGAACCCAAATATGTCATGACAAAAATCAAACCAACAATACATGGAATGAGCTCTACACAAGTCCAAATCAGATCTGACAGAATACAAATAATTCCTAATGCAGATGGGATTAAGTGATGCAGAAGCATAGTGCATTGTTCATGTCACTGTAGCGTGAACAAAAACTAATTTTCTGAATTATTTATTTTGGTGTTTATTAAATCGTCTAAGCTATATTTTATATGAGGCTTATTATTTACGTTTTAAGTGGGTCATGTGACTAGCATGTGACTTTTAGTATTATTGGATGGTTAGGATTTGTTATATTTACATTAGGATGGATGGTTAGGATTATAGGGGTACTAAAAGGGCTTATAAAAGGTTATTTTTTAGGGCTGTAGCAGTCAGTTTTTGCTTCTACATTATATTAAAATTTCAGAACTAAGTTCTTGGTCTTTTGGTGCCTAAAATTGGTACTGTTATAGTTATAGCTTCAATTATACCTTATAATCTTGTTGGTTTATGCTATTTATTGTGTTTTTCTTCTTCTACACTGCATCAAATTGGTATCGGAGCTTAAAGCCACGAACTTTGAATCATGGCTGGTCGAGGTCGAGCTAGAGACAGTGGGGGAAGAGGAAATCAAAACTAACAAGCAGAGATGGCTGAATTAAGACATATGATTGAAGATTTTTCGCGGGTGGTGCACGCTATTCAGTGACAGGGACTGATGGGAGCTAGTATAGGGATACCAAAAGGTGACCACGAACCCTTGGACATACCGAAAGGTAGTCTTGAGGATGAAACTAATGGTACAGATGATGAGAATCCTTTTCATGAAGCTAGAGGAGTAAATCATGCGCTGCAAGGTGGATTGGAGGATAGGTTGGTTCGAGCACATGACTTGAATGGTGGAGGAATCAAAATAGAAGTCGTTGAATTTTTTTTGGGAACTTACATGCTGAGGATTACTTGGATTGGGAAGCTAATTTGGAGACATATTCTGAGTGGAAGACTGTGACCGAAGATAGAAAAGTGTTGTTTGTTAAGCTTAAATTGAAAGGTATTGCACTTCAATGGTGGAAGTGAGTTGAAAAGCAACGTGTTCGGCGGGGCAAGCTGAAAATTAGTACGTGGGAGCACATGAAAGCAAAATTACAAAAACAACTTTTACCTCCTGATTATGCAATGGATTTATATGAGAGGTATAACTTGCTGAAGCAAAAGAGTATAACAATAGAGAAGTACACGGTGGAGTTCAATAATCTCACAATAAGAGTTGGTTTAAATGATAGTAACGAACAATTAATTTCTTGCTATCTCACTGGTTTGAACCAATCTATTAGAGACTAGATAGGAGTGGTTCGTCTATTCAATCTTGAAGATGCTAGGCAATATGCATTGATGGCACAAAAAAGGGTATAGCGTTATGGAGCAAGGGAGCCACTCTTGGGACGGGTTGAGAGTTCTTTACAGAGAAGCGTAGTTGCTGCCCATGGTAATCGAGGTGAGAAAACAACCTGTAAATCTGATCTAGGGGTTGCTGCAATTAGTCAAAAGGGTGGTAGAAATATTGGGGAGTTATTTGGCAATGCAAAGGGGAAAGAAGTTAGACTTGAAGGAAGAAACAGTGCTGATTCAGGGAGTTCAAAATCTGGCAACAACTCTCAAATTTGATGTTTCACATGTGGAGAAATGGGCCATACTTCTTATGCATGTCCACAAAAGAGAGTAAACTTGATAGAGAATGAGGTTGAAGAGGAGGAGTTGTCCCCACCTGTTTTTGATGATTATGTGGATGAAGAAGAGGAAGAGGACGTGCTACCTGTGGAAGGAGAGTCCTTAGTTGTGAGGAGGGTGATGACAACACCAAAACTTGAAGAAAAGGAGGATTGGCGGAGGCACAATATATTTAAAACACGAGTGTTTTGCAATGGGAAGGTTTGCAATGTTATTCTTGATGGCAGTAGTTGTGGAAACATAATATCAAAGGAAGCGGTAACCAAGTTGAAGGTACCAACCGAGAAACATCCTAAGAGCATCCACAATGGGATGATTTTGAAGTGCTTGAGATGATACTTTCTTGATAAATTAAGCGCTAGATGTTCACAATGGGTACTTGAGATGATACTTTCTTGATAAGTTAAGCACTACATGCACACTTGTGATAAAAAATGACACTTGAAAAATTAGTTCATACTTGATCTTTGAAGTGTATGATAATTGATGAATAGTGAAGAGAGAGGTGATGAAAAAGGAAGAGAGATGTGATGAAAAGTAAGAGAGAGATGATGGAAAGAGAGAGAGAAGATAAAAAGGAAGAGAGAGGTGATGAAAAATAAGAGAGAGATGATGAAAAAGAAGAGAGAGAAAATAAAGCAAATGAATATAGAGTGTTGGAATGTATGGAGTGTTGATGAATAGTATAGATTGTGGGACCCAATCACCCAATTAAATTGTGCCACCTAAGAGAAATGAGAAGAGAGAATATAATTTAGTGAAATTTGGAGTGTGTGCACAAGTAGCACCATTGTGGATGCTCTAATCCTTACAAGGTTGTTTGGATAGTCTTGTTGCTTTGTCAAATTCGCATTTGGGAATAATATTGAAAGTGAAGCATGGTGTGATGTTGTACCAATTGATGCATGTCATATCTTATTGGGGAGACTTTTATTCAATCAAAATACATAATTTTCTGTGGGTTTTAACCCTTGAGACTCCATTGAGTCTATTCTATCATCTATTCTTTTAATCTATGCCTTCAAATCATTATTTTGCTATTCCTTATTGTTGTCATCCATTTTTCGCTGTATCAAATTGGTATCGGAGCATACAAGAGCCAACACTTACTTCTTCAAGAAAGATAATAGAAACCTAACCTTACAACCTCTTAAGGAACAGTTCGGGAATGCTTTTGGTAGTAGTAAGGTTAGTGGGTTTTTTACTGCCCAACAATTTGAGAAAGAGAGTTGAGAATCGGGATTTTTCTATGTGCTAGTGGGAAGGAAGATTTTAGGAGATTCTTCGCTGGAATTTCATGACTATCCACTTGAAATTCATCAGCTATTAAAGGATTTTGAAGATATGGTCAGTGATGAGTTGCCTCAAGGTTTACCGCCAATGAGAAGCATTCAACATGCTATTGATCTAGTGCCAGATGCGCCTTTGCCAAATTTACCAGCTTATAGAATGCCTCATGCTCATCGAAAAGAGATGCAAAGGTAAGTTGAAGACTTGATTTCAAAGGGCCTAGTGCGTGAGAGCAAAAGTCCATGTGTTGTCCCAGCTTTACTAACACCCAAGAAGGATGGTTCATGGTGAATGTGTGTGGATAGTCGTGCCATCAACAAAATTACAGTGAAATATCGGTTCCCAATTCCACGCTTGGAGGAGATGCGTGATATGGTTGTGGGGTCTAAAATATTTAGCAAAATTGACTTAAGAAGTGGTTACCATCAAATTTGGATGCGAAGTAGTGATGACTAGAAGACTGCTTTTAAGACACCTGATGGATTGTATGAATGGTTAGTGATGTCATTTAGGCTCTCAAATGCACCAAGCACTTTCATGCGAGTTATGACGAAGGTATTTAAACCATTTTTAGGTTTATTTGTGGTTGTTTATTTTGATGATATTTTAATATAGTCAAACTAGAGAAGAACATCTGATTCATTTGAGACAAGTCATGGAGGTTCTTTGGAAGGATAAACTCTACGTCAACTTGAAAAAGTGCTATTTCTTGTGCGACAAAGTTGTGTTTCGTGGTTATGTTGTTTCAGCTGATGGGTTGCAAGTTGATTCGGAGAAAGTTCGAGCAATTAAAGAATGACCCATACCACAATCTGTTGGTGATGTTTGTAGTTTCCATGGATTGGCCTCCTTCTATAGGATGTTTGTTCGGAATTTTAGCTCTATTATGAGTCCCATCACCTAGTGCTTGAAAGAAACCAACTTTGAGTGGACAAAGGTAGCACAAAAGGCCTTTGAGTTGATCAAACAACGTTTAATTGAAGCTCCAGTTCTTGTTTTATCAGATTTTGAGAAGCTTTTTATTGTTGAGTGTGATGCTTCGCATGTAGGGATTGGAGCAGTCCTTAGCCAAGATGGTAGATCGGTGGAGCTTTTCAGTGAGAAGTTGACAAATACAAAACTGAAATATTCTACTTATGACTTGGAGTTTTATGCTTTGGTATGAGCAATCCATCATTGGGAGCATTAGCTTGCATATAGGGAGTTTGTGGTTTATTCTGATCACAAGATTTAAGGTACTTAAATTCTCAAAGTAAGTTAAATCCACGTCATGTAAAATGGAGTTCATATTTGCAAGAATTTACGTTTGCTCTCTATTACAAGGCTGGTGAGTATAGCAAAGTTGTTTATGCATTGAGCAGACATTCCCTATTGTTGTCAGTGTTGAGTACCCAAGTTATAGGCTTTGAAGAGTTGAAAACCAGTATTCTGATGATCCTTTTTTTAGCTGTATCATGACTGATTTATAGGGAATAAAAGCACAGGAAAGGCTACCATATAGAGTGCATAATGGATACTTGTTCAATGGTAATCAATTGTGCATCCCTGAAAGTTCCCTACGCAACCAGATTATTAGAGAGCTTCATGGAAATGGTTTAGGTGGCATTTTGGTCGGGATAAAACCATGGCGATGGTGGTAGATCGCTACTATTGGCCTAAAATACAGAAAGATGTTGAAAGGCTTGTTAAGAGATGTCGAAAATGTGAACTTGGTAAGGGTAGTTCGCAGAACATTGGTTTGTACACTCCTTTACCTATCCCAAAAGCTCCATGGACTCATATTAGTATGGATTTTGTGTTGGGACTTCCTAAGACAACAAAGGGTTATGATTCGATCTTTGTTGTGGTGGATAGATTCTCCAAAATGGCACATTTTATTCCATGTTCCAAGGTTGTGGATGCCTCTCGTGTTGCTGATTTATTTTTCAAAGAAGTGGTTAGACTTTATAGGCTACCACTCTCTATTGTCTCCAATAGGGATGTTAAGTTTATAGGCATTTTTGGAGGACATTGTGGTGGAAATTAGGGACTGAATTGACATATTCCAGCACTTGTCATCCACAAACTGACGGCCAGACTGAAGTTGTTAATAGGAGTTTGGGTAACATGTTGAGATGTCTAGTTGGAAGGTATGTAAAGGCATGGGATTCAATTATTCCTCAAACTGAATTTGCATATAATAATTCTGTGAACAGATCCATAAAGAAGAGAAGACACCATTTGAAGCGGCTTATGGACTTAAACCTAAACATGTTCTCGACTTGGTGCCTTTATCGCAAGAAGCTCGAGTGACTGATGAGGCTGAGATCTTTGCTGATCATATTCGTAGAGTTCACGAGGAAGTAAAAGCAGTAATTAAGGCTAGTAATGAATCCTATGCTATAGCTGCAAATCATCATCGAAGAGTGAGAGAATTTGAAGAAGGCGACTTGGTGTTAGTGCATTTGAAGCGTGAGAGGTTCCCTAAAGGAACTTATCACAAACTTAAGTCGAGAAAGTTTGGTCCTTGTAAGATGTTGAAGAAAATAAGCTCCAATGCTTATATACTTGAGCTACCATCTGAATTACAAATCAACCCAATCTTTAATGTTTTTGATTTATACCCATTTGAGGGGTTTAATGGAGAAGTGGGTGAAGTTGCAGATCAAATCCAACACTTACCAAGGGCACAAAAAGAAGTTATTCAGGACATATTGGATGTTAGGGAAGTTATGTCAAGGCGAGGTAACCCATACAAGCAATTCTTGGTGAAATGGTTGGGCAAACCTGCTGGTGAGAGTACTTGGTTTGCTGAGGAGGAGCTAAAATGGGTTGATCCTAACATTAATTTATGCTGAATTCATCAAGGCTTTCTCGTCAGAGTCGAGTCTTTTTCCTACTTGGAGGGATTGATGCAGGAGCATAGTGTATTGTTCACGTCACTGTAGCGTGAACAATAACTAATTTTCTGAATTATTTATTTTTGTGTTTATTTAATCATCTAAGTTATATTTTATATGAGGCTTATTATTTACGTTTTAAATGGTTTATGTGACTTTTAGTATTATTGGATGATTAGGATTTGTTATATTTACATTAGGATAGATGGTTAGGATCCTAGGGTACTAAAAGGGCTTATAAAAGGTTCCTTTTTAGGGTTGTAGCAGTGATTTTTTGCTTCTACGTTATATTAAAATTCCAGAACTAAGTTCTTGGTCTTTTGGTGCCTAAAATTGGTACTGTTATAGTTCCAGCTTCAATTATACCTTATAATCGTGCTGGTTTCTGCTGTTTATTGTGTTTTTCTTCTTCTACGATGCGTCATTAAGGAATTCTAGCGAACAACAAACAATATGAAAATAACATTCCAGAATTTATGTTGAAAACGAAAGGTCGGCTATCAGAAGCCAAAGGGATCAGAATCCCTACCTCGATAGCATTTCGCAATCAACTACGCGTCTACAACGTCTATCATGTCTCCTCGATCTCCTAAAAAAATGTACCAAATGTATAGCATGTTATTAATTTATCTAAAAATAACTAGACTGTCTAAATACCGATCATCTAATCATTTACTTGACCCATTGGGCCATAATTCCGGGATGGGGGGGCTGGAATTGGAATTGTGAAATTATGTGGAATCTTTTAAATCATGACCATTCATCAGATCTAATGGCTAAGTTTTAACCAATATTTATTAAATTAAAATCACAAGCCTTTTATCTCAAAACTCAGATAAACTATCATTTTTTCCCAAATTCCTTGTTCTCCATTTCAACGAGAGAACTCCTCTTATCAACCGGTATAGGGACACATGACAATCGGCGACCATTCTCACCGGTGAAACATACAACGAAGGTCACGGCGACGGATGCAACACAATCGGAGACCATTCTCACCGGCGAAGGCTACGCCGATCACTGTCACAAGTAGCACAGCGCGACCCACTCTCAAGAACACAACCGTTTTGCTCCTTCAAAAATCTACAGATTAGCACAGGCAATCTATTTCATATGTTCAGGCACATCCATGTCAGGCACATACAAAACTGAGAAGTCTATGTTCAGGCACATCCATTTCATATGTTTAAATGGTTCAATGGAATAAGCAAACACTTAATCTTTACAGTAACAAGTCTTGAGAACAAAAGAAAATCTATTTCAATAGGCAATCAGTACTGCATCCATGATTGCATTTTCAAAATCCTTGCATCTTTAGAATCCAAGTGCCCAAGCCTCCTAAATTAGTTCATTCTTTTTATCTGTACTGAAAAGTTACAAAATTCATCCTTTGCATGCTTTGTTGATTGATAGTATAACCTAGATGAGGTTGCTCCATTATATGTAATTGCCCCTAATATTGACAATAATGAAAGAAAAATAGCTGGATGTTAGATCATGATATGATAATGAAAGAACAAAAAATATACAAATTAATAATACCAATCCTTGCACATTTCTTTGGGGATTATAACCATAAAATGCTACACCATTTGAGCTTGGAGTATCCTGTGACAAAATACGATAGAAACTGTATGACATGATGATATTTCATCTTGATATCAGAAAGCAATGTTATATTAGTATAACTTTTTACATAAGCCATCAAGCAGAATAACTAGTCAACTTGTTTTCATACCACTCTTTGAACATGCTGATCAAATGTCACTCCTTGTGCATTTTGTTGAGGATTCTAAGCATAAAGAGATGGCATATTGGGGTTTAGATTTTCCTACAATTAAAAACCAAGTTCACCTTATCAATAATAGGATACAAATTCAGGAAACAAAAATGAACAAATCAAATAAGTTGTACCAATCCTCCAACATCCTGAGGAGTACAACTAGAACTAGCCACTTGAGTTGAGCTACGAGGATCCTAGCACAACAAAAACCAATATTAGTTTACTGCACATAGACAAGAGAGCTTCAAAAAATATTATCAAGTATAAAATTTAATTAGATCACTTGAGCAGCTTGACGTGTAGAAGACTTTTTCTTCGTAGCTTTTCGCCTTGCGTTCAACTCCATAAAACCTCTTGGTCGTTTACCACCTTTACGAACTATACGCCTTTTAAGTCCTTTAACCTTTTCCATTAAACCACCTTCTTGAGATAAATTATTATTCTCAACTGGTTTATCAGAATGATGAGGAGCTGATTTTGTCTTCACTAAAATATTGTCGACTTGTTTTTCCAAGTCTTCCATCAACCTTTCTACCAATGCAAATGCTTCTTTGTCTTCACTAGCCCGAGAAGCTAGTCTTACCATTCTTGGACAAATTCTCTTGTATCTCTATATAAGTTCCATGCTGTGATTACCTTCCACAATCTCCTCATTGTGCACAGTGTATCCAAGCTTTGCCTCCCTAGTCCATCTCTTCAAAATGTACGATTTAGGAATTGACTTGATATCAAGATTATCAAGTACTTTCAATGTATGACAACACAAAATGCCAAAAGTTTCAAACAGCCGACAACTACATGTGAGTGTTTCGCTTGAGGGAGTGTATAACACAACATACTCTCCAACCTCATCAAGAAGCTCAATCAAGTATTCTTGCATTGGATTATTGTCATCGCGCTTTTTTTATTTTTGTCGCTGATAAACAATCAATCTTTTTTGAAAAAACTGAAATATCATGGGTGTATACACCCGGGCAGCTTGTTGCAATATGGCAGACCTCTTCAAAGATAATGTAGGTATTTTTTCCCTTGAGTTAAATTCTGCCAACAACTCTTTTTCTCTCTTCTGCCTTACCACCCTCTCAAATTGTTCAAAAAAATCAACAATATTTAGATCTGACTTCAGATAATCTTTCACATCCGCATTCAAACTTTCACTTAGTTGAGTACTCCGCATTCCAAGAGTAAATGCTTTCTTCAAATGACATTTAGCCCACTTCTCTTTCAATTGGTATATACCATCTAGCCAACTTGAATCTTGAACACTATAAGTCTCACGCAATATTTTCCAAGCTTCTTCAAATTCAGTCTCACTTTCATATTCAAACATACACTTCTTAAAGTCCTTAAGCAGAGAAGAATCATCATCCTTCATACGATTACCTAAGTGCTTTATAGCATTTTGCATTATATGCCAATTACATAGCCCATGAAAAGTATTAGGCATCTCGTCTTTCAATGCTCTAGCCATTGTAGCATCTTGATCCGTAAATATTGTTTGAGGCCGTTTCCCATTCTGTGCATCTAAGAAGCTTCTAAACAGCCACTTGAAAGAATCTACTATCTTATTATAAAGCAGAGCAGCACCAAAAATGGCTACACCTTTATGGTGATTAAATCCAATAAATACACCTAGAGGTCTTAGATTTTTGTTAGTACCATATGTAGTACCAAAAGTGACTACATCCCCAAAATAACCATAATCAATAATCATTCTTGCATCAGCCCAAAAAAAATTAGTAATTTGCTCTTCATTATCTAATTGAACCACATAATGAAATGAAGGATTATTAATTTGTTCATCTTGAAAGTACCTTAAAATGCAGCCAGCTTCCCCATACTTCATAGCTTTCTCTCTTCTTGTTTTGAGATAAGTTTTATGATCATTGGCAATGTATCCAAGGCTATCCCTGCCGCCAGCCTCTCTACTCATCAACTCATGTGCGTCCTTAGGCTTGATTCCAGCACTACGTACTAAATCAATGCCACGGGCTTGAACTTTAGAAATTTTTCTCTGCGATCTCATCATATATGTGGTTTGTGGAAGGTGAAGTTGATGATTGTGTTCAGCGACAAAATCCTATACTACATACTTACCACTTTCTCGTTTCAAGCGAACAAGTAGCCTTGCATGACAATTCGTTCTTGTCTCATCTCTATGGCTGCTATGAACCCTACGTTTGTCTTCTAAACGGACACCATGTTTAGAACATACAGATCCCCTTGTTGTAACTTTTTCATCTAACTTGCTTCTATTTAAAAAACTCTTTCTTGTTGAGAATCCAACTTGTTTTCCATAATGGCACCAATGCTCCCAAGCCTCATCAAGTGTATCAAATTCCATTTCCATGTAAGGTGTCCAATCTTTCTCACTATCGACCATCATGTTCACAACCTGTAATGTCATTAAGAAAACCACAAACCACTAAAAAATTGGATTTTCAATAATAATATGAAATATGGAAAGGGGAACGAAAGCAAAGGGGGATCTTGCACATTATATTACAATAAAGTACACATAAATGAGCCATTATATACTATTTTGCTTCAGAGCATACAAAACAGGGGAGTATTGCAACTAAGTTTCACAAAGTTCAAAAGGCAATTTGAAAATGACCTGAGAGTGGTCTTCCATGTAAGGATTCACTTGGGTCATTGTCGTTCGTGGGTCGTCGTCGTCGTTCGTGGTCACCGTTCGTGGGTCGTCGCTCGTCATCCACAATTGCCCCGATGCTTCATAATCAATTTAGGAGGGAGTAGAAGAGTTTTGGGAGAAACTGACGCCTTAGGTATGATATTTGATAAAATAAATAATTTAATAAATATTGGTTAAAGCTCAGCCATTAGATCTGATGAATGGTCATGATTTAAAAGATTTCACATAATTTCACAATTCCAATTCCAACTCCCCCATCCCCATAATTCCACTTATTTATTTGGTAAGACACACTGGTCAAACCTAAATTCTGCTCAAACCCTATTACAAATCTGATCGAATATTAACTTGGCCAAATTAATTAAATTGGTTAAAATGCACCAACTCATGTAATTGCGTCAACAAGTAAAATGGGCCTAAAATACTTACACGGGTCAAACCCAATTGATCACCATCCAATGCCTGTGATTGTTCTTCAAGGGTGGTCTGATGTATATCTCATGGAGCATGCCTTCTTCTATGCCATTGGTGGCATTAATCTTTGAACAGGAAACTCCCTCATGATGCCTTGTCCCTCGGGAGTGACCCCTTTTGCACTGCTTGGATAATCATGTTCAACATGTGGCTCATGCAACTTCGTTGGATCAACCCCATTGACAACTCCTCTAGTCTCTCTTCTCAAGCGGAGCCATCTTCTTCACATCTTGTGTTTGCCCGATTACAAAACTAAAAGCCAAACCAGTAGCATGCTCCAACCATAAAAAACCCATCTGGTTCTAGGTCTACGAATGGCGACAACGGCCAAGATTGTGCTAGAATTCCCAACGCAGGGCGAGATGAGGGAAAAGACTAGATAATGCGAAGAAGCTAACGCGCGGAAGAATTGGTGGACGTTGGTTTGTGAGGCTCGAGGGTCTTGATGGTTGAGAGAGAGTCAAGGACGGTAAGAGAAGAGGGACTGCGGTTTTGTTTCGTTTGTTTTAAGGGTTTGTAGAAACAAAGAGAGTGTTATTTGATTCTCTTATGCGGACACCGGCAAATTAACATAATTTGTGCACTTCTATCTCAGCCATTGAATCTATTGAACGGCTTAGATTAAAAAAAAAAATTGGGTTGCAACACTTCAACCAGTTTTGGTGTCCGAACCCGACTCACATACTTCTTCCTCCAGCTTTCACATATGCATCAAAGAAGAAGCAACAGCTTTCACATCTGCATCAAAGAAGTAGCACCAACAACTTGATTTGGTTTACACAGCTATTTTGCACCAGCAAATCGAACTGATTTTGTATTCAGAGTTGTTCAATACAAGGAAAAGACTGTATGGAATGGCCAAAACAAGAATTTGGCACCATCAAACTGAAACAAGATCCTAAACAATAATTGTTACTCAGAATCGAAACAAAATACTAAACAAGAATTGTTACCCATAATCCAAAAAAGACCCTAAACAAGAATTGTTCTATATGTAAAAAACAAAAAATCGACTGATATTTGTAGTTTGAAGCGGCTGTGATATGCGAGAGGTAGAAGACGATCTCTCGGGTTTGTCCTAAAAACGGGTTGAACCATTGTTTAATAAAAAATTTTAATCTCAGCCGTACAATAGATCTAATGGCTGAGATAAAAGTACGCAAGTTATGTTAATTTGCGGGTGTCCGCATAAGAGAATCCTTCGTGTTATATATATATATATATATATTTCAGATTTGAGTTATTTCAAATTTTATAACTAAAGTTCAAATTAATCATCATTCGACCCCTAAACTTTTATTACGTTTTAATGTGGCCCCTAATTCAAGATTCACAGTTACCCCCAAATTTCAACATCACTTCAAATAGACACCTGAAAATTTAGGGTTATACATAATTAATAGTAATAAGTTCCTCCAATCAAACAAGATCATGTAAGCCATAGTTATATCAACTTTTATTGCATTTACTCTTCCTATTTTCTGAAGGAATGTTACTAAAATGTAGTGAGAACCTACAATCATAGAGTTCAAATGGAGGTGAAAGGCGGCTATTTTCACCTCCATCTTTTCACCTCCATTTGAACTCTATGATTGTAGCTTCCCACTACATTTTAGTAACACTGCAACAGTACCACCAACAGTCTCCTCATCCTAATGCCCTAACAACCTTCAATTGCCAGACATCTCCATCACTTCATAGCAATCGAAAGGAATAACAATGAAATGCGATACTACATTTCACCTAAAAATATAGAATGTTATTTTGGTATTAAAAATTTTCAAAGATGTTAGTATGAATAAAAAATTCATACCACACCTATATAATAATTTAATAGTATGTTAAAAAATATTTATAGATTTTAAATGTAGAGATGTCACTTGCTAAAAATATAAATTACGTTTTACGTACAATACATAAGTTTAAAGGAATTTAATATTTAAATATATAATTTATAGTTCAAATATTAATGTCCTCTATTTAGAATTAGTATATCTAAACTATTTCAATGTCCATAACATATGAAAAATCTTGTACTAAACACAGGCAAATAACAAGAGATAGTTGAGATGAAATCTCAGGTTCTTGATTAATTTGATTGATGAAAAAAATACTTCTATGTCGACTTATATAGCATAACAATATCCTAATTCTACTATAACTGTGAACTTAAATATGTAAGGAAATTACTACTGGACTCCTACATATTATGCAACTTCTCCGTTACTAGGTCCCCACGAATTATGCATGATTCGTTCCTTATCTGACGTGTCACACCAAACTCCCGCTTGTTTGCATGCATGACTTCTAGCCCATAATCCAAAAAAGACCCTACGTGATCCACCTGCGCTACCCCTCTCTCTCCAGCATCCAACCAATACCAAGAAACGAACACCAGTCATCCATCAACATCAATCTTAAACCGCTAGAGAGAAGGTCGGCACCTATGTGATCGCAACCACTCACTGCTAGCCCAACAGTGATATCTCAATTTGTAACGCCTGGCTTAGCGTGGGATAACAAGCCAGCGTGCAGTAATAAATACCGTTAAGGGAATTCTATGGACTAGGACCATCACAAAGCTTCTATCCATCATCCAAGCACTAGGAAGCACGGACACTTCCCAAATGAAGGCGTACCAGTGTCGGACACTTGTCGGACACGGACACGGCTTGGACACGGCCCGGACACGTGTCCAGACCGTGTCCAATTTCTATCTTACTTTTAATTAAAGGACACGGCATGGACACGCCGTGTCCCTTTTTTCCTTACATCTTGCTTTATCCTCCTGTCAGAGATGGATGGCCCATGTGTCCCCACAATGAGACAAACATAAACACCTTTTGAGACACACATAAACACCTTTTCTGATAACTGTATGCGCCTCCCTATAAAGAAGCTTCTGTTTATACATTTCAAAAAAGGAAGAAAGCTCCTGTTTATATAATTGAGGGGCCCATGTGTCCCCACATTTATTTTTTTATTTGTTTATTCTTTATAATTTGAAAAAACAAATAAAACTAGTAACTATATAGTCAAGTAGGATTCAAAAGTATATTTATCAAAATCAAACATTACCCTATTCAAAAATATTTGTTTATGTTACTTTGTTTTAAATATAGTAAAATTGTATTCAAAAGTGTATTTATTAAAATCAAACATTACCATATTCAAAAATATTTTTCTATATTAATTTTCTATATAACTAATTTATAAATTATATTATTCATGTAGCGTGTCCTTGCCGTGTCCGTGTCCTAAAAATTTTGAAATTCCCGTGGTCGGAGTGTCCGTGTCGTGTCGTGTCCCGTGTCTGTGTCCGTGTCCGTGCTTCCTAGTTCATGCACGTGCCCAAATAACATCCAACATCTAACATAAGTCCCAAGTCCATACTTGGAACCTACTATGCATCTATTATAGGGTTAATACCACTTTTGCACCCTGAAAGATAATGCATGTTCCAATTTGCACACCCTTGTTTAAATTGTTTCAAATTAGTCATCCAATGATATATTTGTTTCAAATTAGTCTCTCGGTCAGTTTTTCCCCCTTTTGGGCAGTCAAACTGCCTACGTGTCACGTTGACTGTCAATGGTCATAGTCCATGTGGATAATGAATTACACGTGGATATCACCAATTTTTTAAAAGACAAAATAACATGTGGATCAATCCATATCATACACCTGTAGTAGCCGTTATTTGTAAACATTCAAACTTTAAATGCCTAAATGTTTCAAATCGAACACTGAAAGTTCACATTAGTTCCAAAATACACATTCCTAACAGGAGATCTGGGCTTGATAATACCAAAAATCCGTAAGAGCTGCATATCATTAACACCATATACTAATTGTCCAAAATACTTGTTAGAACTAGCAGCATAATATCCAAAATACAGTAATCCAAAATATATTATCCATACGTGCTATGCAGTCTTCCTCGCAGCAGTCATTGATTCTTGAGTTGAATTCCACATAGCAGTATACCTTGCACTGGATGTTGCTCCCTGAATGGTTGAAATTGTTAGTGGCGACCTCCTTATTGCACAACATTTCTTACCCTTTCCAGGGCTTCTAGTTGGGCTGTAAACATCTGGTCTGTTCTCAATGGCACTACCACTGGATGAAGCATTGTTCATAATGGGCCTTCTAACAGGAAGTTTGCCTACATCAGAAGTACGCCCACCTCTGCCACCACCACTCCCACCAGCTCTTCCACCAACTCTGCCACCAGCTATTCCACCACCTCTTCCAGCAGCACTAGCAGAAGCACTAGTTCCTATATGCTCAGTGGTTTGCTGTCATTCAGTAACATAATATTCAGGTTTAAGGTCATTTAATAACATCTTATTATTATTTTAGCAATCAACTTATTTTACCTGTGACAATGGTTCATTTTGGCAACTTCTTCTATTATGCCCTTCAACTCGACAACGAGTGCATTTGACCTTGGGATATCGTCTACGCAACCGTGTAGTTGCCTTTGCACAATCGAAGACTAGTTTCCTGAATTTGACTCCTGGCCATCTTTTGCTGAAATTGGCATAAATATGCCTTACACATAAACGATGCTCAATTGATTGCTGGTTACCAGTAGATAGTCCTTCAATTGCCTGCACTAAACCCTTCTGTCTATCAGAAATAAAACACCATCTCCTTGATTCAAAGCCTCCAATATCCATCAACAATTTCCTTATGAACTAATCCCAAGAATCTCCATTCTCCCTTTCAACCATTGCCCAAGCAATAGGAAAAATTCCATTAGCCCCATCCTGTGACACTGCAATTAGTAACTGGCCACCATAACCTGTTTTCAAGAAACACCCATCCAATCCAATCAAAGGCCTGTATCCTATGAGAAACCCATCTCTCAAACTTGCCAAGCACACATAAAGCCTCTTGAATACTGTAGGATCTTCAGGTCTATCCCTGTCCACAATTATATTGCATGTGCTGCCTGGGTTGGCCCTTAGTAGCTCTGCCAAGTAACTTCTTAACTGACCATACTGTTCTGAATGAGTCCCATCTATTATCTCCAGTGCCTTCTTCTTAGCTCTATATGTATGAGTTCTTGAAATATGAAGTGAAAGATTTTCTTTCACATGGGTTACCAGATTTGTAGCACTAATATTTGGCTCCCCTCTCAGCTTAGCCACCAACTTTCTACCAAGCCATGAACTGTTTGCTTGCTTGTTGTCTAATGTTCTATTGCACATATGCTTGCTCACATAAGTCTTAATCTGATAAGTAGCCTCTCCAGTTATTTTAGAACACCATATCACCCACGGGCAACCTCAATCACACTTAGCTTGTACTCTAAACTTCTCATTCCTTTGAAATATTATAGGATACCCCCCTTCAATGGCATAACTCCTAACAGCTTCCTTGAACTCCTTAAGGGTCGAGAAATCCATTCTAAGCTCAAATACATACTCCTTACTATTATCATCATGCATGAATTTAGGATTCCCTTTAAAACGCATTTTTATTTCCCCATCACTATCATTATCAAACAATAAAATGTCATCATCATCATCATATTTATATACCTCTCTAATATTTGAATCCTCATTATCATCCTCCCCACCAGCATGATCACCCCTACTATCATGATCACCCCCACCATCAACATTATTGTCACCGGAACCATCACCATTACCCTCACCAGGACTATTACTTCCACCAACATTCTTACTCCCTCTACCAGCAGCAATGCCACCTCTATGGCCATGGGCAGTCAACGTGACACGTAGGTAGTTTGACTGCCCAAAAGGGGGAAAAACTACCCGAGAGACTAATTTGAAACAAATATATCATTAGATGACTAATTTGAAACAATTTAAACAAGGGTGTGTAAATTGGAACAAGCACTATCTTTCAGGGTGCAAAAGTGGTATTAACCTATCTATTATGCAATCTTTAAAAGAAACATGTCATAAGTGCAATATATATATACAAACTCACTCATCAAGATGCATGAGGAGTCATACAAAACTCAGTTTTGACCAAGCTTTCCAAGGGTCATTCATTTCTACATAGGGGTTGGCATCGGGCCGGGCTTGGCTCTCAAAATGAGGCCCAAGCCCGGGCCCCTAAGGCTTGGGCCCTTGGACTGGGCTTTGGGTCGGGCCAGGCTCGACTTTTGACTATATAATATTTATATATGTATTTTTTTGAGGGAAATGTATTATATATATGCATGTGTGATATATATGTATTATATATATGTATATATATATATATATATAATATGTAGATATATATATATACATATATATATATATATATATATATATATATATATATATATATATATATATATATATATAATGTATGTTGCCTAGTTAGGCTTGGGTCGGGCTCAGGTTGGGTCAAAATTGACCTAAGGTGTCGGGCTTCTGGCCGGACCCGGCCCTAGAAATGGAGCCCAGTCCCGGTATAATTTCTGGTCGGGCATAGGCCCGCGAGCCAAATGGTGAATAGAATCACAACATGAACAATAATATTAGAAGGAATAATGGTAAACTATCAAGGCTTGTTCCCTCTTGGAATAAATCAAGGCGGAAACTAAAGTTTACAATTCTAGCAATTCGATGGCTTGAAACTGTTTTGAAATAAAAAGGGTCAGAAATCACTACCTCGAAGTGAACTCGAAATTCTCACAAAGAAAGCAACATACACTCTATGTCAATTCACTAACCTATTCAATGAAATAAACTCCATTAAGTTTTCATATTCACCATCCCATTCAAGTCCCACATTTCATACTCGACAATCTAACCCATTTCTTAGATATTCAATTCTCCCTTAATTTTTCAAGGTTAAACAATTAAAATTCTATCACAATATTATTTTCATCCCCAACCTGAATTAGAACAATTTGAGTCAATAAACCTTACCTTGAAACTTGTTAGTTCCACCAATCAAGAAAACAAAGTCTCCTCTTGAATTGGTTCAAGAACCACACTTGAACCAAGTAATAATAGAAGATTATAACCTAATTTTGAGTTATTGGACAAAGAAAACTATCATTGAATCTAAATCCCCAAAACCCATTAAACCCACAAACCCTAAGTTCAAAAATTACCTTAATCCTTCTCTTTTTCTTATAAAAAATTAGAGTACGTGTATGACTCCATCTAAGCATGATTCTTGTAGGTCGGAGCTTCCCCGGAATGTTGCTGGAATACTAATTGCCGATTATGGTATGTGTTTGGAGAGAAAAGGGAGAGACAATCCCTTTGTCTTTTTTTTAAAAGTGAGAATCGGGTGCTACCGCACCCTTTTCTCTTCTATTTTTATTTTAAATTATTTTTTTCCCTTTTCTTACTTGACCCAAGATTATTTCAAGATTTCTTGTATGTCCTTCTGACATTCCAATTTCATCCCACAACTTTTATTCTTTGTAAATCCCATCAATTTATTTTTATTTTTACTTTTATTTTTTTGTTATTATTTTCTTTTCTTTTCTAGAGACGGGATACTACACCACTTCGGATTTTTCAAGCATCACTCTCACTTGAAAAACTAAAGAGGTACCTTGCAATAGTTGGGACACGAAAATGGGACAAAAAAAAAAGGAAAAGGACAAAAATGAAAAATCGTGTATAGTTAAGGGACGAAAAATACATTTTTTTCCTAATATATTCATATTAGTTCACCAGTTAAGTAGATTGTATAGGATAGATGTACATTGTATAGGAATATAAGATACTATAATATAGACTTATACCACCTTATAAGTGATATTATTGTTAGAATTAAAGATTTAGAGTTAGGGTCTTAAGATCTAAGTTTAGGGTTTAAGGGTTTGGGATCTTAGTAAATGAGATCCCAATCATCTTAGTAATTTATCTTATCCCTTGATTAATGTAAATATAGAAGTCCACAGAACCTTGTGATTGAATCAGAGAGTAACATATCAATCACAGAGATAATTGAGATTTCATTTATTGGGGTCTCTATCACTTCTGATATCTAATACTTGTTTTAAAGAGAAAAATTGTAAATAAATATATAAAATGTAATATTTCCTTAATTCACTCTTCCTTTCTAAACTCGAATAAAATTTAAAATTACTACAACTATTAGGAAGTTGTATCGCCACTTTGATTGGGACTTGAGAGTCATTAATCTCGGTGTAGATTTCCAAATGAAAATGAAAGCAAAGATTTTTGGTAGAAATAATTTAAAAAATTAGAAATCGGTACTTTGGCTCTTTCTTGGGTAGCTGAAGACATGGCTACTGGTTGAAGAAATGTGGGTTAACCATCTGATCAGATCAGATCAGCTTCGCACCGAAAGTTTAAGTGTTGGACTTTGAAATGGTGCATGGAGGTAACTCACTTGGGTCTTTATCTTTTGAGCAAGAAGTGTCGGACTTTCAAGTCTCTTGATGTGTCCTATATAAAGGTTTTTGTGCGTTCTGTTTTTGTGTGTATTAATTTGCTTTGTTTATTAAGAAGGCAAACAGCACGTAGTCCATGGCGGGGGCTTGTTTAGTCCGAAATATAATAGAAGGGATTGTTTGAAATTTTTTTCAAAGTACAGAGCTTTTTCTGATCATATTCCTTTTAAATATGTGTATATGAAGTTTTGGAACTCTCAGTGTTCTTGGTTTTGTAAAGATGTGCGATTAAAGTTGCTGTGGAGTGTTTTTTTTTATTTTTTATGCAATATGTATTGCCATGAAGATGTACAACTCTGTATTTGAAGTGATTCACTCATTTTTTGTTGCTTGTAAAAGACTTATGTCATTTGCTTCCATTACGAGCTAGACAATCTTCGATACAAACATAATTAGCATACATATATATATATATATTTTGTATTTCGTTTTATTACATTCTGGGACATTACAGATAAGCCTAGCATTGGAACATATTATTACAAGTGGAAACAACAATGTATAGAAACCTTCACATAGGCCTAATTATTATTTTCACCTGGGCTCTAAATTTCTAGCACAGTCTGATGCGGATGCCTAAATATGAGCCTTTGAACAAGGGAAATGAGAGAAAACCAAAATAATAAACGTTAAACAAGAGTAATACCAAACAGAGCCAGAAAATAGGCAAAGGCATGCCAAAATTACACACACATTATTGATACTATCCCATTTTCCTTATATATCCCTCAGTCAACTTGGTCTCTTTATCAGTGAATTCACATAGGCCTGATTATTACTTTCATCTGGATCCATCAACACTTCTTTTTCTTCTTTTGGCTTCGCTATCAAGTCCCTGGCAATCAAAGCTAGAATTGTATTAGCCTCAAATTGAGAAATCTACTTAAATATCATCATATTCATGTTCTGGGTTTGGAAGGTTACTAACCTGAGATGTAAAGTGAGTTGAGCTACTTTGGCAGAATCTCTCTCAACTCTCGCTTTCATAATTTGGAACATTAAATTTAAACGAACTCGGATACCATGACTCTGCTGCGCAATGAGCTCTGTTTCCTTCCACAGTTGCTCGCGTTCCCTCTTAATCTCCTCGTACTTCTTTCGCACTTGTTTCTGTCCCTCCGCGATGCTCTTTTGCTCCTTACTGATCTCCGCCATTTCCGACATCAGCCGTGCTATGCCTTTCTTTATTTTCCTACTCCCTACTCTTGTATTATGCTTTCGCCAAGAAAAACAATCAATCGTCATGTTCAAGGGTGTAGGAAGGGGACTGCACTCACGTTTTTAAAAAAATATATATACTAAATATAAATATTTTTGGCACACTTAATAATATTAGGGCAGTTCAAAAAAACCGCCCAAACCTAAACCGAAATAATTGGTCGGTTTTTTATAATACAAAGTTACACATTTATCCACTTAAAACCGAACCGAACCGATGAAAAACCGAAAAAATAGACCGTTTGGTCGGTTATTTTCATATCAAAAAAATCCCAAAAAACATACCCAAACCGACCGTGAACACCCCTAAATAATATTATGTTATAAGGTTATCTTAATATCATGCCCAACACTCTAGTTATAGACTGAAATTTGGGCTCAAGTCTGCCTCTTTCGATGATAAGAGCTTATATAGTTACGTCTAAATCCATAAATATAAACTAAGGTCCGTTTCTACTCATTAAGCCCCTAGTATATGATGGGTCTAACATATGGACTTTTATTCTTGGACTAACCCTCAAATCTTATTTAGCAGTAAGCAATAAGTTTTGATCTAGTAAGATGGGTCAAAACATTTCCTAGTCATATATTTTAAAAGATGGATCAATTCAATTACGTGGTTAAGAAGTCGTTTGATTAATGATGCGGCCTATAAGATTGCTAATTAAATTTTTTATGTTTACTTAGGAGTTGTTCATTAATAATATCATTTCAAGTAGTTGTGTAAATAGCCCTGAAACACATTTTCCTGGGGCCGGATCCCCACAAAAAAATTTTCAATCCATATTATAATTTTTCAGCCCATACATATCAACAATATTGTCCGGTTCTCGAAGGATACATCGGGCCCGTATGACTTTGCCTTCCCAGGAGGTCACCCATCTCAATAGTGCTCTTGCATAAGCATGCTTAATTGCGGAGTTACTACGAGATGTTAACCTCCAAGAAAATGCGTTGTTGACACTCCCCCGCACTTGTGGACTAGGTTATACATGACCCAATAAGTGGACTGTACGGGTTAGGGTTACTTGCTGGTGGTCCATTTATTGCACATCCGAAAAGGCCCTACAAGTATCCATCACTTGTGGATGGTCTGTCTATAAGGACATCCGAAAGCCCAATAGGTGACCCAAACCGGTGGAGTTGGCTCCGATATCAAATTATAATTTTTCAGCCCATACACATCAACAATATTGTCTGTTTTGGGTTTCGGTTCCCGAATGATACATCGGGCCCACATAGCTTTGCCTTTCTAAGAGGTCATCCATCCCAATAGTGCTCTAGCAGAAGCACACTTAACTACAGAGTTACTACGAGATGTTTTTCTCTAGGAAAACGCATTGATGATGATTAGGAACTCAAATTATGTATGTATATATATATATATATATATATATATATATGTTAACAGGATCAATGTTAGAAATTAATTTGCACATCAAATAAAGAGACCAAGTAGGAACATTACCAATTGTCTTCTGTTGAGAAATCGTTTGCGCCTTTGATGGACCATATTTCTTGGACTTCTTTTGCAGACCCAATTTTGTCCACTATTAATTCTTGAAGAAGAGAGTGGACACCGACGGTATAAGGAGAGCTTCATGTTTTCGCTCTGTGAATGAACTATCAAAAGCGTTTGAACTTTGATTTGTTGGGTTTGTGAGGGGGAGAATACTCAAATAAAGCACTCTCGAGCTATTTCTCTTGCTATCATTTCACTGATACCTTGCATATATATATATATATATATATATATGTATGTATGCACATTTCCACATACAGACGAAGAACTTTAGCTGGGTGGTGCAGTGAGGTTATAACTTATAAAGAATGACGCGTAAAGGAAGGGACATTGCTGGTAATGATGTGGTGCAGCGTAATTGACGAAAGACGAGTGGACTTAGGAGCTTTGTCGCGCGAAGTCGAAAGTGAATCGCGCAATTATGTGCGATGCGCTAAGAGCACTTACTTTCAATTGTATTTTTTGCTGGTCCAGCAAATTGTATTAAGGTATGTGTTTTGTTAATGTGATTGATTAACAAAATATATTGACACAATGATATAAATTTACTGGTTTGATTTTTGTGTGATTGAGATGAGACTCAATATTTATTTTAATGTAAAATGTATGTGCGTGTTGTGGGAATATCACTTTTTGACACAACGATATAAATTTACATATTCCAACATATTGACATTGTTGGAGCATATGAATTTTTAATGATATAATAGAATATAATTTTTTCGAACTCATACCCTAGCAAATAACCAATTTCTTGGTCTGACAGTCGTCTTTATCATTATTTTATTGCATGTGAAGGAAGATTTGATAGTCGACCGCATCTGTCAAGGTGACGACAACTAGCATCAAACTCTAGTCATAATCAACTAGCGATACCCCGGAAACAGCACACCCTTTTATTTTATTTTCTATAGAGAGCGTAGATCTTGACCAAATGGAAAAGCCACGAAAACACACTCCTACGCTTTGGGGGTGAAAATGTGAAATTAGGCCCACCAAGAAATGGATTAAGGGCTCCGTAATTAGTTTCAACAGATAATTGGAAGTAAGAGTACTTTAGACAACTTAATTGTAAAAAGGTCATGAACATTTTTAAAATTATAAAAAAGTGCTATTTAAGGGTAATGTGGTCATCTGACTTAAGATATTTTTTAGTTTATACCTACAATTCCCTTCTTCTTCTTCTTCTTCTTCTCCCTCCAACTATCCAACTCTAGTGTGTCCTCTCTTTCTGATACATATTGAGATTGCGATATTTCTGTTAAATATTTTATTTTGGTATTTTAGAAAATCAATTGGTTGTAAAACAATTAGTATTATTTTTCTAGGAGTCTAGTATCTTTTTAAGTATTTGTTTCCTATTAGAAGTGTCTAGGGTTTCGTTTAATTTACTATTTAAGGTTGTAACCTTTATTGAGAAATTTCAGTTTTGAGTTTTTTATTGAATAAAATTAAGAGACAGCTAGTCTTTTCCAATTCTTTGGTATTCGTTAGAATAAACAAAGTTTTGAAGCCTTAAATCTGGTATTCGTGTGTCGAATCAACCGATTTAAGTAGACTTGTTCTTGGTATTCGTGTATCGAATCAACAGGTCCAAGTACACGTTCTTTCCACCACGTCGTGCTGCATCACTATCTCTCCTTCTTCTCTACTAAAAGTTATCTCCTTCTTCCACTCATTCTTCTTCTTCTTCTTCTTCTGGTTCTCAATCTGAATTTGTTCTTTGTTGCCTTCTTCTCCGTTTTTGGCCAAGTTTCTCCTCTCTTCTTCGCCTTCTTTGTCGTTGCTCAATCTGGACTGCGTCGAGTTGCTCTGCTTCGTTTTTGACAGATCTGGACTATGCTTCCTTGTTCAATCTGGGTTGTGCTTCGTTTTTTTGCAGATCTGGACTCTGATTCGTTTTTTGTATAAATGTATCACTATAGTATCAATATAGTATCACCAACACCAAAAAACCACTAAAATGATACAATTAAACCAGTATGCATACTTCATCTTCCTAATTACTTTTCCTTTTTTTATTTTATTTTCTTGGTTACCTCTTTTGTTCATTTTGGAAAAACATTTACAAGTGCAGAGATGTATTACTATAGTATCACGAACACCAAAAATTCATTAAAATGATAAAATTGAATCAGTATGCATACTTCTTCTTCCTAATTACTTTTCCTTTCTTGGTTTTCTTTTCTTGGTTTGTACATCTCTTGCTTGTTTTGGAAAAACATTTACAGCTGCAGAGATGCATCACTATAGTATCACCAACACCAAAAATCCACTAAAATGACATAATTGAACCAGAAAGACATGTAATGCAATCAAATTTACATTCTAACATTTATATCATCAATTTATGAGCAAAAGATATAAATTGAACACTAAATTGGATCTTCTATTTAAAAGTATCACTATTGTATCACAATTCGGGGAGAGAGAAAATCAAATTTGAGGTTATTTTGGTAAAAGATGATCCCCAGTGTACTTTTTTAAAAGAATGTTTTAGTGATTGCACTTTTTTACAATTAAGTATAATCTAGTGTACAGGCCTCCAAAAGTCCCTAGTTTCAAATTGTAGAGTCTATAATTGAAATCCAATGACTTGAGAGATGTGTCACATCACACCACATTTTTATCTTTTATTTTTAAAATTTATATGACTTTTTCTTCACCATTGAATATGAATTGTAAACTCTAGAGAATTGTAGAGCCTCCAAATCCCCAAGAAATGGTTGGATAAAATAAATCTCTTTAATTGTGAATTTAGGATTGACTAGGCGTCAACCACGAAATTATTATACCAAATACTTTGATTTTTAATTATTTTTATTTAAGAACAACATCGAGTTTCAAATTAGAGAAGACTTAGTAGAACTATCTTCTCTCTTAAAATATGAATTTATAGGTTCACCCATTTTTTTTTTTTATAATCTAAATATTTCATTAGACGAAATGAGAAAGAGACAATTTCTTCCATAATTAAGGATGAAATACATGAATGAATATTCTCCAACCAAACGCAAAAAATACTAAATTCTTTTGGGCATGCAAAAGATATTAAATTCTTTTAAACGCCCAGTTAGAGTATGTGCTATTCGATTACACATCTAAGGAGCATATTGACAGCACACAATTGTCATATTAGCTGCAACCAATCTAATGGCATCAATTATGTATTCAAATGGTGACAAAAGATGCCATAACATAAATAAGGATTGAAGAATCTGATTTCACCTCAAGAGTCATGAATTCTGCTTCACACCCGAAGAATAAAGGCTACATGTTTCTATGTTTAGAAAGAAAAAAGCACAAAACAAGAAACTAGATTATGTGTTCAACAACTTAGACAAAATTATTGAGTATAGCTTTAGGTAGTCATGTACAGATTGCACCTTGTACAATCTCTGGAAAAGCTGATTATAGTCGTTGCTTTATTGTATAGCCGTTGCTCTGTTTAGTATATTAGGATGTATCATTTCATTGAATGGTGAAAACTATTTCTTCAAAACTCTTTATGGTATTGGAGCCCACTGACTCCACCGAGGTGCTACCTCTCAAAAGCATGACTACCACCATTTCTGTCCCAGTTCCTGGCTCCTCCACCTCTGTATCAGTCTACGTCGTATCACCCATTCCCATTAAACTAACTACCTCAAACTTCTGCTCATGTAGATTACAGTTCTTGTCACTTCTACGTGCTTATGGCCTTGTAGGCTATGTTGATGGTACTCATCCACAACCACCCAAACCAACAAATGAATCTTCTAAAGACACCTCAGAAGCAGTGTGGGCTGCTCAGGATTAGTTTACTCTCCTTGCCATAGTTGCTTCAATAGATGCTACGGTTCTCTCTCTTATTGGGGAAGTCAAGGCTAGTGCAACTACCTAGAGCAAGATTCACATCTTATTTGCTAATACATCCAGATCCAGAGTACATCAACTAAAGTCTCAATTGTCTAGAGGATAGAAAGCTAGCAAGCCAATGAGTGACAACCTGTAGGAGGTCAAAATCCTTACAGATGAACTTGCGTTAACCAACAACCCGGTTTCTTAAGATGATCTGACACTTTACATCTTGGATGGCTTGGGTGAAGAATATTTTGGTATAGTTGGTTCCATACAGACCATTCAGCTTTGAAGAGCTGAAAGATGTACTAGTTGCCCATGAAGGTTATCTATCTCGTATTACCTCTGCTCAAGCCATGTCCATGGCCACAACTAACTTTCATCAAAAGCAGCCTAACTCAAGCCACCAGTCACAGCATAATCGACACTTTAACTCCTCCAACTCTTGGAACCATCAGCAAGGGCAGCGTAACTCTCATAACTAGAATAACTCTCACAGTGACAATCAATCCTATCACGGAGGATGAGGCCGTGGACGATCTAGGGTAACCTGTCAGCTCTGTGAAAAACCAGATCATACTACGAACAAATGTAGCAAACTGAAATACTTTGTAGGTCAATCTGGTCCTTCTACAAACCTAGCTTCATCCACTGCCCTTCCAGTACCTACACTCAGCCTAGCCCAACCTGGTTGCTGGATTCAGGTGCAAAATATGACGGGACTGATGAAGTCCGACTTGGAGACGGTTCAGGTATGGGAATTACTCACACCGACACCACAAAAATACACACACACACACACACGACCACTTAATGTCGCCAATATACTCTGTGTTCCTATGTTGCACAAAAATTTGCTATCAGTACATGAATTAACTAAACTTAATAATATCTCTATTGAATTTTTTCCGTTTCATTGTGTTCTTGAGGATCGCTCTACGGATCAAATCTTGGCCAAGGGAAGCTGCACTAATGGAGTATACCATCTGGATCAGTCCCTTGTCTCATGCAATGCTGTCTCCACTTCTACTTTGGGATCAAAAACCACTCTGGCTGGTTGGCATAACCGTTTGGGTCATCCATCACTCAAACTTTTGTCTTCTATTGTCCACTCAGCTAGTCTTCCTTGTTCTTCATCTAGCACTACCTCTAATCTATCTTGTACTGCTTGTTCAATGAATAAAAGTCACAAACTTCCCTTTGCAACTTCTACAGTTTCCAGTTCTGTACCCCTTCATGTTATTTACACGAATGTATGGGGCCCAGCTCCCTTACTTTCCATAGATGATTTTAAATACTATGTAATATATGTTGATCACCACACTTGATATACATGGTTGTTTCCCCTTACTTAAAAGTCTAAAGTGTTATCCGTTTTTATTCAATTCAAAAAATTGGTGGAAAAACAATTTCAATGCCCTATTCGCACCTTGTACTCAGACAATGGAGGGGAGTTTCTAAAGTTAAAGCCCTATCTTCTCCAAAAAGGCATCACTTGGCTTCATACTCCACCTCATACCCCCCGAACATAGTGCACTCGCAGAGCGTAAACATCAGCACCTATCAGAAACAGCACATACTCTACTCAGTTAAGCCAAACTACCCTTCTCCTTTTGGACCTTCGCTTTTTAAAGTACGACATAACTCATAAATCGTCTGCCCCTCTCCGCTACTGCCCCGAAAGCTCCGTATGAGCTCCTCTTTTCTCAAGTACCAAACTATCTCAAACTAAGAACATGTGGTAGCACATGTTTTCCTTGGTTGCGTCTGTACACAAATCACAAATTACAGCCTAGATCTCAGCCGTGTATATTTTTGGGTTACTCCACTTCTCAAAATGCATACAAATGTTTTGACCCTAACACTCACAAAATATTTATTTCTCGTCATGTACTTTTCCATGAACATGAATTCCTTTCTTTTCAAGATACCCACTCTGACGTGTCTCCCACCACCTCAAATGAATCACCTACTAATCTCGCAATCCTTCAACCATCTCCACCTCAGTCCGGAAGAACCCCCACATTCAGTCTCTAACCCACATCATCCTACTATCATGCAATTGCCACCTTCCACTCAATTACCTACGTCAACTTCCACTAGCCCCACTCTATCTAACCCCACTACCACACTACCTCACTACATGACAACCCGAGCCATGAATCAAATTTTTAAACCAAAAAGTCTTCACCATGCTTCTCTTCATCCACCCCCTCCATCCCCAGAACCACGCTCCGTAAAATTGGCTCTAGCCTATCCTCACTGGAAAGCTGCAATGCAGCAAAAGTTTAATGCCCTCACTCAACATTGTACCTGGCAATTGATTCCCTCCTCCCCTGGACTACATCCTATTGGGTCCAAATGGTTATTCAAAATTAAATACAACCCTGACGGTTCCGTGCGTCGCTATAAAGCATGTCTTGTAGCTCAAGGGTATGCGCAACGTGCAGGCCTAGACTATTACCATACGTTCAATCCGGTGATCAAGCCGATCACTATACGTACAGTCTTATCCATTGCTATCTCTTCTAACTGGCCTCTTCATCACCTTTACATTAACAATGCATTCCTTAATGGTAGTCTTCAAGAAATAGTTTATATGAAGCAACCCAAAGGATTTGAGGATCCTACATATCCAACTCACCTATGCAAACTTAATAAATCCATATATGACCTCAAACAGGCACCAAGAGCTTGGTACCAAGCCCTTAGCTCTTTTCTTCTCCATCTGGGTTTTATTCCATCCCATGCCGATCCTTCCCTATTCATCTTACGTCTATCTCATCACATTATGTACTTACTCATGTATGTCGACAACCTTATCCTCACGTCCTCAAGCTCCACTCTTTTATAACGGGTCACAACTGCACTGGCTAATAAATTCTCCCTCAAAACTTGGATGATTTGTCTTATTTTTTGGGTGTTGAGGTTATAACTACTAACACAAGTCTTTTTCTGTCTCAACAGAAATACATACGAGATATACTGGATGCCACGGATATGCATGGTGCTAAGGCAGTTCATACACCCCTACCATTTCACTTCAACACCAAAATCACTGATGGTGTTCTCTTGGATGATCCTAAGCCATCTCGTAAACTTATTGGCAGTCTTCAATACTTAAGAATCACCCGTCCTGATGTCTGCTTCGCCATCAATCGTTTGGCTCAATTTATGAACTCTCCCACCTACACTCACTGGTCGCTTCTCAAGAGACTAATGCGTTATCTTAAAGGCACATACAACTTTGGTCTCACGATATCCAGATCTCCTCACTTTCATCTACATGCTTATACGAACTTCGATTGGGCAGGACACCTAGATGACAGGTCTTCTACTTCTACGTATTTGGTCTTCCTTGGCAATAATCTAATATCGTGGTGTTCTCAGAAATAGAGGGCGATTGCCCGTTCCTCGACCGAAGCCGAATACCGATCTCTTGCAAGCACCACTTCAGAGGTTGCCTAGATACAACACCTTCTCAAAGACCTACACATCTTCACCAATTTGACCCCAGTGATTTATTGTGACAATCAGGGCGCCACTAATCTGAGTCTCAACCCAGTTCTGCACTCTCGTATGAAACACATTGCTGTTGATTTAAAATTTGTCCGCTCTCTTGTTAGCTCCAATATTGTCAAGGTCCAGAAAATTTCGACAGTTCATCAACTCGCAGATCTGTTGACCAAATCCCTTCTTAGGCCTCGATTTCTGGTATTACGGGACAAGATTGACGTAACTTCAACCCCTCCAATCTTGAGGGAGAGTAATAAGGATATGGAGGCCCAGAAGGCTCAGCCCACTTCAACTAACTAATAGTCCATAGGCTCAAGCCCATATAAGTCATGTCTATCTGTCATCTTATCAGATAATGTGAGAGTATAGCTTTAAGTAGTCATGTACAGACTGCACGTTGTACAGTCTTTGGAAAAGCTGATTATAGCCGTTGCTCTGTTCAGTATATTAGGATGTATCATTTCGTTGAATGTTAATGGTGAAAACTATTTCTTCAAAACTCTTTATCTCTAACCCCTGCCGTCTCTTGTTCTTCTTGTCAAAGTAAAACTTAAACAGCTACTGCTAGCATAACATATATATCTCAATATCTCCTCCTGGAATATTTATCCAGGCATATGTGTATTGGGAACCTAAAGTTAAGGTCTATTTATAGTAAACATTTCCTCCAAACATAGTATTATGTGCGTTAAGTGAAACCAAGTCCAAATGTAGAAAAAGATGAGGAAATTAACGTTGGATTAGTTAAAAAGAAAAATAGACTCCTTGCTCCTTCGGCATAAAGTCGTTGAAAACCATGCACAACATGGTTGTGTGATGAATAAAAG
The DNA here is from genome assembly GCF_013401445.1 of Tripterygium wilfordii. NCBI lineage: Eukaryota > Viridiplantae > Streptophyta > Magnoliopsida > Celastrales > Celastraceae > Tripterygium > Tripterygium wilfordii. The sequence continues at coordinate 5,302,579 of NC_052240.1, forward strand.
ACTCCAAGATGGAGCCCATTAGGGCCCAAACCATTCACTTCCACGTATTCACATTGAAGCCTCGATGAAGCTTCCCACATGCTTCTGCGAAATTGAAACAAAGACCAAGTCTTTTTTTTTTTGTAATAACTTTTCTTTATTTGTCAATATCAATATATGTGGTGGGCATTACAAGTTTTGCTCTTTGGAGAGTAAAAAAGAAAGAAAGATAAGAGTTGTGACACTAATAAGATCCCGTATTAAGAGAATGAGGGAGGAACGATAATAAATAAAGAAAATCCATAATCTATACTAGCCTTGATCTAGAGCGAATAATATCTTAATATGTTTGAGTTTGCGGGCACTATAAGTCTATCCAAAATCCAACCAAACTTCTCTGAAGGCAAAAGTTCTTCATCAAACACATAACCAACCCCTTCGTCAGTCAACATTGACTGACCAAATAAAAACAAATAAAATATTCCACACATTCAGGAAAATGCATAAACCTTACCCTTATTTTCTTACAATTAATTAATTATTTATTTATTTCCAATTTATTATTGGTGCTTATGGTCATTCCAATTTATTATTGGTTCTAATGGTCGTTTACTTAATTAGTTGCATGAAAATGAGTTGAATTTATACCTATATATATAAAATAGAGGCTCTAACAGACGTTTATCTTATTTTGACACTAGGATGCTCTTCTTTTTAGTTGATGACAATGTGGACTCTTGAGTACTTCTTTATCTTTGATTCAAGCACTACGGTATTTTCTAAGTAAATTGCCCAAAAAAAAAAAAAGGCAAGGAAAAAATAAAATAAAATTCGAACGTTACGAATCGTCGTCTACATTTCGTCGGTTCGATGATTTATTTCTAAATAACGGAGAGTGAGAGAAGGTGGAGCTTTGTTTTTGAGAAAATCCTACACCATTCGAGAGAAAGTACCTTTCTTGGAGGAAGGAGAGGGCGGAGTTGGTATCGAGGACAGTCTGAGGCAGATGGGTTTCTACATCCTCCACGAATTGAGCTGCCGGAATTCCTCACCTCTCCGTTGTTGTCTCTTATTAGCATCAAGTCCAGTCTGAGACAGATGGGTTTCTACATCCTCCACGAACTTGAGTTGCCGAAAATCCTCGCCTCTCCGTTGTTGTCTCTAATTACGATGCTGATGTCATCTATCTCGGTATTGTTGAGCCAAGTTTTTGATGTAGCATTTCCTCAAAAGCATTTGATACCTTTTTTTGGTTGAAGGTAACCATGAACGCGGTAGGAGGGGTAAGGTTGTTAATATTGTGATGATAATGTATCCTGTTCTGATTCAGCCTATCATGATTTTATATGTTCTGATTCAGCCGAGCTTTAGTGATTTGAATAAGGAAATAATAATTTAAACTACTATACATGATTGCATTTGCTTGGATTGGGTAAGATATGATTGTGATTGAAATTAAGAAATGAATTTTCTAGACTTGAATTTGGTGTAGATATTTACTGCAAGAATGAGCACCACCAGATGTGCACCTCGGAGGTCTGCACTGCTATTGAGGGAGATCAATACGAGAAAACTTTAAGTATTTAAACAGCGATTGGACATTCGATCTTCACTGGTAAACTTCTTCTTTTTAATATAAATATGAATTCACTTCCTTTGACCTCATGTTTGGTTCGCATAATTCAAACACCGTCTTCTCTAATTGTTTTGTATATGTTTCATGAGCAATGAGTTCCTAACTTGATTGGAGTACAATGCAAACTTCCTCTTGATTTAGCCAATCATCTAGAAAGTTTTGAGAACTAGGGTCAAACTTTTAATCCTCAATATATTAGATCTTCAAAACTCTTCAATTGTTAATCATGTGTCCATTGCTAAAGGGACCACATATTCGAACTGGGTTTTTAAAAGGATGGAAAACCCGACCAGCTGAAACAGGTCAAGAAATTATCGTATCAACCCACTACAACATAAAGTGTGATCAAAAGATGAATCTGTATGAGCTATAAAAGGTTAATAATATAGATAGTTAGCTTTTCTTTCTCAAAGAAAAGAAAGCTTCCAAGCCAATGGCATGGTAATTCTATGCGCAGATGGCACTAATTCATTCAAAGTTTTGTCATGTGAGTATGTGACAAAGAAGCAAGTTTGGTTCGATATTGCTGAGAGAACTCTGCTGTTTTTGGCGAGAGGAAGAATGTTAATCTCCATGGGGTCGTGGGGGATATGCCAACAAAAAACAGATAAAGACAAGAAAGATATATTGGGCTGGGAAGTCTCCAATCAAATTGACATGATCGCACTGTCTTTTGTTCTCTGGAAGGTGCTTGGATCGCATGCTAAGAACATCCTACTGATGTCAAGGGTATGTTGTTTGGAATTTTGAGCAAGTTGATTTTAGTTTTCTTGATGATTTTACTTCAAGTAGGAAACATAAGGAATTTGCGTGATAAATCGTTATGTTGCTAGGTTGATCAGGAAGGAATCCACTATTTGAGGTTCTTATCAATGATCGAATAGGAGTACAGTAGAATTTTATTTCCTTAATAATTTTGAGAAAGATGTCATGTACTTGAGGTATGTTAGAGATGAATGCAAATTGTAATACGCAACAAATTATATTAATTTATCGTCTTCCCTGTTTGGATTGACATTCCCATTTGATTAAATAGGTTGAAAATCAAAAAGGGGTTGCAAATTTTGATGACATCCTCGCGAATTCGGATGCATTTATGGTGGCATGAGGAGATCCCGAAATGAAAATTCCAATTGAAAAAATATTTCTAGCACAAAAGTGATGATCTACAAGTGCAATATTCAAAGCAAACCTGTTGTGACAGCAATCCACGTTGGAATCCATGATCCCAAATCTCACAGGCCAACTAGAGCAGAAGCTATTGATGTTGCAATGCAGTTCTTGATGGTACGGACTGTGTCATGCTAAGTGGTGAAATGGCTGCTGGACCATATCCAGAACTTGCTGTTAGGACCATGGCCAAGGTCTTCGTGGAAGCAGAAAGCACGCTCGATTATGGAGATGTATTCAAAAAAAACTCACATGTACCCATGAGCCCATTGGAGACTCTGGCTGCTTCAGCTGTTAGAACAGCCAACTCCATTAAGGTGGCATTTATATTGGTCCTTACATGAGGAGGAAGTAGGGCAAAACTGGTGGCTAACTATAGGTCTGGCATGTCTACATTATTTGTAGTTGTTCATGAGATAAAAATCGGTTCCTTTGATTGGTCATGCAATAATGAGGCTCCAGCAAGACACAACCTTATATTCCGTGGTTTGGTTCCTGTTTTATATACAGATCTGCCAAGGCTGCGTATACAGAGACAATAGAAAAAGCATTGGATTTTGCCTCTCAGCATGCCAAAGAAAAAGGACTATGCAAGAGTGGGGATGCTATAAATATCATGACTGTGAAGTGATGATTCTGAATGATTTTTGCTACTTCGATTACATCCTCTGGTATGAGAGGAACTCAATTATGTTCAAATCCATATGTTACGGGAATTTCACATCTTCTTTGCATCTTTTGCTTGGTGACATATTAACACCTAATGGAAACTTTTCCTCAATATTTTATATTGTGATCTTGGTTTTGGTAAGTAGTAAACTCTAGGGCTGTTATTGGTACGGTTACCGTTACCAAACACGGAATACCGTTACCATACCAATTCTTTCGGTAACTCAAAAAATGTTACCGTTACCGTTACCGGAAGAGTCGGTATACCGATGGTCGGTATACCGATCGATCGGTAATGGTAAATCGGTAATTGGTAAATTTACCAATTCTTAAAACCTATTTAAAAAAGAGAAGAAAAAAATGCATCAAGTAGCATTGTGCTTAATAGTCATTGTATGAGACTACAACACTTTCATCTTGCCTACAATACCAATAACAAAAATGCTAGATTAATGAGAAGGATCATAGTGCTACATGTGAATAAGAGAAAATACCTATCAATCGGAGAAAAAAAGAAAGGAGAATTCACATAACATTATTCCAACAATCTATAACGGAAAATCTTTCATTTCATTAATTTCCAATATTTTTAGCATCCGAAGTGTTTTAAACTCCATAGCAGGAAAGCTAAAAGAAACAAGATAAATAAAGATAAAAGACCATAATGGAAATGGAGAAGAAAAGCATGTAATCAATACCAACAAAGCATTTTATTATGTAACAAACACTGCTTTAAAGTTAATGAAATTGCTACTAGTGATATATAAATGATAACCCTAAAAATAATCAATGGTCTAGATTAAATTAGATCAATCTAATGGTCATAATTAAATAAAACTAAAACTAAAAATAATTTTAATATATATTTAATATATATGTCGGTAATCGGGAAATTTACCGATTTTGAACTTTGCTTACCGTTACCATTACCGAAATCATCGGTAAATTTACCGTACCGAACAATTGGTAACGGTATACCAATCTTTTGCTATTTTCGGTAACCAATTCGTCGGTAATGGTATACCAATGGATAATTTACCATACCAGTAACAGCCCTAGTAAACTCTTTCACATCTGGTAAACGACATGGTTTGATACTTGAATATTCTATTATTTAAATAGCATTTTATTAGTATTTATATTTGCCTACATGGTGTAATATTACATGAATATATGCACTAAATATGTTACAGTTTTTCTTTCTACAATGACAATGAAGCTTAGTATGCAATTTTAAGCAAAAAAGAAAGCTCCAGCTCGCCATCGTGGAGGTAATTGAAGTTTGATGATATCACTAATTCAAGAGTGTTTGGGAACTTATTTACATGCACATCTAGAAGAATATTTCATAACTGTTGAACTTATGAGCCTCAGAATGGTCATATTCCAGGGAAATAAAGAGCATGACTACATATGCTTTGCTTTACTTTTCTTTTATGATGCATTAATCAAGCTAAGGATACCATTACTGTGATCATAACAACTTTCACCTCCCACAGATGTCAATATTCAGATTAATTTTTTTTGGACCTAAAGTATGGATATTTCTTTCAATGTCTCTGTCTGTGCAGGTGAGTACAAGCAATATATATGGGAGGTTCAAGTTTCTTGAAACTGCCAGGACTTTCCAACCATTAGTAAGTACCAAAATTTAAAAAACTTTCCAAGCACGTTGTGTAGAATATTAAAAGGATATACATATTGTTGGCTCACTTACTTTACAGCAGAAAAAATTTGGTTTAAATTTCGACGAATGTAGATGTTGTATTTTAAAAATATGTATGACTATTTTCTTTTTGAATATGGTGGGATCAAAATATTCTTCAAGGAATGAGCATTATATAATATACATTGAATCTATTCTATTGTTTTCTTACTCTTTTTGTGATGCCTTTCATATTTGAAATGTGACTACCATTCAATTATTCAATGTTTTTCCCGAAAACAATACCAATGTTCTGTCATTTTAATTTTAAAAGAGGACTTTCACAATATAATGTAGCCAACCTTGATGGCTTTTGAGTTTGGACACGTCACTGGGAGAAGACAAGATTTGACCAGGGTGTAATTTTCATTTTGTAGGTGTCAACGAATCTCCCAATGCCCCATGTGTTGGCAACCCATCAATCAAGGTTGCTACCAGGTTCGTTGGTGTCCCCCACCTTACTAAATTTGTAATTCTTAGTTATTGAATTTGAAGAAAATTATATAATTTGCTCACTTTGGCAGCCATGAGTTTCTGAGGTTGTGGAACGTAATAGGAGTTTTAAGGTTTAATCCTTCTAGGAATGCCACCATTTTTCATCACCCAATTTTGGGATATTTTGAACTACAGCATGTATGTGCTCTATTTATGCTGATTTAAGGATCCTTTCTGTAAGTTTTCACTGCCATGTTCACTTTGCTCTTTATATAATGGTTAGTTGGAAGTTTCTGAATTTATGTAGATTGATCATATGCAGAGGTAAGAACACTGCAATTTCTGTTATCATATCTTCCCTATCATATAAAATTATTTATATATTCTTAATTTTGTTATTCTACGGGGCACATTGATGCATGTTTCTGTTTGTCAAAATCAGATAGACATTTATAAATTAAAAGAAGGAACAATATTTCGAATTTCGAATTTTAGAGTTGTTTCAACCAACTATGAAAAAAAACCCGCGCTTTACGTGGATGCACAACTAGTATTCTTTTAAATAAAAAAAAGGTTTAGGGCTGTCATTGTAATTGTATGCACATCATGCCACGTAAGGCTTCCATCCTCGTTTACAACCTTAACCTGTCAAGGAAAATAAGGTTTGAAAGAGATGATTTTCATTAATTAATAAAACAAATGTTACAACCTATATAAAGGAGAAGATACAACGGTCATAAGACAAGACAAGACACAACAGTAGACTGTAGACACACTAGTAGGTTGTTGTAATGGATGACAGAGTTAGTATACAGACTGTATAAGTAGGACAACTTACCATTGTGATAAATACATCTATTCAGACTAATATTAGGGCCTAAGTTACTTGGGCTGAGTAATTGAATGATACTTGGGCCTAATTGTTGAGTGATTTGTTTGTGGGCCTAGATTACTTCTATTACACCCCTGCAAGCTGGACGGGGGATACACCAGTCCAAGCTTGGAACGAAGATCCTCAAAGCGAGCACGAAGCAAAGACTTGGTGAGAAGATCGGCAAGTTGAGCATGAGTGGAGATATGTTGAACGCGAATGTATCCTTTGGACACCAGATCACGAATAACGTGAAGGTCAATTACAATATGTTTCATGCAGGAGTGTTTCATAGGATGAAGACTTAAAGTAGTTGCCCCGTGATTGTCATAGTACACCAGAGTTGGGGATTGGTGATGAATACCCACACTGGCCCATATGGCTCAAGGTAGAACTACAATCCAGAAAACCGGCTTACCAGGTGAGGGTGCCTTGGATCCTTATAAATTAGAGTTGGTAGCCCTATTTTTTCGATGTGGGATACTCATCAAACCACCCCTCTTGGACAACCGACGTCCACGGAGGCTACGCTAGCCCTTCAGACGGCGGCCCTTTCCCGGACGGCAACCCTCTCCGCAAACGCGACTCTCTCAATGAAAGCACCAATGATGAATACTCACACCGGCCCATAAGGCCCAAGGTAGAACTACAACCCAGAAAACCGGTTTACCAAGTGAGGGTGCCTTGGATCCTTATAAACTAGAGTTGGTAGCCCTATTTTTTCGATGTGGGATACTCATCAATTGGGTAGCACAACGGAGTTCTCGTAACAGATTTTGAAGCCAAATTACTTCAGATGTGGCAGAAGCAAGCGAACGATATTCAGCTTCAGTGGAGGATCGTTCAACAGCACGTTGTTTTTGAGATTTCCACGAGATCAATGTTGAACCCAAAAACACCAAATAAGTTGAAGTAGAGGTGCTATTATCAGGATTGTCCGCCCAGTCCGGGTCAGAGAAATATTTGATAATTCATATTATTTTCCGATTAAAAAAAATATTTCTAGATTTGTAAGGCACGTGTCTTTTCATAATTGATTTCCCACTAAAAAAATGCAAGGCTAACATAATTGGGCCATTTAAAAAAAAAGAAAAGAAAAGAAGCATTGTTGTCGACTATGCGACTGCGTGTGTTATTTTTGTTTGGGAGTTATTTTTTTGGTTGTTGTTGGGAGGTGTGATTTGAGCTCGATATTTTTTTTTTTCAGTTTGTTGGCTAGTATATAGATATGTGTGTTTGTTAACTTTTTTATGTGAGTCGTGACTAGGGCTGTTACTGGTATGGTAAATTATCCATTGGTATACCATTACCGACGAATTGGTTACCGAAAATAGCAGAAGATTGGTATACCGTTACCAATTGTTCGGTACGGTAAATTTACCGATGATTTCGGTAACGGTAACGGTAAACAAAGTTCAAAACCGGTAAATTTCCCGATTACCGACATATATATTAAATATATATTAATATTATTTTTAGTTTTAGTTTTAGTTTTATTTAATTATGACCATTAGATTGATCTAATTTAATCTAGACCATTGATTATTTTTAGGGTTATCATTTATATATCACTTGTAGCAATTTCATTAACTTTAAAGCAGTGTTTGTTACATAACAAAATGCTTTGTTGGTATTGATTACATGTTTTTCTCCCTTTCCATTATGGTCTTTTATCTTTATTTATCTTGTTTCTTCTAGCTTTCCTGCCATGGAGTTTAAAACACTTCTGATACTAAAAATAGATTTTCTGTTATAGATTGTTGGAATAATGTTATGTGAATTATCCTTTCTTTTTTTCACTGATTGATAGGTATTTTCTCTTATTCACATATGGCACAATGATCCTTCTCATTAATCTATCATTTTTATTTCATACAATGACTATTAAGCACAATGCTACTTGATGCATTTTTTTTCTTTTCTTTTTTAAATAGGTTTTAAGAATTGGTAAATTTACCAATTACCGACTTACCATTACCGATCGATCGGTATACCGACCATCGGTATACCGACTCTTCCGGTAACGGTAACGGTAACATTTTTTGAATTACCGAAAGAATTGGTATGGTAACGGTATTCCGTGATTGGTAACGGTAACCGTACCAATAACAGCCCTAGTCGTGACTTGTGAACTCGTTTCTTTACTATATTATTATTGTATTTACTTTGGAATTTCATATGATTGCTTAATTTAGTTTGAATTTATTTATGTGCTAAAATATATAATTTGTATTTATTATTAAATTTATTAAGTAATTTATGACCCTGGTTTAGTGGTTTTGTCCATAGATTTGATAGATTGGAAATTATATTCCACCACTTGCAGCACAACAGTTATAATCTTCCATCTTTTTTTTCATCCTCTCAACAACAAGAAAGGATCAACCAATTCACAATCAAGGAAATAACTGCACGCCATAAAAGACACAAATGCATAGGCCAGGGTTTAGGAAAATAACAGTGATCAGCTTCTTCCATCACAATCAAAGAACACATGAAATTGCAAGACAAAAGGACACAAGCAAAACATGCTAGGGTTTGGGGAAACCAACAGTAGTCAGCTTCCTTCCACCACATATCAAAGAAATAGGAAATTGCATACAAGCTAGGGTTTGGGAAACCAGAAGTAGTCAGTTAATTCATTCCACCACAAACAAAGAAATAGGAAATTGCAAGCGAAAAAGACAAGAACACATAGGGTACGATTTACGGACAGTAGTCAGGCTCCACCATTAATTACCGCCGATTAAGGTAAGCACCACGTAGTCCAAATAGAGTTGGATGTAGACGTTGTCCTCGATGGCCAGCTTGTTGTCCTTGAGCATTCGGGCTTGTTCCGATTCCATCTCTTCCAGCTTGACTTTCATCCCTTGTAGCCGCTTCTTCATCCGGTCTGTTTTTTCTCTCTTTTTCGAAATCTTGGCTCTCAGCTTGCCGAGTACTGTAGCCTTCATTTGGTTTTGATTGGGAGAAGAAATGAGAAGTTGTTAAAAATGAAGGGAAAAGATTCAATTGATAAGAAATAGGAATGGCCAAATCCTCTCTTTATAGAGAGAGAGCTCCATGTCGCAGGTCTGGTAATATTGTTTGGTGATCTGGTGATTTGGATGCTAGTGTGACTTTCTCTTTTTCTTTTTGGAGAAATCTTTGACTTGTGTTCGGGTGTCTCTATCACATATGCCTCATGCCGTTTTAGATAGTGTTTCGTTTGCACCGGCACCGTGGATTGTCATAATGGATCGCTTTTCGAAAAAGCCTTTGCTTTGCTTTCTAGAAATGCATTTTAGTTTGCAAGAATTAATAGTGCCTTTAAATTAAATTAATAGAAAGAGATAACTTCGGAAATTAATCCAAGTATGCATACGACATACAAAAATGCTATGGATCCCAGCAACTGGGATCACAATTATCCCAGTTGTTGAGATGTATGCACAAGATTTAATGTGTTTGTGATGGGCTCCACATGCACATTAAATCCTATGCATATATCTCAGTAACTGGGATAACTGGGATCCCAGCGATCCCAATTACTACGATCTTTATCTTTTTCGTGCGACATATATACATTAATAATTAATTGTCATTAGATAGTGTGCTTAGCTGTCATTTTGTATTTGTATGGAACAATGGGTTCTTCACTTGCAAAGATTCAAAAAGGAATCAAAATCTCTCTACAACCTAAGAAAGTGCTTGACTTGACTGCTTCGGAAGTGGGCCTTGGAGGGCCAAAGAATCAAAATAGAGAAAATGATTTGTAGGATCGTTTTTTTCTTTATAAGTTATACAAACGGCATCAAGGGCAAAGAAAATGATAACTTCTTTTGTTTGACTTAGAATAAGCATGCATGCATCTACATTTGTGAGATCATTATCATACTTTTAAATCTAATCCTATACATTAATTGCTTTGGAAGTTGGAATAATATGCAGTTCATACCTAATTCAAACCCCACATTCACAGGCACTTCTGGAAACATGCACGTAACCAATTCTGGAGACGGCCTTACGGTGCGTTTGGGGGGCGGTCAATGGGAAGAATTAAGAGTGCCTTTAAATTAAATTAATAGAAAGAGATAACTTCGGAAATTAATCCAAGTATGCATACGACATACAAAAGTGCTATGGATCCCAGCAACTGGGATCACAATTATCCCAGTTGCTGAGATGTATGCACAAGATTTAATGTATTTGTGATGGGCTCCACATGCACGTTAAATCCTATGCATACATCTCAGTAACTGGGATAACTGGGATCCCAGCGATCCTAATTGCTGCGATCTTTATCTTTTTCGTGCGACATATATACATTAATAATTAATTGTCATTAGGTAGTGTGCTTAGCTGTCATTTTGTATTTGTATGGAACAATGGGTTCTTCACTTGCAAAGATTCAAAAAGGAATCAAAATCTCACTTCATACTTAGTATTGTATATCTCACTTCATCAATTCCTTGTTCATCAAATCCATGGCAATCAAAGAAACATCAGTGAAATATATGAATAGCATAAGTTTATAAGGAATTGATGCTTCATATATTTTACAGAAATCGAGGACATCTTTAGATTCCAAATTTCAATTGCAATCGTGCTATTTTGTAGGGGTGGCGAACCTTAATCCAGATTGGATTTCGGATGTACTTAATTGACGAAACTCATATCGGTTTAAATTCGAAAAAGTAAATCGGATAATAACCTAATCCGGGTTAAGGTCTAAACAAATAAATCGTGCAAGATTTATGTGTTTGGATCTGGATCTTGTTTTAAATAGGACAAAAATGTAGTGTTTGGAAATCAAATTTCGAATATATAACTTATGTCCAAACTTGATTTAATCTCAGTCGGATAAATTCGATCATCCAAACCGAACAGAGTTTTGTCATCCCTACTATTTTGATTATTTTATGTTAACGTGTGGCATGTGTGACCCCACAATTGTTATTTGCATTCAAGTTATTTTTTTTGTTATTAGATAAGGATTGTCAAGTGTCGGTTGAGCCTATTACCAGGAGTCATATATTGGTACGACTCTATCAACTTATCTAAAGAGGTTATATGGTATTCAAATATACACACACACCACAGTACTTAATTGTCGTTAATTCAACAAAGGGTTGCTTACTTGCAAAGATTCCAAATGCATTTCAATTAATTAATGGAAAGAGACAGCTTCGGGAAGCTGTATTATTCTTCCAAGGATCCATCATCTACCAAATCTACAACCTAATTGGACATCCACATTGCTTCTCAAGTGATGAAAGTCGGCCAAAGAAGAGAAAATAGAGAAAAGTATAGGTTCGTGTTTTCTTTACAAGCAAGGCGTACACAAATGGCAACAAGCTGGTCATGAAAATGAAAGGGTTCTTTTGTTTGATTTGGACATCGCAAATCGCAGTCTATAATGAACTGACCTCTCTCTCACACACACCTCTCTCATGCAGGGAACAAGCCATTACTCTACATTTTATTTAAAAAATTGGATTAAAAAAGTGCCTTTTGATTGAATACTTATATACACAGGTATTACTCTAGAACTTATTTTAAAAGTGGTGGTTGCACCAGGGCTGTTATATTAACGGTAATCGTTACCGATCACAGAATATCGTTACCATACCGATTCCTTCGGTAATTCAAAAAACGATACCACTACCGTTATCAGTAGAGTCGGTATATCGATCGATCGGTAAACGATAGACTGGTAGTTGATAGATTTATCAATTCTGAAAACCTTTTACAGTATGCATAATATACCATCTGAACTTCATACAATCCATCATTATATTTGTAATCTCCGATGTATCAATCGGAACTTGCAGATAATCATTGCAAGCAATGTTGGACGCCCACAACAATCCCTCCCGAAAAACATAGTAGATCATTCCCTTTTTGTAGATCACATCATTACGAAATAACTCCTCACCTCTTGGAATCTCTAAGTTGAACTTTATCCACTCTGCATCACCAGCTCGATAAGTGTACAGCCTAAACTTATGGTCATCCAGAAACCATTCCTCTATCATCCCACAAAACACGCAATCTAAACAAGTTGGAGTGGGAGTGAAAGTAGCAAAAGTTGGAGTGGTAGTGAAATTACCCTTGCTACCGTATAAATTGGCCTTCATAGCAAGTAGATCAATAATGATTTTCATGCTAAAAGCATGGTATAAGTAAAATTTATTATCAGCCCGATGATGGTTCAACTTGAACACCATTATGAAAAATTTATAATTAAATACCCAAAGTCAAACTTTCTCACCTCATTCTTCTACTTAATTCTCACATATTTCTTCAAATTATGACATGATATCGGACAATTCGATCTTGTTGGATATAACCTCTACTCAGGGGCGGAGTCAGGAATTGGTGTTGGAGTGGGTTATTACTAAAAACAATATTACTTTGACTTGACTGAAAAATTTTGGTGGGGGATTCAATGCCCCAAATATATTTTTTTTAGGATTATTTATAAAATACAATTTCTTGAAATTATATTATCATCAATATTCATTTTATCTCATAAATAACCCAAAAGATTAACTTGAAGACATAATAAAGTTGATGAAAACTAAAAGTTATACACAAGACAAGATGAAATTAATATCTGTTGAAGTTGTGCTTCACGAGATTTCAAGAAATAAAAATTATTTATTGCCTGAATCTAAATGAGCTTTCTCTAACAATTATTGGCCTTACCAATCGAGTGTACTGACTTTGTATGACCATATGAATTTTAGGCACTAACAACTGGTTTATGAACTGATTGAGGCCCAAATATTTATTAATCCTATATTAACGCATGGCAACATGGCCGAAGATCAACATCAACCACTAGGCACTAAGGTCGAGGTCGACACAAGCTCTTCCAGGTAAGGTAGTTTTTGACTTTTTCTTTGAACCTGTCATTTCTCTTCAAACCAGTTTAAGTGTTTCTTTTTTTAAAAATTTTCAAAAGTCTGGGCTGTAGGAAAGTGCAATGTAGCCCAGCCTTGATTTCACAGTTGCATCTACTTTATTTGTTGGCTCTGATATAACCCACTTCATAAATACGACGAAGTGTTATAAAAAAAAGAATCTCACATTGATTGAGTGATCTAACCATAAGGTTTGTTATACCAAGTCCACTGCCTTACTTACAACAAGGCTTTTTCATGAGCCTAATGAGTTGGGTTTTGACCCTAATAATTGGGCTTGCCTAGTGAGTTACACTTCAGCCTTTAATAGTTGGGTTCAGGAAGAATAAAGTAATGTGAGCTTGGTGTATCATCAAAAACTGAATAACTAAAAGCGGATAATACTATTATTGTGTATGATAGAACGTATGTGAATCGGCCTTCTCGTCGCTTCCTGCTGTTGAAGCTTTGCCTCCATTGGAGTCTCAAAGGTTTTTCTCAGTTCTTCGTGTTCTCCGCCCTTCAGTGTCTTTTTTTATTCCCTTTTGTCTATATTCAATCATTGATTATTATGGATAATGCTTAAGACCTCCAAAAAGTGATCCCCAAAAGACCCCCATTTAATGTGGAATGTTGGATGTGAAGTGTTCCTACATGTGTGTTTTTAATCAATTGTTATTTTAATGTCACAGATTTGAGGGATTTTTGGAGGTCAGATTTTGGAGGTCTCTAGCATTGTTCGATTATTATTTGGTTTGATTTTGGGTTCTAATTGGGCCTCTTCCTTGGTCTTGGGCTTGGACCATATTTTATTGGGTAACTTTAGTCACACCCCGGTTTTTTCTAAAGACACCCCAATCTAAGTTGACCATCCCTTGTAAAAATCAATTGACGGGGGTGTCTTTAGAAAACATCGGGGTGTGACTAAAGCTACCCTTTTTTATTTCATCTGGGTCCATATCAAAAGTTGATTGCTATTGTGTTTTGGTTGGGTTCTATTTGGGCCTCTTATTTGGTCTTGGCTTGGATCATTTTTTATTTCATCTGGGTCTACCTCAAGTTAGTTGGCTGAGTTCAGTTAACAGGTCCAACTTTTATTGAAACATGTATTTAATATGCATTTGGTATTCTAAAATTTGTGTATTTGGGCAATTTATGGCTATGGAAATAATCAGATTCAAACCTAATTTTTATATAAATATATGTAAAATAAATTTATATAAGCCGTATCCTAACATACTCGTATCCTAATTTTTGCAAGAAATGACGAAACACAATCCCTCCACTATTGATTCTAAAAAGTGCATGACATGCAGCAGGGAGAGCAAACCATTGCCATAAGACGAATTTCACGTTTTTACTCCGTAAATGAATTATCTTAGACTTTGAAGATGTACTGTCTGTTTGGCACAGCGCCCGCAAAACGGATCCGCTAGCTGTCCCGCTTTGTGAAACCGTTGTGCCAAATAACATAGCGGTAGAAGCGGATCCATTGACACAATGCCAACGGATCCGCTAGCATCCCAGAATATAGGAGCTTCTGGGATGGCATTTATAATTTCTTTTTACATTTTTTTAATCATGAGGCCCACATATCATAATGATTTTTGTCTTTTAGAAATTAATGTGGGCACACTGTTAGTATACTTTACAATATATTTAATATATACACATTAGTTTAATAATAAATATTTAATATATTATTATTAGTTTAACTTATATTTTGTAATTATAATTAATATTATAAAATTTAATTTAATATGTATAAAAAATGATTATATAATAACAAAATGATTATATTTATTAGCTTAAAAAATTATGAAAAATACAAAAAAAAATATTAAAATTTTACAAGTAAATGAATATATTATGACCTTAAAATGAAAACATAATGCATTCATAGAGGACGGTAAAAAAAAAAATTCAGAAGACAACATATCAAAATTATTACTTAAGAACGTAAGGGATTGAGTTATAACATGATCTATCTGTCAGTGACTAAAAGTAATATTTACTTGGATGAAGTGCATTCCTTACCCAATTGAATGTTGTATTCGATATCGCTTGTTGGTTGACTGGAGTCAGAAATATATGCAGCATAACAAAATCGTCTAACTTTTTTTTTTCAATCATCATCAAAATGAATGTAAAATGCAATTTATAAGATATGAACATGGTTTGTTTGTATTTGTCGCTTTTATATGTCCCAATGAGGTGTTTCTTTTTATTCAATGCCGTGTATTTTCTCTTCTATTGAATAAAAGAGAAAACCTTGAGCCGGTGCAGCAAATCACTTAAGAACAATCTCCCCACTTGAACTCATGACCTCTTGGAGATATTAAAGTGAGTACCTAAATTCCTGAAATAAAATATACAATACCTTATGTTGGCCGTACATGTCGACTATCCATATTCGCCCCAAAAATATGCCTTGATACTTTCCCAAACCAAAATGATATGTGTCCATAATTTAAGTGGCATGAGGAGAAGTGTGGGGATCATTTAATACAAAATGGGCCCCACATTTCTTCTCATGCCACCTAGATTATGAACAATTATGGACATGTAGTGCTTCCATTTCCCAAATTATTTACATTAATTAAAACCTAGCTATGTAGTCACTAAAAAAAGCATAAATAAACCAAAGCTTAACTTTAAAATAGCATAAATAGATAAATGTATAATCATATTATATATTAATGGCACTCAATGCTGCGGGCTACACATACTTTGCAAATTGCAGCAGCCACTTCAGCTGCTTACAAGCTCCACTTCATTTTCTCCATTTTACCATCAACACCCCAACTTTTTGTCAATATCATACCTTCTATCCCTTTCGACTTTCAAAATTAAAAACAAAAAAGAAAAGAAAAGAAAAAACATTAAACTGATAATTCTTAATTTCAGACTCTGAAATTCTTGCCGGTAAAAGTTTGACCAAATTGCCAGCCAGCCGGGACGATGTTCCAGGAGGTGGAGGTGCGTCGGTCACTGCCTGTGACCCTGAACGAGAGCGACTGACCAACCAGAACGGCATTAGACTGCCAATTCTGACCCCAGTTACGGCTCAGACTTATCCAACCAGTCTTCGAGCCCTTCACGCTCACCTTCACAATATCCCCTGCACCCGCTACGTTCGTGATCAAGACCAAGTTGAAGTAACGGAAACCGTTGATCGTGAATCTGATCCCTCCACGTTTCCGGCAAGGCACCCTGCATAAATGTAAATAAAACTAAATATTTAGGGTATTACGGTAATTATAAGCGCTACTGATATTCCTGCCGCGGATTGTGTATACGGTAGAAAGGAACCTCTTTTTCAGATTTGACGGAAAGAAAGTCTTATGGATAAATAAAGAAAGGTGTGGACTTTAACGTACAACAAAGGAAGGACGAAGTAGATATGATTCAGATTCTCTCTGTAAAAAGCACGGATGGTCCTGATTTCCTGTAAAAAAGTAGTCTTGCACTGTTCTAGATTCCATTGATTACGAGGCTAAAGGCTTGGGCGGTTCTGATTTCTCACAAAAGGTACTCACTCTGATCTACCAGATTTTATCCAATCACAACAACCAATCACGTTATTGGTAAGCAATTTCAATTTGAAGGCTAATTGACCAGTTAGAGAAAAAACAGAGCAAGAAACACTGAAACAGAGAGAGGGGGGTGAGTTACCGGCGGAAGGAGACGGGGACAATGCCGGCGCGGTACTCGGCGATCTTGAGGAACATGGGCATGGCGAGGTCGAAGTGGGGGCGAGGAGGGTTGCACCAGCCACCATTGTCGCTGGGGAGGGCGTAATTGGGAGGACAGAAGTTAGTAGCAGTGATGAAGATGGAGGGACTACCAGAGTGGCACCATTGAGGGTCGTTCGCACACTTGATTTCAAAGCAGCTGCCGCAGCTTTGGCCACTGTTGAACAGAGCAGTACTTAGTGCTGCAGTATTCACGCCGTAGCCTTGGCTGTACAAGTTACCGTACCCACAAGCACCTCCTGAGAACAAAAACACACAAAATGTATAAATCATATAGTCGTAGACATAGTAGAGAGAAAAGTGTATTCTATTTCAACAAAAATGATAAATAGGTTTTGGATGAAATTCAGTATTCGTAGATGGGTTACTCTCAAATTTGGTTCTTTTTTGGGTATTGCACAAATCAGTTAAATAAAGGGTGGTCGAAATGCAGAAATTGAAGGGTGCAATATCATGAGAGTAGAGTGCTTGAAATCAGCGACATTTCAGGGGGCAGAGGATGCATATATACCCATGGTTCCAGAGGCATCATTTCCACCATAGAAAGTAGCATGAGCACTCTGCCAGGAGCCACCAATGTAAACGCCAGGAATCCTGGCCTCTGCGAGCACAAAAAACAGAGCCATTGAAGCTACACAAGCAAAAACCCCTAAAGCCATTGCTTTGACTCTTATTTGATATGGGTTTTTTAAGGGGTCTGAATTTGGATGAGAAGGCAGCGAGAGTGGTAGTGCTATTTATGGAGAAGCGAAAGAAAGAAGACAGTGTGAGAAAGAGGGAAACACCTCCGTCAAAAAAGGAGGAAAAGAAAGGACAAAATTATTGCCCTTGATTACGGCTGTTTTGGTATTCGTTAATTACAGTAACAAATAAATGCCTTTCAAGCTTAATTCTTTCTCGCAGTCGAATTTGGCGGTAATCTTTTTCAAGTATGTGTCTGGACAGATATGCCCCTGTGGGTTTGGCTATTCGGGGGCAGATGACGGGTATAGATGGAAATACATATAGTTGGGGTAGAACATCAGAAAGGGGTTCACTGGTTTACTGACATATGATGAGACTACTTTGCTTCACTTGCAAGCTATGGGATCAAATGCAGCCACTCCGCCTAACTATTTCCTCTTGCCTTTTTTGAATCCTTTAACTAACTAACTGTGTTGGGCTTGAAAGATGGAGGGAAGTGCGGAGCTCACTAAAATGGTAGGGATAGAATAGATATTTAGGATTTGGGAACTCTACAATTCCTCAATAATTCTGAAGTCTAAATTTTACGTCTAACGGTCAAACTAAATGTTATATCATCTATTTTTTACTTTTATACAAACAATATGGGTATACGTCGTTCTCTCTCCTCAATCCTCACACATGTTTTTTGATTTTATTGAAAAAAAAAATGACATGACATCATATGAGCCATCAGATGAGAATTCCATATTCTAAAATTGAAAAGGAAATGTAAAGCTCCCTAATCCAGATGTTCAACATTGACACATTGTTCATTTTATTGTCGAGCTCGAGATCTAAATTGAATTCTCCCCGATAATACCCTACAATTACTAAGGTGGTTTGAAAAAATTGGGCAATCCAAACACTTGATGTTTAAAACAAAAACATGGTTGACTTCAGTGAAAATTTGGATTTCAATTTTTTGGGGGGCATTTATGTTGATAAGATCTATCACTATTGTATGATATCCTAAAAATAAGGTTGTTTGATCATTACAAAAGAGGAAAATAGGTCTAGAATAAAATTTGACATTAGTATTTTTGTATTAATGGATAGTTAATCCTATCATGACATTATCATTTTTAATTTGACTTAAAACTTGTACCTACATTTGTTATGAACATAGAATTTCAACTAACCCAAACATAGCTTTGGCGCGAAGTAATTTCACTTCCTGATAAGACGATTATTGGAACAAATCATATAAGTAAATCTTTTATATATAAGACCCCTTAATATAATTTGGATAAGCTTGTATATGTATATAGACCCCACATGGAAATTGTTTGAAATTCTCAGCATAAGCATTGAAAATTCATGCTAGGTTTAGTCTAAAACTATGTGCAATATTAAGTTGGAAGTCCAATACCGGAGATTGGAGTAAAGTAGATCCATGTGAATATAAGAATGTATAGAGCCTAAAGTTAGCTAGGTTCAACTATAATACCAAAAATAAATAAATAA
Source organism: Tripterygium wilfordii (assembly GCF_013401445.1). Lineage (NCBI taxonomy): Eukaryota > Viridiplantae > Streptophyta > Magnoliopsida > Celastrales > Celastraceae > Tripterygium > Tripterygium wilfordii. The sequence goes on from NC_052240.1 coordinate 5,321,876, forward strand.
ATAACAAAAAAGCATAACAATGAAGGTTCAACTTTCTTAAAGTGGAATTCAAACTTTCTTAAAGTGGAAGTTAGTAAATCTCCCTCATTTTGTCCTGAAATTTATATCTAATGGTATAGAAAAAAAAAGAATAATGTGGTTCGAAAAAATCATGACATTGTGACGTGGCCTTCTCAAGTCGATGAATATGAACTCTAGATTTTAGAAAATTGTAGAGTCCGATACTCGCTTCCTTTAACCAATTTGAAGGATATTTTTTTCTTATGATTATTTTTTTGTTATTACAAAAGAAAATATAAAACTTAAAAATATGTAAAAGTGGGGCCGGATTATCCGCATTCATCGGTCCACGTATTGCGCCGTGCATTAGCCGTACATTTTTAGTGGACTTCGTTTTTAATCACAGCTCATTAGTCTTTGGACTCTTCCAAGTCCGAGTCATGTTTGTGTATGTATATGTTTGGCTGACTTTTTGTTAAAAGTCAAAAAGCTCTACAGACAAATTCAGTTTCCCAAAATCTAATCCAATATTTGATGAGTTGTAGGATAGTGATGAATACCCTTAGTTTTTGGATAAATTGGATTGGACTATAAATAAACTCGAAACACTTACAAGCTTAAACACATTAAGATATTATCTCTTTTTAGCCAAAACCCTTACAGATTTGTTCTTCCATGCTCAATGTCCTCGCTTAGGTGTCTATCTTAGTGTGTTACGATGTGGGTTCTCTTTATTTATTACCGTTCATTCCTTAATTTCCTAGATGTGGGATCTTACCACATACCTAAAACTGTAAAGTGGCCAGTAATTTTCTTTTGGATAAAATGTAGCCAAATCTCTTCCAATTGATCCAATTTGTTATTTGACTATCTATGTTCGTTCTTTTGGACAAAACACTAATAAATTTGTTTTAACTGATACATTGTTTTGAGCAGTAATTAATGGCATCATGATAAGTGAAACAGGGCAGTAAAGATTGGAAAACAGTGGAAGGATTGAACAGTTAGAGGACGTTGGGTTTCACAACTAATCTAATTAAGGGAAAGGAATATATACCATCAACCAAATCTAGTAGATCCACCACGTCATCTTGTAATTGAAGCTTTTGTTGTTCAACAACACTCCACCATATCCACTTCAGATTTTGTCAGTGCATGTGAATTTCCTACCAACAATATATATATTTCTCACCCAACACATCTTTAATTCTTTCTTTCTTTTTTTTCTCCCTTCATTGATTTCTCAGCTGCCATCCAGTGAGTAACTAATTAAATCAATGAATATATCTAAGTGATAGACTAGTTGATGAATCTTTATGTGAGCACGCGTTAGGTTTTGGCTCAACTAACCTTGTCATTAGGTGACAAATTTTTGTGCGCGGAGACTTGACGGCCTGAGTTTAGATCCATATCTATGATCTTAGTTTTTTTTTTTCAAAAAAATCAATGAATATATCCATTTTAATTTGCATGTTGTGTATAAGTAAACAATAATTGCAGTTGATCTGTATCTATATCTAATTTATATGCAGTTAGTGAGGGAATTAATTTGAAGTGAAATACAAGATAGGTATGCAGCATTAATTTGTGTAGCTATACTGGTAATAATAAGGAAATGTCAGGAAGAAATTGAAGCAAGTAGTTGAATAATTAACAGAACAAATAAATACAACAAATAATGAAATCCATCAATCAATACATATAAGTATATAACACATAATAAGCAATAATAGAGCAATATCTTCCTGTTGAATATTTCATAAAGAGATTTTTCTAAGTGATAATGGTGTACTTATTTTGTAATTGTCATGGTCAGGTCTGAATAAATATTTGAAGGGATTCTACAATGCACAAAATGAATTCAACAAAAGCCAAATATACATCCTATATATATAGATAACAGCTTGTCACCTAAAGAGAACAATAGGCTAAGTAGGAACCTTGTGATATGCACTAGTTTATGAAACACAATAACCACTAATTTTTTAATAACCGAAAACGATGGAATACAAATTTAGACTGAATAAATTGAACAAAACCCTTGGCTTGGCCACGAAGTGTATTGCCTCCAGTGTGAATCGAACTCAAAAACTTTTGAACCCATATGATTCAACTCAAGAGCAATTCACGACTAAGTTATTACCCAAATGATTGAATAACCACTAAACCCTAAACCCTGCAATATCAAATGCGTTATGATTGCAGTCTCCCTTAAAATTGGAGACCATACAAGATTGGTAGTGGTCATTGAATAGCTAATTAAGCTGCAAAATCAAGAGCACCAAAATCTTGCGTGCTCTTGAATGTTTGCTTCACTGGGCCATTAGATTGGACCAAGGGACCATTATGCCTCCTCTTTACACAAAATTATGTTTCTACGCACAGGATCTATTGAGCTTTACGCAATCCCCGACATAAAAAAAAAAAAAGTTCCTAGTTTCCGGGGGAAGCAAGACGCATGGAATCATATCTCTGGACTTCCTTACCTTTCCATACATGCAACACACACACATAGTGTCACCATTGTTGCTTACACTCAACTTTCTTTTGCATGTGAATTCTGCTTCCTTTCTATGATTCCTAAAGAGGGCCCATCATTCTCTGATCCCCAACATACTCTTTAACTTTCACTTATGTTTGCCACTCTTAGCTGCCATCTCATCAACTAACATAACTGCCATAACAAATTAAACAATAGGTCAAAAGGGACAAATAAATCATTCTTCCACATGCAATATAGGGAAAATGTTGTGTACAAAGCTAATGCCAAAACATACAACGAAGACTTGGGCTTAGCTAGGCTCAGGTATAGCCCTTGACCAAGCCCAATTTCAAAAGAATCAAAATCACACTATTGGACCAAGACTTAGTGTTGAGGTCAACATTGTGTTTTTGATGATTGTGTATGATAGTATGCAATATGTGTGTGAGTATGTTTTACTTGAACATATTAGAAAACATATTTTTGTGATAGTACTTGAGCACCTTCATATGACATTGCCTTTGTGAGTGTCAAATTTTTGAAAAATTTTGAAGCACAGTTTTTGAAATTTAGTGAAATAGTTAAGCAGTTGCAACTACCTGCCAGGAAGCATTTATTGATTTCGATCGCTACTATCTTAGACCACGATGCAAAATGAAGTCGATTGAATTTTACTTTTTATTGATTTATGAAAAATCCAATGTGACATACAATATCGAGAAGGTCTGTGGAGCTTTATATGAAATTTATGAGTAGTATGCACTATGCAGCTAATTTTGTCTCAACCAATGAGGAAGGTAGTAGTCAGAGATCTTCTAAATCCCAAGGAGATGATGTTGGTTCTAGCTCTATAGTTGATATTAATTCTGGATAGTCCAAGTTTAATGAGTTTGTAGACATGATTGAAAAATACTCCGACTACAAAGTCTGATATGGATGTTTACCTAGGAGAAGTTGTTTATAGATGTTCTCAAGAAGAAACAGAGAAAGGCAATGCTTTAGATTGGTGGAGGGTAAATAGCTTAAAGTATTGTATTTTTGTCAAAAATGGCTTCAGATGTTCTAACTATTTCCATCACAACAGTAGCTTCAGAGGCTACATATATTCAGTAAATATAGTAGAGTTATTGACACATATCAGGCAAATTTAACCCCAAATATCGTTGAAGCTTTGATGTGTGGAGGTGATTGGGTAAGAAATCTTCATGGATTAAAGAAGAAATCACGCAAGGTGAATATTTCATTTCATGTCACTTAACTACCTCTAATATTTAGTTCTAAAATCTTACACTTTAGATTGATGATTGTTTTTTTTATTCATTTGTAGAAAGAAGAAAAAGATGAAGAGTATGTTCCTAATGTTCCATAGAAGTTAGGTGAATATAATACTATTAGATTATGTGATACATAAACAACTTGTAAGAAAAAAATACCCAAATGGGAATTTCATTTGTGATTCTCTGTTTGTCGTTCTAGTGGTACATTGCAATGTTTTCTTCTTTTTTTAAAAAAATGTTTTTAATTCTTTTTTCTATTGGTGTTTTTTTTTCCTTGTAATTAATTGTGTAAACCAATAGATATTTTTCTCCTTCAACTTTTGCAGCTCCACGAATTTGGTTGTTCCCTACCATTGTTGCTATTTTATTCCATCAACATCAGTGGATAGAATCAGTGAATTGAAAGCTAGTGAGACCCATTAAAACAGAGTCAGAGCTGAACCATCCAACGACTTCTCCTGCTACTGTGTGCCTTAGGTATGTTTTAGGATATGCTAGTGGGGAACCCTGGTATTAGTTGAAGTTGTAGGAGCAGATTTCTACAATAGTTGAAAGGTCTATCCTTCTTCCTGTGGGGTCCGTTTGCAGCCTTGGATCCTGCAAGTTTCACAACAAAGCAAACCGTGAAAGCTCCTTAACCGGCTTGGGGGGTGCCGGTCGTGGAGGCTCCGACGATCAAGTTAGTACTTGTCGAAGATGGAAGACCAGCTATAGTCTTAGGTGTTTTGTCTGAATAGGTCTTTTTTCTGGAGTTGGTAGCAAGTGTCTTTTTTCCTCTTCTTCATATGAAAAGAGGGGGTCTTAATAGAGAACCAGGATCCACCCCGGGAATTGTGTATCCATTCCAGTTATATCATTGGAGCAAATTGTATGGAGGAAGTGTATAAAAAGTCTACTATCCCGGTTGTGTCAGCGTAAGCGGTAAAGTAACAATATGTCATAATTAAGACAGGTGTCGATGATAGTATGGAAGTTTTGTAGGCGGTATTTAATGAATAGATACGTTTATGAAAGAAAGTCACACCTAAGGATGTGAGCTAGTCACACCTGTAAATATCGGCTGTAGATTAGACTGACAAGAACTGCTTTATGAGTGAGGTAGTCCGAGCAATGGCGCTTATAGGTGGCGCCGCCATTGCTATGTTCTGGCGACTGTACTGGGTCACCAACACCTGCGGATGCTTTGACACCTAGTTCCAACATGCTAAGCAAGGATCATAATAAAGTAACCAGTCTATAAAGCTATAAAGATCCTGTAGATAAGTGTCAGAGAATATGACAGTTTTGGTGTCAGAATACTGTTTATACTACGTAGCAAATAATGTTTAGATTGTATATGGACCCAAAGATTGGCTTTTAGGTTCGGGCCTAACTATGATAGTTAACCTGGGGGCTTAGACAATCCGGCTTATCTTGTCGATGTGTGACCAGGTGGGGCCATACCATTTTTGGCACCTACAATTGTCCCCCACTCTCTAAGCATGAAGACAAATTCATCTTAGAGAGTTTGCGTAATGAATTTCCTGCAATGAACAAGAAACAGAGGGATGAGTATAACTGAAGATGAAACGTATAACAGAGGCGATCCAAGATGCCGGGTTTCTGTGAAGATCCTGATGGAGTATATTGTGAAGAGGCGTGTGTAACCTAGTATAATGTTATTCACTGATGCTGGTGAGATACAACTTCTTTGTTCGAAGCTGTACAGGGGACACCCTCGTTTGTTTGAGGGTGACAAGGTATACAACCTCATTTGTTTGAGGTTGCACATAGCCAGCATGGGCGTTAGCGTAGAAGCTATTTTGGAGTCATAGCTGTGGCCTGTATTGGCGCTAGCATAATGACTGAGGTGAAGCTATTGCTGTGGCCTGAATTGGCGCTAGCATGCTAGCCATTCGATGTAACCGATTTGTATTCAGAGGCGATGACTAACACCTGCAAAAAGAACGCTTGATGGCGACTTTGTAAGTACGAGCTTTACTCAACGTAGTACAAGAGCCAAATTGTAAACGGAAAGAACTGCAACTATCATTCTGAAACTGCCATTTGCAATAAATCCAAAGAATATTAGATATATGAACAGTAGTTATAGTGACAATAATACTGTATGAATGCCATTATGCTAAGATCAAAATGTTGCAGATTGAGGTCGTGACACGTGTCAATCGTGACACGACAAGCATTTAATACGTTTGACGTGCACATTGAAATTTTGAATTGCTACCGCCATCGTTCCTTGGAGAGCACGTTTCGGTAAGCGTGCACCATGATGAACACAGGGGTATTACGGACAATCGTACAATGCTAAAACTCAAAGATCGTGCTCATAGTTTTTCAGAAAAACTTTCAACCGAAATTCACAGAAATTCCTCAGATGTGCTGAAGACGGAAGAAAGGATAGCATCGATTGACGCTCGTACCGTACCAATTGAAGGTAATTCTCACTTTCTCTTGCCCTGAGTTTGTATTTGATAGAATGATGCGTCCTCATGATCAAGAATCGGAGGATGAAAGAGTATCCGGCAGCGGTAGAACTCCCGCCGATCGAAACAGAGATGAACAAAAACCCAGTGTAAACTACTCATGGTCTGGGTCGGGGAGTCAGGAACCTGGTGGCGATAGAGCCGGAACCAGCGCACCAGTTAATGAAGGAGAAAGATCAGAGAGGAATGGCCACATTGAAGGGCCATTAATACCGAAAGGGTTAAACCCTAAATCGACCTTGGCAGCAAGTGATATGGACTTCTATCGAAAGAAATATAGAATCCATTCATCCATTGAGATAAGACCTGGAGCTGACACAGAGGGAGTCGATTTTCTAGTCCCTGGATGGACGCCGTTTTATCTATTGTCCTTCAGCATAGGATTGAGATTTCCCATACCAAGGTTGCTTGCCGATGCTTGTAGGATTTGGCAAATATGCCCAAGTCAATGGATGCCTAACAGCCTCAGAATTTTGTTGAGCATTCAGTGCTTGGCGGAACTAGAAAACCTCGAATTCGGGATTAACGAATTGGCGGTCGTTTATTACGCCAAACAAAGTGGTCCAGGAAGGTATTGTCTGGTTCGTCGGAGAAACAGGGAGGAGCTAATTCTTGACACCGTCTCCAACAACCATATTGTTGACTGGAAAGATAGATATATCTTTCCTAGGGGCGCCTTGGTATATGGGCTTCATAGGGATCTGCCTTTAAACTGGGTTGAAGGAAATAGTAAGTTTCATTCCTTCTTTATCTGTTTATGCTTGTTACTGAATCTTATGCACCGTTTCTTTGCAGCATCAAAGAATTTGCTAAGCAAGTGGAAAAGCAGCCCTGAAGTGCTTCAAAGAGTAGAAGAGTTTTACAATCTTGGGGCACGTAAAAGATCCAGAAAAAACATTCTAACAGCCCGCAAATTGGAGAAGACATCTCTTTGGAGATACATAAGTAAGTACATTTTAACTGTCCAAACAAACAAACAAATATGCTCAAAGTATTCGTCTTATTTTATCATACGTGCAGGTGACGAAATGTTTGAGAATGTGTTTGCTGATATAACCGACGCGGATGACCTGTATGAAGCTCTGATGCAGGATGCTGGAAGAAATCAGCAGGGCCAGGAAACGGTGGGTGGAGGTTTCAAGGTAGCTATGCGTGCTGCAGAAATGTCCAAAGCCAAGAAAGTGGGAGAAAAACGAAAATCAACTGAGGACATACCTGAAAGAAGGATGAAACAAAGAGAAGATCACACTGGCAAAGGAAAATCGAAAAGCACTGGCGGCAGCGGGAAGAAAGCAACTGAAAAGGCGACTGCTAATGTCAGCGAAGAGATGGAAATGCCCAGAAAACTCCTTCACGACGCCATTGCTTCGGGACCCAGAGGTAGGGGTGGTGGTCTTATCGTTACCACTGCGAGTGCATCGGCTGCCATTGTTCTGGATGATGATTCAGACAACAGTGAAGGGGACACAATGCCTTTAACTAGGAGGTTACCAAGCATTAGGACAGCCAGGGTAGAACTTCTGAACTAGTGGAGACACGGGCTACCGAAAATCGTGGAGAATTTGACCCGACAACTGACAACTATGTTGATGCAAACGCAGTATCAGAAGTTGCCAGGAGTGAAGCTATGGCAAGCAAATCTAGGACCGAGTTGGCGACAGCGGGTAACCAAGAAGTGGAGGACACTGCCCAAGGTGGGGAGAATATTCAACCTAGGCTAAGGTTGAACGTCACGGGAAGTGAAATGGAAGAAATATCAATATGGATTCCCAAATCTTTGACCGTCTCTTCTGCTCCCGTACTTCCACCCGTTGGGATTAGGAAAATGGTCTTCCCTGAGGACGCCAAAAAATTGGATGCTATGCCTCTTCCTAGCCAGTTCAACTACTCGGTGACTCATTGCTTTACTGTAAGTGTTTCGGAAACGTATCATTATATCGTCATTAGTTTACACGACTAATACCACCTTTGTTGTGTTCTTAACAGGCACTGGCAGTCTGAACAAAGAGAGGATTGAAAAGGAGAGACTAGAAAGCGTGGTAAAGGGGCTGGAAGACAACTTGGCCAATGTCATGTCTGCACAAAAAGATTTAGAGAATCAACTGACTGGGGAGAAGAACAAGAATACTCAAATGTCTGCTCAAATCTCAAGATTGGAAGAGAAATTGAAAGAAGCAGATGAGCAGCTCCTGCAATCAACTGAATCATTGAGTGCATTGGAAAAGAAAATCCATGACGATGCATACAAAGCCACTCAATTCGAGTCAAGGATCGACCAAGCAATCAGAGATGCTCAGTACTTCAAGGATTGCTGGGAAGGAGTCACCAAACAACTGGAGAGTGCAGAGGCCAAAGTGAACATACTGGAATCCCAAGTACACCATCTGGCGGACCAACTTGGGGATATTTCCAGAGAGAAGGACTTGTTAAACAAAGCGTTGGCGTCGCAGACAATAAAGACAGCAGAAAAGGTTGAAATGGCCAAGAAGATGGAGGAAAACTACCTTATCAAGATAGGGGCCATGGGAGGTGTTGGTCAAGCTGCAGAGAGGTTCAAATTGCTAACCCAGTACAAAAAGAATGAGCATCAGAAATGGGATGTGGACTTGATGCTCAAGAAGGCTGTGGTAGTACTTGAAAACTACCAGCTTAATAAAAGATGGGTTGTGAATGAAGAAGCAATTGGAGAACCTAACATCGAAAAAGACCTGGCGCCTCCAGAGAGTGACATCCCCACTGTCGAACAAATGCCCATTGAGGCCCGTGAATCGCCAATACCTGGTACTGTCATAGAAAATGCTCCAGCTGAAGTACTTCCGACTCCTAGGATTGAAGCTTCAACTTCTGAGCCTGAAAATGCAGTTGAGGATATCCCACGTGCGGATCCTCCCATTTCCTCGGAGGCCATTGAGTTTGAAGTAACAACAAAAACTATTTGAACTTGTTTGGTTTTAAATTTTTGTTATTTTGTAATAATTGTTCGAATAATTTAGTATTCCCAATTTCCTCTTAGTTTAAATACCCTATCATAGCAATCTACAATAAATAACCTTACTCTGTCCCCCAGTTTAAGTTGGACTGTTAGAACGTAACTCTAAAAGTCCAATTGAAACTACGAATAATGACGTGTAAAGAAACTAGAACTAACAAGGTGGGACGCGTTGCCTCAATTATTTCCATCTGGAAAGAATATGGCAGGGTGAATCTCAGAGCAGAGTAACAAAATCTTGACTGAGAAAACTCCAAGAACTGAACAGGTATGCTAAGTGGCAGGCAAAAATTTACAAAAATCAACACGTGTCTCAGAACACCATTGGTGGACTTAATAGAGAATTCAATCCATATGAATATCGCGTTCTATATAAGGAGGGTAGAACAACTCGATGAGTAAAGGTTGAAGATAAGTTGGTAAGAGAATCTGGTGATATAGGTACCGATGATCAGGCTACACTGTCAGTTCCGGCTAAGCGTATATGGGTCGCCTAGTACTGACGGTGAGTCTGATCAGCCGTGCCTTATATCATTGTTCTGGTCAGGAAACGCAGAAAGTCTTGGTGCTGCTTTGGCGACGGCACGTCTTGGCGTCGGTAAATGAACCTTTGTCCCTCAGTAATAAATGCGTTTAATGACATGCGCTGAATGGGATAATTTAGACGATATTTAATTCCTTTTTGACTACAACAAATACGGTTCTAAAAACCTCTTATGATTTTTTAAGATTAACTGAATTTAGAGATTTTAGAATTTTAAATACGTTTAGACTTCTGTTCCTATCTTAAATGTTCGTGTAGATTTTTGCGGTTGCAAAGTTTATCTTGACTCTTGGATTACCACGAAGAATTAATTGCAGAATTAATTTCGGGTGTTCTCGAGAAGATGAAAAGGTAAGGTTCACAACTATATAAAGGCTAATTCTCTTTTGGCAATGGAATTATCCTACAGACCAGATACCTACACCCAGTCTTTACAAAAAATGGCTGCTTCTCAGAGCTCTGTAAACTCTCCATCTGACTCTGACGACAATAGGGACGTAAGTTCGTTCCTTCCTCCTGATTACTGAAACCCTGCACAGTACGTCGTCGACCTAAAGGAGGCGATGAAAGAGATGGAGAAGGATATGAAAGAGATGAGAAAAGACATGGAGGACCAAGAGGAGCAGATCACAGATCTTACCAAAGCTCTGCAAACCGTTGGCTGTGCCATGCTCCAACTGGAAGAGCTTGCAGAATCGCAAGCTATGGAGCAGAACATAGCCAAGCTCCAAGACTCGCTCCTTAATCTTTCTGTTTTGATTAAGGAAGCGAGAAATAAAATGAACGAAAGTTTAAACATTTGGTCGTAAAGACCATATGCTTTATATGTATGTTTTTTTTTTTTTTATATAAAATCAGTATTTCTTTTTCTAATGCCTCAAATATTTTGCAAATATAGTACATTGCAAAACTGAAGTAATAAAACTCGTAAAAACAGTAAAACTTGTAAAGACAGTAAAATTTAAGAAAGCATGAAAACTTATCTGGTACGATGGCGTCCCCATGCTTTGGCATTCGAACAAACGACTGTCCATAGTTTTTTCGGGCTTTACAATTCCTGCGCTCAAAAGAATAATCAAAGGTAGTCGATGGGACTCCCATCGACACTCCGAAGCTTAAATTAGTTCATATAATGACACATATAATGAACTACAGACATTTAAATATGTAAAGATACTAAAGGAAATATTTAAACTACAATTATAGCAATATAAAGACAAAAAATCATACGTGTTTAGAAATGGTACAACTTTAGATGAACGGCGTTCCAAGGATGCAAGATTGCTTCTCCATTTTCCCTGCGTAGTCTATAGGCGCCGTTTCCTAGTACACTGTCGATCAAATATGGGCCTTCCCAGTTCGGACCCAGCTTCCCAGCGTTTAGCTCTCTGGTATTCTCAAAGACTCTCCTGAGCACATAATCTCCCTCTTGAAATGCTCGAGTTCGAACATTTTGGTTGAAGTACCTTGAGACTTTATCATGGTATGCAGCTGTCCTTGTGAGCGCCTGATCTCTGAGTTCATCAATAGTATCCAGCTGATCATTCAACTCCTGCCAATTCCTTTGTTCATTAGCCCACTGAAACCTAGCAGATGGGAGTCCAGCTTCAACTGGTATGACGGCCTCAGACCCAAATGCAAGAGAGAAAGGAGTTTCCCCCGTAGGCGTTCGTGAAGTTGTCCTATAAGACCACAGCACTCCAGGTAACTCATCAGCCCAAGCACCTTTAGCCTTCTCCAGGCGCTTCTCCAGGGTCCTGATCAAAGTTTTATTGGAAGCTTCAGCTTGGCCATTACATTGGGGATGCCTTGGCGTCGCAAAATCTACCTTGATTCCCCAATTCGCACAGAACTCTTGAAACTTATGACTTGCAAACTGTGGGCCGTTATCCGTCACGATCTCTTTAGGCACTCCAAACCTGCATATAATGTTCTTCCAGACGAACTTCTTCACATCCAGGTCTTTGATTAGTGAGTAGGACTCAGCCTCAATCCATTTGGTGAAATAATCAGTCATGGCCAGAAAGTACTATCGTTGACCGGATGCCTTGGGCAAAGGACCAACTATATCCATCCCCCATTTCATGAAGGGCCAAGGTGCCACGATAGGAGTAAGTTTTTCTGGCGGCAAGCGTGGAATCTGAGCAAATCTCTTGCATTTATCGCACCTCCTTACATAGTCAATTGCGTCTGATCTCATTGTCGGCCAATAATACCCCGTAGTCAGTGCTGGATGAGTTAAACTCCTTCCGCCAGAATGATTACCACACTCTCCTTCATGCAATTCTACCAACACATACTGGGCTTGTTCTGAATTTACACATCGCAACAAAGGACCTGAATAAGATCTTCTATATAGTTGCCTATCATGTACTGTATACCGAGCAGCTTTAGCGACCAAACGTCTGGACTCATTCTTTTCTGCTGGCAGAACACCATCAACTAAGTATTGAACAAACGGTGTCATCCACGTCTGGTCTAAACTAACAGGAAGAACCTCACAGTCATTCTGCTTCTCTACTTCTTTCTGATTGCTGATTGACGGCCACTTCAGGTGTACCAGAGGAATCGTCTGCTCCTGGTTAGATTGGATTGACGACCCGAGATGGGCCAGTGCATCCGCATATGAATTCTCTGCTCGTGGAATCTGAGTTATGGAGAACTCCACGAACGCCAGTTGCAGTTCCTTTACTAGCTCCAGATAACAAGTCATCTTCGGATCTTTGGCCTGATAAGAACCAATAAACTGATTTACTATCAACTGCGAATCTGAGTAAACCTTCAAGCTTGTGACTCCCAGTTCTTTGGCCATCATTAGACCAATAATCAAAGCTTCATACTCCGTTTCGTTATTGGTTGCATGGAAACCGCATCGGACTACCCGTTGAATTACACTCCCTTCTGGAGAGATCAGCACAATTCCCAGACCACTGCCTCTGACGTTACTAGATCCATCAACGTACAAAGTCCATACCTTTGGGGCCTGTTCTACCATGCAAAGCAACTCTTTATCTGCCTCTAGCTGTATTGACGGAGCAAAGTCAGCAACGAAATCAGCCAGGACTTGTGACTTGATTGCGGTTCTTGGTTGATATGTAATATCGTATTCACTAAGTTCCACCGCCCACTTGATTATCCTTCCTGACAACTCGGGTCTATGAAGTATGCTCCTCAACGGGAAATTTGTCACCACAGCAACCGAGTGGCATTGAAAGTACGACCTCAGTTTTCTGGCGGCAACCACCAAAGCTAAAGCTAGCTTTTCCAGTAAACTATACCGGGTTTCCGCATCCAGCAGACTCTTACTCACATAGTATACTGGCAACTGCTTCTTATTTTCTTCTCTGACCAAAACCGCGCTTACTGCTACCCCAGAGACAGCCAAATACATGTACAGCTGCTCCCCAGTACTGGGTTTGGACAATAGCGGAGGAGAGGTAAGGTAGTCTTTCAACTGGTTTAAAGCGTCTTCACACTCGGGTGTCCATTTGTAGCTAACAGACTTTCTTAAGGTTGCGAAAAAATGACAACACTTGTCAGATGATCTGGAAATAAAACGACTAAGGGCCGCCACTCTTCCGTTGAGCCTCTGAATATCCTTGACACAAGTCGGAGAGGGAATGTTAAGTATGGATCGAATCTGATCAGGATTAGCCTCAATTCCTCGCTTCGTGACCATATACCCAAGAAATTTCCCAGATGCCACTCCAAAGGAACACTTGGCAGGATTCAACTTCATATTATACTTAATCAGCAAATCAAAAGCTTGCTGAAGGTGCTCAAGATGTTGATCGGCAACTAAGGATTTTATCAGCATATCGTCAATATACACTTCCATGGTGTCCCCTAAATACTTTGAGAACATCTTATTCACCAATCGCTGGTATGTGGCTCCAGCATTCTTCAACCCGAAGGGCATCACCTTATAGCAATAAATTCGTCTATCAGTAATGAAAGCTGTTTTCTCCTGATCTCCCGGATGCATTAAAATCTGATTATACCCCGAAAAAGCATCCATAAAGCTCAACAACTCGTGACCAGCTGTTGCATCAACCATCATGTCTATGTGCGGCAGCGGAAAGGGATCTTTTGGGCAAGCTTTATTCAAATATGTAAAATCAATACAGACTCTCCACTTGCCATTCTTTTTCTTTACAACCACAACGTTGGCTAACCAGTCAGGGTACTGTACCTCCACTACATACCCATTTTCTAGCAGCTTCTGAACTTCCTCATTAATCACTAAATTCCGTTCAGGAGCAAACTTCCTCCGCTTCTGCTTGACAGGAGGATACTCAGGATTAACCTGGAGCTGATGCATCACAACATTAGAGTCTATCCCAGTCATATCTGCGTAGCTCCAAGCAAAACAATCATAATGCTGTGACAAGAACTGGATCAGTCTCTGTCGTAGATGAGTAGGCAGCTGCGCTCCAATCAGGGCTTTATGATCTGGAAAGTCAGGATGGATCTGTACTTCGTCAAGCCTCTCCATTCCTGGCACATCTGGCTCCAGACCGGGTGCCTGGTTCTGTAACTGCTACGAAGATTCTCCCTTGCTCCTCATGGTGGTTTTATAACAACTCCTAGAAGAGTGTTGATCTCCCAAAATCTCCCTAACGCCATTATTGGTAGGATAGCGCAGGATTTGATGATATGTGGAAGGTACTGCCCGTATCGCGTGCAACCAAGGTCGTCCTAAAATAACATTATAAGCAGAGGGTGAATCTACGATGGAAAACCGAGTCTGCTTGTTCAACTCGGGAGCGTAGATGGGTAACACAACTTCTCCCACTGAATGGCTCACCTCACCATTGAACCCGATAAGAGTCGTTGACTTTCGTAATATCAAGGTCTCATCTAGACCCATTCCTTTGTAGGCAGCCAAGAACAACACATTGGCGGAACCCCCATTGTCAATTAAAATTCGCTTCAGGTTAATGTTTGCAACCTGAAGTGTGAGCACCAAAGCATCATGGTGCGGGTGTAACAGTTGGGTAGCTTCATCGTCCGTGAAGACCATCACCTGATTAGTGAAAGTTCCTAAGGAACGTGCCATTCTAGCAGCGGGGTTTGATGCTTCCTTCTCGTGCTTCTTGGCAGAGGTGTGGGACAATCCACTGATCTCTGATCCCCCAGAAATTACACAGTAAGTTTGAGTAACTGGTGGCGGGGGTGGCAATGCTTCTGGGTCATCAACTTTCCTCTTTTCCCAGATTGCTCTACCGCGCTCAGAGAGCAACTCTCTGAGGTGACCTCTTTTCAACAGGTAATCCACTTCATATCTAAGTCCTCTGCAATCAGGAGTAGTGTGGCCAATGTCCTGATGAAAGTCACACCACTTCTTGGGGTCTTTCCATCCTTCGGTCTCTTTCTTAGGTGGCCACTGTACCTCGCTGCCCATCTTTTTCAAGACTTGTACAGCCTCGACTTGGTGTATCTTAAGAGGGTACTCGGGACAATTTTTCACATAATCTGATGCTCCGGACTTGCGGGAGTGCCAGTTACTGCTAGGCTCGCCAAAGGTGGATTGATCTTTCCTAGGACGTTTGTCCTCTCGTTTCTCTTCTTTAGGAGGATTAACTGGCTTTCTCCTCGCATCCTCCTCCCAGCGAACAAATACAGTAGCTTTCATCAGAGCTTCTTCGTAACTCCTAACATCACATTTTGTGAGTTCTTCATAAAACTCCCCATCTGGGAGTAAACAACTCCGGAGCGCCTGAATAGTTGTTCCTGGGTCACAATAGGGTATAGATACTTTCTCCGTGTTGAATCTTGACAGGAAGTCACAGAGAGACTCTCCCACTCGTTGGGGCAGTCGGTATAAATCATCAGAGCACTTGTGAATCTTTCGACTACTCGAGAATTGCACCATGAACGTCTCGATTAGCTTCTCGAAAGAAGCAATACTGCCGTTGGGTAAGTTGATGTACCAACGCAGAGCCGGACCGGTAAGAGTCGATCCGAAACCTTTACACATGCACGTCTCGTGCATGCCGTACGGTATGGCGATAGCGCCCATCTTTAACTTGTAGTGAGCCACGTGATCCTCGGGGTCATCAGTCCCGTTATATAACTTCATGCTCGGGACGCTGAACCTGTGCGGTAGATCCGTTTGGTATATATTGTCCACAAACGGTGATCCCGTATAGCAATTGGCATTAATTTTGGCCAAAGCAGGAGGTGCTTTAGTCAATTTATCTATATCTCCCCGCAGTTCGATGATCTGCTTGGCCATCGCCGCTTGGGCGACTGAAGCGATAGTGGGTCCCGCGAAAGGTGCAGCAAGAAAACGTGGTGGCTGCGGGAGTCTACTTCTTGGAGAACCGGTCAAATCTACAGGGGCATCCCTGTTAACATTTTGCTGAATTTCTTCCGTCGCAGGTCCCTTACCCCGTGAAGTAGAAGTATCATATCCCCGGGGGTACTCTCGGGAACAAACTGGGCACTCAAAGGATAAGGCAAAGGGTCTCTAGGAGGTGGTGTTTGTTCAAGGCGAGGAAAAGGTGGAATTCGGACTGAAGTGGGATCATGGCCTTGGGAAGTGGTTTGGCTTCTCAGCTGTGAAAGCTCTTCGCGGAGCGCTGCGTTATCGACTGACATTGATTCTAACCGCGCATCCGTTTGCTATTTGTTCTTCGACATGTCTTCTCTCATGGCTTGCATGAGTTCCAACAGCTGGTTGTTAGTGACCTCACTGGTATCAACCATAATGGGAAGTTGCCGTGAAATCTTTTCGGCCAAATACTTGCAAAAGGGCCCCCTATCTGGCGCGCCAAATTGTAGGAGCAGATTTCTACAATAGTTGAAAGGTCTATCCTTCTTCCTGTGGGGTCCGTTTGCAGCCTTGGATCCTGCAAGTTTCACAACAAAGCAAACCGTGAAAGCTCCTTAACCGGCTTGGGGGGTGCCGGTCGTGGAGGCTCCGACGATCAAGTTAGTACTTGTCGGAGATAGAAGACCAGCTATAGTCTTAGGTGTTTTGTCTGAATAGGTCTTTTTTCTGGAGTTGGTAGCAAGTGTCTTTTTTCCTCTTCTTCATATGAAAAGAGGGGGGTCTTAATAGAGAACCAGGATCCACCCCGGGAATTGTGTATCCATTCCAGTTAGATCATTGGAGCAAATTGTATGGAGGAAGTGTATAAAAAGTCTACTATCCCGGTTGTGTCAGGGTAAGCGGTAAAGTAACAATATGTCATAATTAAGACAGGTGTCGATAATAGTATGGAAGTTTTGTAGGCGGTATTTAATGAATAGATACGTTTATGAAAGAAAGTCATACCTAAGGATGTGAGCTAGTCACACCTGTAAATATCGGCTGTAGATTAGACTGACAAGAACTGTTTTATGAGTGAGGTAGTCCGAGCAATGGCGCTTATAGGTGGCGCCGCCATTGCTATGTTCAGGCGATTGTACTGGGTCGCCAACACCTGCGGATGCTTTGACACCTAGTTCCAACATGCTAAGGAAGGATCATAATAAAGTAACCAGTCTATAAAGCTATAAATAATGTACGTAGCAAATAATGTTTAGATTGTATATGGACCCAAAGATTGGCTTTTAGGTTCGGGCCTAACTGTGATAGTTAACCTGGGGGCTTAGACAATCCAGCTTATCTTGTCGATGTGTGACCAGGTGGGGCCATACCATTTTTGGCACCTACAGAAGTGAAGTATGAGAGAAGAAATATAATTTAGGATATGCTTGACCATCTAAGAGGTACTGGTGTGAAACCATTGGAATAGAAAGCATAATAATTTCCTATGAGGTAGTTGGGATTTGATACTAATGCAGTCTTGATAAGTGAGGTTTCTTACATTTCCATTAATTTTTAGATATGTTTCAGATTTCTTATGTTTTCTAACTTTAAGTAGATATGTCATGAGTTCATTCTACCACCTGATGTTGGAGACTGCAATATGAATATGCTTTTACCACCTCCAGTTACATGTTTTGTGGTAATGATACTACTGCTTGCCATATGCTTATTAGTCTCTTTTTGCCACTTTGGTTAATTGCCACTTTGCTAGGTTGGAGTCGTGGAGGTTACAGAATTGACTTGAAGACTTGGAGATTCATGCCTGCTTGCAATAAAAAAGGATTGTTGGAGTTTTTATGTATGGATTTTGTTATTGTTTATGAAATATTTGACTTGTCTAGTATTTGGAGTTCCATTATGCATTTTATGTAATGTTGTTTGCTATTATTTTTTAGTTTAATTAGGGATTAATGTTGGCTGCTGTTGTAGTAATTTAACTTGTATTAATGTTGGATTCATTTGAGGCATGCTTCTAGACTTTTTTTTTTTCATTAATGATCAAGCCTACAAACGGGCCGAGCCTAGGGCTTGCTATTTTCAAATAGGCCAAGTCCGAACTCGAGTTTTTGGAGCCCTTTAAGGCTCTGGCCTCCTTTAAAGGGAAAGGGCCGAGCCTAGGGCTTGTCAAAGCCGGGCTCGGCCTGACCCATTTTCATCCCTAATGGTAACTAAAAGGCTTATTTGGGCTTTTGAATTTAATTGATTATACATAATTTTAGGCTACTTATTTCAATTAAAATGGCTTATGTATGAATATATTTACAATTTTATATATATCATATAGGCCCGAGGGCCTACGAGCCGGACTTATCCCAGCTCAAGGTCGACCCTAAATCCTAAACGAGCTTAACATTTGGCCCAAGCTTGGCCCTTTTGTCTTACTGGGCGAGCCTAAATCACGGGTACCCCGACCCATTTTGATGCCGACATTCAACCCATAACTCGCATAGTAGATGAATTCTTTACAAAAGAAACATATATTATCATTTTATCTGTGGATCCAATAGCAAGAAGCTGTAAGAAAATCGCAAAGGCAATGTCATTTGAAGATGTTAAAGCACTATCACAAAAACTGATTAATATTACCTCTTCTGTAAATAAGAAAAATCGAATGCAGTTTGACATTGAAGGTCAAGTCACGAACTAGGTCGCTCTCTTCAAGACGATTTCGTGGCTCTGCCTCTGAATTTGTGCTAGAATATACAGCAAAGTCATCCCCAGGATAAAATAGCTTAGTTTCTCTTTGTAAGTGATCTCTACACACAAGAACACCAAAAATTGCAAATACTTTTTCTATGTTTTTTTCAAAATTTTATTTCTCATAGAGACTCGTCCCTCTTTTTATAATACTCGAAAACCAACGTTTCTTTTCCTAAAACTCATAACGTCATGATTCCTCATATAAACGCAACATTTGGTTTTAATAAACATAGAAAAATACGTTTTACAGTTTTATAAAATAAAAAACTGTAATTAAAAGAGTGAAAAATAAATGGGAGCACTACATATCCCAGCAAAATATATTCCAAATACATCCCAGTCTATGTAGCATTGACACATCATCATGTGACATGGAAAGTATGTCATTTGCTTTTTTTGAGACAAAAATACCCATCTTTTTTGGTCTAATTTCTTTTCCTACCTATGCTAACATCATTTGATGACATCACTGTTTTTTACTTTTTCTTTTCTTAAACGAAAATTTAAAATGTTTTATTTCTCAAAATACATGTTAAATTTCGAAAAAAATTACATATTCGGAATCAACTTGTAAAACTCTTTCCAATAAGATCCATTATTGATATGTTTTATTGAATCGTTCTTAATTACAATAATGTAGTTAGACTGTTTTTAATTATCAGACTTTAATTATATTGTTTTTGAGTTTTTTTTTTTTTTGAGAAGAACATTGTTTTTGAGTTAGACATACTTATTACATTATTTTCTATTATAACATATTATTCTTAATTACATTGTTTTTGTGTAACGCAAACTATAATTACATTGTTTTTTGAATTACACAGACTATAATTACATTGTTTTTATTCACATAGATTGTTATTACGTTGTTTTTGAAAATAATGTAATAGCAATCTCTAAAACATTATTAGCACCAAAACAAATAACTGGTATTTTGAGTCAAATAATAAAAAACTACATATGTATATATACAATAAAATAATGGCATAGCTATAGTTTAGTGAATAAGACTATGACTCTTTTGTATATAAGCACCAAAACCAAGGAGAGGGAGAAGCAAAGATGGTCGTTTTGACTGTTAAGCAAAGATGCTCTCACCATGATTTCTAGAAATTGATGAAAGTAAATGTAGAAGTTGGTGGCATAGAAGTTCGATTTTCTGATGCAAGTTAAAGTCTTCTGAAGTATGAGAGAAAAAAATTGTAAGCATTAGCTTCCATGATTTTGCCTGCTCAGAGGCCGTATGTGAACCAGCGGGAGTGGAAGAGACGGCTACAGTCCCTCGCCGAGAGTTCGGTTGAGCACATCAAGATCCTCCATGTCGAGGAGGAAGAGAACGGCGAGACACATGGAAACGCGCCAATCGTTGATGAGCTTTTCCACCGTCCATGCTCTCCGACATGGCTGAAGTAGGTGTTGGATGCCGGAAGTTCAAATGGAGACACCACCGGAGTAAGAGACGGTGGCAACGTAGGAGGTGGGGATGAGTTGTTTGGATTCGACGGAATTAATATGAATGTAAAAAAAATATTTTTTATTCATGCCAGTAGGCATGATGACTCACCCTGCCACCTAGATTGGGATGGTGCTGGGACAAAATAGTGCTGGATATATAGACTTTTCGAAAATAAATATGGAGTTTAGAAATCAAAGGCCCCAAGGCCCGTCTTTTTTTTAGATACCAAGTAAGGGATAACCCATAAGAACAAACAAAGCTAACTACTCAACATTCCTCACTACACGCCTAGGCCAAGAGACCCCAATAACATCTTCTCTTAACATCTCTATAATATCCACAAGAGGTTGATGAAGGATCAAAACTCCACGATCATGCTGAAGAGCCTTATTTGTTAACAGATCTGCACACCTGTTTCCCTCCCGAAACACATGACAAATATTGACCTCCCAATCTTTCTTCAAGAGATCACAACACTTATAAATCAAATTAGAAATAGGAATATTTGGAACGGAATCATCCTGCAACCAGGAGGCCACAACAAGCGAAGCTATCTCAAGAAAAATGTTTCGAAACCCATTTTGCCATGCCAAAGTAAGACCCCCTAATACCGCCCAAAGCTCAGCCTCAACAACACTACAAATCCCGATATTAAAAGAGAACCCAGTAAGCCATCTCCTTCTAAAGTCTTGCACAAGTCCCCCTTCTGCAACTAAGCCAGTCATTCCTTTACAACAACCATCCGTATTAAGTTTGACCCACCCATCAAGAGGAGGAGACCACCCAATAGGCTCCAACATCACCCTTTTGTTAACGCCTATACCATTCGGCTGCAGTTGATTAGCCAAAGCCCTTTCAATTTCAGCCATATGAAGTTGAAACCACTCCACTTTCACTGCCAAAGACAAAACTTTATCATTGAACACATACTCATTTCACCACTTTCAAAGACACTAAAGAATCATAGCAAACATCGCAGCCCAATTAGAAGATAAATTACGAGCATCTCTCCGACATATTATATTGAAGCCAATCATTAAAGCCCAAATCAGGTTGAAGACGCAACTCTTGATCTGGAACAATGGCTTGCCAGAATTGTTTAGCTCTTGGGCATCTCCTGAAAATATGATTCACATCCTTATCAACACCACTACAAAGCTTACAGCTAGGATCACCTGTAAAGCTTCTCTTAAAATGCTCCGAGTTACACATTATACGTTGATGTGTAAGCTACCAAAGAAACACTCTAACTCGTTGAGAAACGTCAAGACTCTAGATTTTCGACCAAATTGAAACACATTCAACCCATCTAACCCAATCGTGGCCATATAAGCAAATTTTACTAAGAATTTGCCATTGTTTGACAAACCCCAACAAATACCATCTTCCATATCATCATCCTCACGGACCATGAATGCCGCAAGTTGTCGCACTATATTTTCTGGTAGTAAATGCTGAAGCTTCGCCCATATCCAACCCACTCCTCGCTGCTAATAATAAGAAATCATCTTGTGCTTTTCCACCAAAGAAATATCATGCAAGCATAAATCAATGAGAGGGCTATCCCCCATCCAATGATCAAGCCAAAACCGTGTTCTCCGACCATTCCTCACCAACGCCTTCACGCCCATATGCAAATTATTGCCTGCTTTCACAATACCATGCCATAAGTTTGAAGAACCTTGCTTCCTTTTGAGATTCACAACACTAGGATTCCCTCTCATATATTTACTGGAAACTACCTTAGCCCACAAATTTTGTTTCTCATTGAGAAGCCTCCAGCCCACTTTAGCCATAAAAGCATGATTAGTTTGCTCCAATTTCCTAATCCCAAGTCCTCTCACTTCAACTAGTCTAGTAACTTGCTCCTAATTGACAAGATCAACGGGTTTCTTTTCTTCACTACCTCCCCACAAGAAGCGGCGCACAAGTCTCTCAATATGCAAACAAATTTCCTTCGGAAGCAAAGTCGTTTGCATGACATACATTGGAATAGTAGTCAAGATGGATTTCGCCAAAGTGATACGACCGGCAAACGATAAGTATCTAGTTTTCCAACTTTCCAAGCAAGCGAGATTAAATACGATCCACTATATATTGATACTCCTTGGAGCTTACCCGCCCATGGATTGAATGGGTACCCAAATATTTGCCCAAATTATCAGTGAGAGGGATCTCTGACAATCTAGAAATTTCAGAAGCAAGACCCTAATCCACATTTTTGGAAACATAAATACTAGATTTTTGGAAACTAACATGCTACCTTGAGCTTGCACAAAATAAATTTAAACAATCCATTACCACCTTCATCTGATCCACCGAAGCTTCAGCAAATAACACCATATCATCTGCAAAAAACAGATGAGATAAAGCAGGTCCATAAGGAGGCAGCTTAATAGCCTTCCAAGCCCCAGACAATAAAGCATTATTTATCAGGTGACCCAACCTTTCAACACAAAGCACAAATAAATAAAGAGAAATAGCATCACCTTGACAAACCCCTCGACTTGGCTTAAACCAATCCAACTATTGGCCATTCCAAACTATAGACATACGGGAAGTAGAAACACAACTCACAATATTTCTAACCCAAGCATTAGTAAAGCCAATCTCCTGCAAAGTATCCCGAATAAAATCCAAAGAAAGGCGGTCATACGCCTTCTCCAAATCAATATTAATAGCCATATACCCCTGACCAGTCTTTTTCCTTCCCATAAAATTCAAAACCTCCTGATAAATAATAATATTATCTGTAATCTGTCTCCCCGGGATAAAAATGCTTTGATTAGGAGCCACAACATGAGGAAGAATTAGCTTAAGCCGATTAGTCATGGCTTTAGTAATAACTTTATAGCCCATATTGCACAAGTTAATTGGCCTAAACTGACTCACCAGTTTAGGCATAAGAACTTTAGGGATAAGGACTAACAAAGTATCATTAATATCTTGAGGCATGTGACTAGTCTAAAAAATTACAGAGCAAGATGACACAAATCCGTACCAATAATAGCCCACATCCATTGATAAAATCCTCTATGAAAACCATCTGGAACAGGCCCATTGAAAGGAGCCATATCAAAAAAAGTCTGCTTTATATCCTCATGCCTAAAAGAAGCAACAATAATCTCTCTATGTTCAAGATTCAGCTCAGGGAAGGAATTACGAGCAGCCAAAGAAATATCACAACTACCATCTACTGTAAATAAAGATTGAAAATAGCGATTAACCATTTGCTGAATTTTCATGGGATTCGAGACCCAAATGCTATTATCTCCCATATCTCTCAATGATTCAACTTTGCTCCTGCTCCTCTTAATTATAGTTTAGGCATGGTAAAATTTAGTATTTCTGTCACTAGATTTTATCCAATCCTCGTGAGATTTTTGATACCATAAAAGCTCTTCCTGATATAAAACCATATCTAACTCCTTCCTCCACTTTAACTCCAAACGGTACAGTCGAGTAAAGAAACTTACAACTAATTGACTTTGGACACCACCAATCCGAGCCCACAATCATTTCTTTATTTTAAAAATACTTCCGAAAGTCGTTTGATTCCACCATTGCAATGCCGCCGCCATACGCACACTATTCTCCAAGAAAGACTCTCCATCATGCCAATTATCCTTAACCAGAGAGTCATGTGTTGTTTTGGGGGTTTCGAAGTGGTAAGGAGATTGTTCGTTCGGTAGTGATGAACGAAGCCAATTCAAAGAGTGAAGCAGTTGATTCCTATAGAGCTTCTTTATCTAATATGGAGCATCATCAAGATCCACTTGTTATGTTGATTAATTCCCCCATTCATGAAAGCGACTTCATGGAAGTAAGGTAGGAAGCTAACTTAGATGAGGATGTTGTTATTATGACAGTTCAGGATGTAGAAAAGCGTTTGGGTTCTGTCATGGAACATAAAGGTGTTGATGGAAATGCCTGTAACTAGCCTTTTTTTTGGGATGTTTTAGTTGGAGTAGTTGCTGGAGTTTGGGTTTATTATATTTTTGTTAATTATGTTTATGGATTGTATTATATGGAATTGTCAAGGTACGGCTTCGAGGGAATTTAGTCATGCTCTGAAGGATTTGCTGCATGTGCTTATGCCTGGAATCTTAGGCTTGTTGGAGACAAGGGTGAGTGATTGTCCTACAAATCAGTTGTGTAAGCAATAGTGTTTTGATAACTGGGTTAGAGTGGAAGCAGCTGGTTTTAGTGGAGGCATTTGGGTTTTTTGGAGGGATTTTTATCAAGTTGAAGTGATCAAGACTGATTCGTAGTTTATTCATTTGAGTGTTAAGAACGAAAATTCTCATCCTTGGCTGCTTTCTGTGGTGTATGGAAGTCTTGATTCTAGCTTGCGCAAATCATTTGGCGAGACTTGAATAAAGAGGTTTTGGAGATAAGGGGGTCGTGGATTGTCGTTGGAGACTTTAATTCCGTTATTTCTCGAGATGAGGTTAGTTCAACCAGTAGAACTCCAATGAACAGATGCTCTGGATTTGCAGATTGGATTTTTGATAAGGAGTTAATTGACATGGGCTTTTCTGGGCTGATTTACACGTGGACTAGGGGAGTGTAGAGCGTTACTTTCAAGGGGGCACAACATGATCGAACACTTTGCAATGGCATTTGGAGAGACCGATTTGAGACTGCCTCTATTGTTCATCTCCCAAAGCTTCACTCAGATCACTCTCCGGTTTTGATCCATTTTAACCAGAATAGTCACGTCAGGCAGTCCTCTTATTTTAAGTTTTAGGCAGCCTGGCTTACGCATCCTGGGTCCTCAGTAGCAGCCCTTCTATGGCGATTAGCAGAGGTCGACAACTGAGGGTCCATGGGCCCCCAACCTTACCCCTCTGTTACAATGAGATATGTTCCTATTTTTGGACCAATTGGGTCATTCACCGTAGCCTTAGTTACCCAGACATTGCGTAGTTCTCTTCTCGTCTCGGCCCACTATTGACACTTCCTATCCATTATTTCTAAGCCCCTCAACTGCC
This sequence comes from Tripterygium wilfordii, assembly GCF_013401445.1. Lineage (NCBI taxonomy): Eukaryota > Viridiplantae > Streptophyta > Magnoliopsida > Celastrales > Celastraceae > Tripterygium > Tripterygium wilfordii. The sequence continues at coordinate 5,347,120 of NC_052240.1, forward strand.
ACCATCCTATCCTCTTGATTCTCCTCTAATTCAAGAACAGCAAACCTAAATAGCCTAGGATTGTCATCAGCTCAAATTTGAAGGGTACCTAATTTGTTTCCTTCCCTAACATCACGATCCCTTCCTTTGATTTGATTACCATCTTGCTTTCTAACTACTTGTCGAGATCTACTCTTCACCAACATCCAAGGACCATAATCATCCGTAACTTTCGGGGTTAATAGTAACAGCCGCCTTCCTCACCATATTCACACCGGAGGGTAGACCAACATTATCATCCTCCTTGTCTGTTCTCTGGTCATTTGCCTCCACTTCAGGACCAACAGCAAGCAAACAAGTATCTTGTCTATGGCCATAACAACCACATTTGAAACATACTAAATGTATCGCCTCATACTCAATACACTGAACCCTGCGTCTTAATTTGAACTTAGCAAGCAGTAGTTTTGTCAAGTCCACTGCCACACACAATCGTGCAAATTTACCCCTAGACATAGAATCAGTAGCGTCATCAATCTTAACTGGTTTCCCTATCTTTTCCCCTACTCACATAAGGAAATCATAGTCATAGTATTCAATCGGCAAACATGGGATACAAACCCATACCAAAAGCCTCTCCATACTATCTTGATCCGGATCAAAGTTAGGGAACCATTCATGAACAGTTAGGTAATGATCCATAATCATCCATGGACCCTCAAACTTGGCATAATCATAATCATCTTTGGACGCAAATTTAACGAGGAAGTAATCATTGCCAAGGCTTGTCTTTTGATATAATAGTGACATTGGAACTTGGGTATAGGGTGGGATTCCAAAAACCTTAACCACTGTCCAACCCTTCAACTAATGTTTAAAACACACATAAAAATTCTTTTAAATATATACAAACATCGACGGAAGGAAATTAAAAACAAAAAACGTACGGCCAAGGATTTTGGAGATAATTAGATATATACATCAGCTGCTAAGGGATTGTAGGATATTGTGCAAACAGCTTGGTCATGCACATGATGGGTGAAATTGTTGTAATATGGGTCCGTTTGGGTCCTCGGTAGAAGCAAAAAAATTTCACAGCGTCTCACAAATGACGGACACGTCCATGGTTAAGGTGTTTGGGAGTGCTACCTGGTGGGGTTTCACCCCACCAAATCCCGACAAATGTTAAAGCTCCTGAGAGATGCTTTCACGCGAGAATGAGTTTGACGGAACTTTGTTCCGAAAATAAAACGCGTGCATTTTTACCCGCCTACCTTCAAATATTTCACTTAATGACAATTTTGTCCTAATCAAAATCTAACCTAAATCATCTACGACACCAGGTCCATCGATAGTTCTATGTGTGACACCAGGTCCACGGGTAGTCCAGCACCCATACTCAATTCGCCTCCCTCGTGACACCAGATCTTACTAATTTTAGTTATGGGTTGCAGTATAGATGTGTGATTTCGGCATAAAAAGCATAGTAGAGAGTGCTCGAGTAATTGCAAAGTGATTGTGAGGCAAAGGCAAGGAAAGAAGGTCAGAGAGTGCTCGAGTCGTAGGTTGAAGAAAGTGAATAGGAACTACTAAAAATATCGTTAATTTTTATAATATAGCATTGATAATTTAATACCATTATAGTAAGAAAATATATGGTCAACAAAATAGTGAATGAGGTTTCCAGCTTTCATAAGATTAAGATAAGAATAATTTATTTTAAAAATAATTTAATTCATCATAAAACATAACATATTAATTAGAGAATATTTAAAAATTAATTAGGATACATATTACAATTAAAATTAGACAAAATTGATTTAATTGTTCACCCCACCTCACCATAGTTTTATTCATCCAAATGTTAAACTGTACATCAACTCACCTCATCACACCCCAATTTTTTTAGTTGCACGCCAAACATTTTTTATCAGGAGAACTCACCTCATAGTACCACAACTTTTTATGTCACAACACTTTACCTCATCTCACATCACATCACAAAAATACAAAACACTCCCAAACGGACCCATTGAGTCAACTCTCCACTAAATAGGTTTATTTTGTACTTATTATAGTATCCCTATAATTGTATTAGGGTTATTCATTTGTATAAAACCGATGTATTGCGTATTGAAAGAATAAGAAGAACTAGTGTTTTTAGCATGGTATCGACAAAAATTATTTTATTTCTTTGTTCCTTTTGTACTTTTCCGCTGCTACCTCTAACAACACCGGCGACCTCCGATTGCACCGGCAATTGATCTTGGTATGAGCTCTTCATATATGAGTTGTCCATGTGCTAGTTCCCCTACTTGCCACGTGTGTTGCTGCTCTCTTTCTGGAAATTGGGTTTTTCCCTATCCGTGTTCTCCGGCATGAGGGCTGCTATTTCTGGTAGTCTTATTTCTCGCGCATCTGGTGTCATCCGAAGTGGGTGCTGCCATGTAGTCTGGTTTCTCCCAATCTGGTTATTATGCCAGCGAACAAAAGTCTGGTTTTTTTCCTCTCTTTTTTTCCACTGCTGACTCCTGTGCCTGCTCTCAACTTTTGTTGATTGTACCCATGAACAAAGGTATATTGATAGGAATATTTTGGTAATATTAAGGAGAAAACTGATCAACACATACTTGTGTCAAATCTGAACCCAGTAGACATTTGGGCCCAAATGACCAAGGAAAAGATCCCTAAAATTTGCTAGGAGGGACCAATATGTGATTAAATTGGAAGTGACAAAACGTCACTAACTTGACCAAACAAAAAATACAAAAAGAGAAAGGGCACATAGGCTTGAAGGATCAGAAAATCCAATAATTCTTAAACCTTTTTTCCTCCTAAAGCAAGTAACTCTCGCTTTAGGACCAACTTAAATTCCCATTTATCCAAAAGAGTCACTGCCATACAGCTGCCTAACATCAATAAAATAAAATATCATCGTTCTTGGTTCCTGGTCAAGTTTAGCACACATTAAACTTGCGGATCCAAATTCTCCACGACCACCCAGTTTTGAATATAAGAGTTTATGGGGATAGAATCCCATATTTCCATTTGTCTTTCTTTCTTGTGTTTGAGCCAAATTTGACAGAAATGGGGTCAAGAGGGCACGTAGTGATGCTCCCAATGATGGCTCATGGTCATTTAATACCATTTCTTTCACTGGCAAGACAAATCGAACAAAGAAGTGGCTTCACAATCACCATTGCAAATACCCCTCTCAACATCCAATACCTTCAATCCACTATCACCTCCCCTGAACCCAACATTCACCTTGTGGAGCTACCATTCATTAATACTGACCATGGACTCCCACCCAACACAGAGAACACAGAAGACTTGACTCTCAATCTGATCATTAACCTCTGCAAATCATCAATAAGCCTGAAAACGCCGTGCCAAAATCTTATACAAGATATCATTGACAAAGAAGGGCAGCCTCCACTCTGTATCATATCAGATGTGTTCTTCGGATGGGCTAGTGAGGTTGCCAAGAGTACTGGGACTGTCAATGTTACCTTCACCACTTGCGGCGCGTATGGCACTTTGGCTTACTCTTCAATGTGGTTGAACCTCCCTCATCGACACAAAATCGATGATTCTGGTGAATTCAACGTGCCCGGATTCCCTGATCATTGTCGATTTCATGTCACTCAGTTGCATAGCTTTTTAAGAAATGCAGATGGGTTTGATTCTTGGTCCAAGTTTATGCAGACACAGATATCTCTGTCTTTGAAGTCATGTGGATGGTTGTGTAATACAATTGAAGAGATTGAGCCTCTTGGATTGCAACGACTTAGAGACTATGTCAAAGTCCCTATTTGGAGTATTGGTCCTCTGCTGCCTCCTGCAGTACTTCTCAAGGAATCAAGCCCTACACATTCAAGTATAAACCGTCAGCGAGCAGGAAAAATTCCGGGAATATCAGCAGAGGAATGTATCGAATGGCTTAATTCACATTCAAGTTCTTCTGTTGTTTACATTTCTTTTGGTTCTCAAAACACAATTAGTCCATCTCAAATGATGGGGTTGGCAAATGGATTGGAGATGGCGAAGAAACCATTCATTTGGGTCATTAGACCACCAATTGGTTTCAACATAAAAGGCGAAATCAAGCCCGAATGGCTCCCGGAAGGGTTCGAGGATCGAATGAAGAAGAGCAAACAAGGATTGTTAGTTAAAAACTGGGCACCCCAATTGGACATACTGTCTCATAACTCTACCGGTGCATTTTTGAGCCATTGCGGGTGGAATTCGGTGCTGGAGAGCTTGAGCCAAGGCGTGCCGATGATCGGGTGGCCTTTGGCAGCAGAACAAACATATAATTCAAAAATGTTGGTGGAGGAGATGGGAGTGAGTGTGGAGTTAACAAGAGGAGTTGAAGGTGTTGTTGAAGGGAGTGAAGTGAAGAGAGTGATAGATTTGGTAATGGATAAGAATGGGATATTAGGACAGAATATGAAAAAGAAAGCTTGGGAGATTAGAGAACAAATAAGAGCAGCAGTGAGAGATGATGGAGAATCAAAGGGATCATCTGTCAAGGCTTTGAATGATTTTGTTAGCGCCATTCAAAATCAGAAAATAAATGCCTAATCACCATATCAGTTTGCAGTGCAGTTGAAGTTGATTAGAACAAATCGTTGCATTTTGAGTTACTGCATATTGCATCTTAAAGAAGGCATGATTTAATGAACGATCATCAAGTTAGGAAATAAATTTTAAGATACCTGTCAAAGTTTCTATGTTATTATTCTCATTTGAATCACTATATATATATATATCACTAGTTCTTACTTATTATCAATCAAATTGTTTTTCATGTACGGTTTATTTAGACTAATTTTAGAGAAATTTATCAAAATAATAATGAGTTTCTTAAAATTTCCAAGTGTAAGATATAGACAATAAAATCAAAGACTGTTAATAAGGAATGAATAGAAGCATTTAATAAGTGGTTTGTAGTGACTCTAAAACTCTTGTGGGAAGGCTTGGGGTTTTCAATGTCAACATATGTCCTCCGGATTGGCAATACTGTGACTCATTCTCTTACAAGAATGGCTACGCATGTTAGTAGGAGGTCTATATGACTAAATGGGTGTTCGTCGGATGTTATTCCCCTTGTTAGGAGGGCACGTTGTAGTTCTTTAGGTGGTTAATAAAATTCTTCCAAAAAAAGGTAGTTGTAGTAACAAATACTAAAAATATTGCATTGAAAATCTTCTAAGACAAATTACCATGTTGTAAAGCGTCATAGAAATTCCTCTACTTGAAGAAATCACTCTCTTTTTGTCAAAATTCAAACCCTTCTCCCCATGGTTTATCTTGAGACAAGTGAACGTGGCAAGGTACGAGAGGACAGTGCTTGTTCTTTGTGTTTGTGTTTTTATAGATAGGTGGATTGCGGAATCAAGTCTTATCAACAAACTGACGTGGTGCAATAAGACAAAGTCCAATTAAACCTCAACACTAGTCTACAAATTTGCTTTGATTGATAGCTACATGTCACAAGAGCTAGTGGAATGTTTGGCGGGGTAGGGAAGAAAGATGTAGAGCGTTGTAATCAAAATTGAACTTTAGTTGTATTTAGAATACGTACTCCTCTCGCTAATGCCAATGAGTTCTGTTATGCATAGCCTAATGAGTCCAAAAACTTACTTGAAGAATTAAAACTGGCGTATAATATGGCCATCTCCTGTAGTTTCCACTAAATAGTACTAGATGTTATTTGTACCTAACCTTTGGTTTTCACACCCACTGTATATGTATGTGTCCCTATCGGCTTTCGGTACCGACCTGAGAATGCACCTCCGTCAACTTAGGTATTCTAAGTATTCGAATCCTAAAAGGATAAAAGTTTTGAAGGAGTTCGACTCTTATTGGAAAAAGAATCTGGAGGGGAGTTACCTTTAGAAAAATCATTTTAAATCAGAGAAAAAGAGAGATCTACTCTTATTATAATTAAAACTCTCCAATTCATATAAAAAGAGACCTTAAATATGAGGTAAATTAATTTTGAACTCTGCACTTTCAATTGTTAGTTTTTTGAGAGAGCTCTGAACACCGGGCACCACTCAATAGCAAAGTTCCGTAGACAACTGAACAGTCATCCAAGGAAGGTAGTTTGACCAACTAATTCGTCATTTAGGTCAATTCTGTTTTTGTGTTCTTCTTCCTTTTGTATTTGGATTCCTAAACTTCTAGGATTTTGAGTTTTGAGTATCCCATATACATGTAATCCTAAAGATTATATGTGACTAGAATTAATCACAACCATTGATCAAATCAAATCAAATCAAATTCAAATCCTACTACGTACAACAGATGAAATTCCAAACTAAATAATATTAGTTTTAGATTTCCTTATTTTATGCAACTACACTTTAATCAGGAAAACAATACTATTAGTATTATATAATTTTGTACAAAATAATTAATTCATTTTATAATTAACTTTTTAATTATAATACACAAAACAATAATCTCAACAATCATTTATTCACGTTGATGGATTATCAAATAATTGAATCATCTCTATTATCTTATAATAAACCATTCCTTTCGTAAGACACATACGCACTATTATTGTGTGTAACCTAATTAGGTTCTCCATAAAAGCTAGCAATGGAACATTATTGAATAATATGCTAATCGAAATAACTTTCGATGTTCAGTTGAAACTCTTCCAATCCATGCAAATGAATTAGAACTCTTTCTAATTCTTCCGTTCATTATTACCATGCAAAGTTCCTATAATCCATGGTTGACGCGTAGGTACATGTCATGACTACCTAGTTATAAAGAATATGTTGGCGAACATTTCATATTTGTTAGCGTGTAAAAAAAACCACAAATACATGCCTTTTGCAATACAACTTAAAACACATAGTGAGATTTTGAGAGTTACTCTTGATCACTCGTGGTACTTGTGCTGTGAAACCGTAGGATCTAGTCTTGTACTAGATTCACGACCTTAGACAATACTACATAATTGAATGGTTGCGCACGTGTGTCCACTTGCCGCCTTCGTCATCCACACCTCTCTACAATTGTCGCATGTTTGGTGCAGCGTTGGACAAGGCGAAACCGTTGTGCGGTCCATTGGCGTCCAAACGGCATGGCGTCAAAGGCAGAACCGCTGTTGAGATTACAGTGGTTCCCCTTCGTCTCCAGAAGCTCCGGAGAGGAAACTCTTGCATTTAATTTTTTTAAAAAAATTAAAGTGGAGCCCTCACTGGCCCCATTGTTTGTACTTAAATATTGTTTTCTAAAGTTAACGTGGCCCCTGTTTGTAAGAAAACAATACTTTATTTTTTTGAGTAAAGTAAAATAAATATTTACATTTATACATAAATTAATAATACGTGATGTTAATAATATCTTTATTTTTTAAAGTTAAGTAAAATAAATATATTGTTGGCCCTATTTGTATAATATCTTATTAATAAATCGTTAATATTTCTACAAAATTTATTAATATTTTAAAATATGGGACCCACTTTTATTAATTAATATTTTTATAATAAAATATATGATTATTAACTTTTAAGAGATTTTTATACTTAAAATCAATTTTAATAAAAAATTATATTTATCATATTAAATTTAATAACAAAATTTAATATAAAAATCATAAAATCTAATATTTTAATTCAACAACATTTCCGCTAGCCTCAACTTTTAATTCACCAAAAACCTCACAATATTACACTGCTTTAACCTCAGTTTTTTTTCGCAGCTTTTCCGTTAGCATTGAAAATCAATTCTTCCGCTCTACCAAATGAACCCACCGGGTCAGGTTTAATTTATTATTCACTTGTACCGGAGTAGCCTGCGTTTGATATAATTAGAAAGCATGAATATGTTTTATTTTCTTATTTTTGTTAAGAAATTCGAACTTATATTTTGCATGTTTATAAATTGCAAAATAAATATCAAATGTTATCAGAAAATTTGAGGTGTGAATACTTTGATGAATATAGAGTATACCCTGCAAATTAATTTCGTGCTTAAACATGTTGTTTAGAAAAGAAAAACTTCAAACCTTATTTGCATCCACCCGAAACTTTGAACACGTATAAATATTTCCACCAATCAAATTAGGTGCCAATCCTAATATTTGTAGAAAGATCTTTGAATAAGCTTTCCAACGACATATATATATATCATGCTTAATTTGAATTTATGGTTTGAAAGAAATTATGATTTAAAGTTTGCATTTAGTGTTTGTGACGACACCACCGTTGCCTTCAGCAGAGACTTGAGGTTCGGGTTGCAGAGGTCCGAACTCGCAATTGGCCGCACAGAACGACGCCAGGCAAACATGCGTCTGGGGGCGCTGACTCGCGGGGTCGTCGGGCAGTAGTCTGGGTTGACTCCCGCGCCAATGATCGGATATTCCTAAAATATGACTTCAGAAAATGTTCCAGCAAAACATCAAATCCACTTTAAATGGTCAAGTATGGAAGGAAAAACTAAATAGCAAGCATTTAACAGACCTCTACTCCTTGTTCCGAGTAAGGCCTAGTACAGAATCCGTATGACTGCTACCTTCTTTGTATTGGATTGATGTCTAGCACAAAGCAAGTTCCAGAATCAATAAAATTAGGAACATCATACCAATGTAATAGAAATTCACAGACAAATGCCGTTACGAGGTAGAGTATGTTGTTGTACTGTCAATGTATCCTTTGTGCAAAACAACTCATAAACAACTGATTTTCTGCCTTACTGTTTTTTAAGGACATGATGCAGAATCTGAAAACTTTCTTCATTTTTTGCTCCCTGTACAACTACTGCATGGCCCATAGATTTATTGATTCAATTAAACGGAAATAGATACGTTAGAGGGAGTTTCTATCCTTTCCTTTCCTTGAATAAACACCAAATTGAACATCAAGCATAAAATGGAAGCGTAGACACAGATATACACCCAAACATGAAAGAAGTAGGACTATGTTACCATAAAAACAACAGCTGCTGAGCAGGTATATAATGGATACGGCTGGAGTTTGGACGAAGAAGACGAAGCACGAAATGAAATCAAAGGCAAGTTGGGTTATACTCTCCGGTCTTCGCAAACAGATCGGACAAACAGAGGTGATAGGGATCTCCAGTAATCAATTTTGACCATTAATTAATATAAGTATAAGAGTCCACAAAACCTAATGTGCATCATCAATCAAGGGACATGATTGATTACAAGGATGATTGAGATCCCTAACATTTTTGTCGGACAAAACCCCACCGTGAGAGACGAAATTTTTTAAAAAAAAAACAAAGAAAAAAAAAAGAACATCAGCAGGCGATACTAAGTTGGGCCTGAAATGGCCGAATTTGATCCCATATAGGCGTGCTCGTGGGCTTCTAAGATTTCTTGCAGCCAACTAAAATAATGTAATGATTTGAACTAATTAATTAAGCAAAAAAAAA